>NC_068317.1:4290249-4627749 GCF_025860055.1 Xyrauchen texanus
TCTGAAATCGGACTCTGGGATGGAAATGTTTCTTTATTTGAATATTTTTACTGTATATCATACATTATATCAGAGATAATAAAAAGTACATGAAAGCAATGTGATCATTATGATTGAAAATAATCTGAATTATCTTTACTTGAAATATACAGGTTTTTTTTGTAACATATGTGTACCCCTGTTTTGTTCTTATGCTATTTAATGTACTCTTGTTTGTATTATGTTTTGTATATCTTGCATTCCTACAATAACATTTTTCACTTATACCCTGTGAAATGTTTCTGCTCACACACGTACTATTTAAAATCATAAAACATGACACCATTTTGCTTTACTTTCAACATCTCGGAGTAATGATTATAAGATGAGCTAGGTCTGTTTAGATTAAGTATTTGAGATGAATTGTACATAAAATAGTCCATAATAATTCTGCGCTGTGGGTACTTTCATTGAAAAAGGCTGCAGCAGTAGTTGATTTACGATCCTAAGCGAAGCTTCCCCTCCGCGAACACAGAAGTGTGATAAAGGCCTATTAAGAGTCATAGAGATCTATTACGAGTTCTAACAACAACAATTTACATTTATATAGCGCTTTTCTAGGCACTCAAAGCACTTTACATAGTATAGGGGGAATCTCCTCAACCACCACCAGTGGATCCAACGGCAGCCATAGTGCGCCAGAACGCCCACAACACACACCAGCTACTGGTGGAGAGGAGATGGTAGAGTGATGTAGCCAATTCAGGGATGGAGATTATTAGGAGGCCATGATAGATATGGGCCAATGGGGGGAATTTGGCTAGGACACCAGGGTTAAACCCCTACTCTTTTACAAGAACTGCCCTAGGGATTTTTAATGACCACAGAGAGTCAGGACCTCGGTTTAACATCTCATCCAAAAGACGGTGCTTTTTTTTACAGTATAGTGTCCCCATCACTATACTGGGGCATTAGGACCCACACAGACCGTAGGGTGAGCACCCCCTGCTGGCCTCCCTAATACCACTTCCAGTAGCAACCTTGGTTTTCCTCAGGAGGTCTCCCATCCAACCCTGCTTAGCTTTAGTGGGCAACCAGGCAAGAACTGCAGGGTGATATGGCTACCTTTGTAGCATGTTGCTTGCTATGAACTAGGGCTGCACGATTTGGGGAAAATGTCATATTGCGATTATTGAGGCTAATATTGCGATATGCGTTTGCGATATAATAAACAAATGGTATCATGAGTCAACTTGCTTGGTTATTAAGGAAAATGCACAAATAGATTACTGATAATGCTGATACGTGTATTTCGCAACTCAAACATACAAACAAGCAACAACAACAACTATAAATGTTCAGTGTTTTCAAATTAAAATATTTTTACAAAATGAAATCTCTTTGCATTACTGCAAACTTGTTATTTTCTCAATATTACACCTAAATAAAATAGAACAATAAATAAGAACATACACATTTTCATGAAAATAAGATTGTCCAAACAAACAGGGACATTTAATCAGGATGTAACATGTACTTTCTATAAACTCTTTTGAAAAGGAAACTGGATATAAAAGTGTGGTTCACTCAAACCACTAAAACTGTTGTTGTTGTTGCAGTTGTGTGTGTTTTTTTTTTTTAAATGACCGACTGGTATTAACAAATAAGTTCTACTTATTGCTTGTATCTCTTGTCCAGTGTGTGGATCGTTTTCTGAAATCCCACTTTGCTAACGGTGCATCATGTCTCTTTACATCTCTGTGAAGACTTGTCATATGGCGTGACACTCGCAAACACATCTGTAATTGAGCTTTGTTTGGCTTACTGGGCTTTTTAATGTAGATTTAGTCAATTGATATTTTAGCCACTGAACACTGTAAACATTTTAGCCATAAGAGTATTATTGATAAGCATTTGCCAATCTTGTCGTTTTTCACATAAGATTGATCTTATCATGATGATCAATGATGCTACACGTTGCGCTGTAGACAGCGGGGGTGAGAGACGAGTGCGCATCACCCGGCAGAACTTTAAATCTCTCCCGGTCTCGACTCCCGCTCAGATTGTGTCTTCCGCGACTGGTTGACACAAGAGAATGACAGTTTTGGAGTTTGTATTTATTTACATGGCACACTCCCATATTATATTAACTTTAATTAAGGATGAAATAAAGATATATCGCCAAGCTATGATCTGTTATTTTTTCTGGCCACCAGTTCAGTGTCGGTCTGCTCGGCATCTATCTCCACGCTGCACACCGGAAACTCACACGTCATGACCGCACGTGCCACTCCCTAAACTGAGACTGACTGGTCATCTTTATTAGCGGTGTAGAAAATGGGCAAACAG
This sequence comes from Xyrauchen texanus, assembly GCF_025860055.1. NCBI lineage: Eukaryota > Metazoa > Chordata > Actinopteri > Cypriniformes > Catostomidae > Xyrauchen > Xyrauchen texanus. The sequence continues at coordinate 4,292,578 of NC_068317.1, forward strand.
CTCTCAGTAGTGCAGCACTACTATGAACAAGTGGGCATTATTAAGAGCTGATATCTACCAAGAGCTGTAGGCTGTTGCCAGCTATGACACGTCAACTTAATTTAGAGTAGTAGCATTTGTAGTAGCCAGTTATTACGAGTTGTAGCATGTAGCCATAGTTGTAACTAGTTCTTTTCCTCTAGCTATATCTATTAAGAACTGTTGCATGTAGCATGTAGTTGGCTTTAATCATCGACTTTATTAAAAGTCATAGGTAGCATTTAGAGTGGCTAGTATTCAGCTATAAACAAGTCATCTTTATTAGGAGATGTAGCAAGCTTTATTCGTAGTTAAATGTTTAGAGTTGTAGCATGTTTCTATCTATGAACATGTTGGCATTATAAAGACTGATAGCTACCTTTTTCGTAATTAGCTATTTAGGTGTTTGTAGCATGTAGTTAGCAAGTATCCTATGCTAATATCATCTTTAACATTGCAAATTTGTGTTGCATAACAAAATGTGGTAATGAAAACAGCTTACAAAAGTTCCAATCTGATTAAAGTCAAATTGTCTCTATGTGACACATACAGCATGCCATAAATTACAGTTGCTCATCTGAACAGCACTGGTGCAATCCAGCGGGAATCTGTTTTATTTGTGTAGCGAATAACAGTCAAGGTGTCAAACGATCAAATGATTTGTCTCACTGCTGATGACATGTGTTGTGATCTAGAGGTTCAGTGCTATGGGAGAAACTCAGACTGGTCAAAGATGGCATGTTGTTCAAGACTGATGTCTGACAGAATGAGGTGTGTCTTCTCGCTGTCACAATCATTTTAAAACAATATGCAGCTTTTCCACACAAGACACTGAAAGGTGCTGGCATCAAGACATAAGCTTCAGATCTTCTCAATGTCTCAGTTTTTCCTAGACAGCATGAGGTAGAATAGAGAGCAAATAGTGATTATCTATAGATTGAGGAAGATGTCCCCCAGGGTAAGATGACTCCCCACCTTAACTTTATCTCTTGAATAGAAGCATGATTTAGAGTAAGAAAGTCATACACACCTGGGATATCATGAGGGTAAGTAAATAATGAGATAATTTACATTTTTGGGTGAACTATCTGTAACACAGTTGAAGGATGGGCAAGGAGGAGGCGAGAACCGGCTTGTCAACATAAATTATATTTTAATGAGAAACTTAAACTCAAAAACACATAAACAAACACACATGACGGACATGTCCGTAATTCTCTCTCTCTCGAACCATCGTCACCGGCCGCTTTTATCCCTCGCGCGCCTCATCAGGCTGATTGGGGACCGGGCGCGCGATATTCCGACCGGCCCCGCCCCCCTCCGCTCCACACTATCCCTTTAAATCAATTATAAATCTGAGGTGTATTAGGAACCATAATTTCATCCAAAAAGCCAATGTACCAAAGTAGATAAAATATTTTAAAGGTATTAAATAAAAATCTAATAATGAAAAAGGTGTGCAAAGCTACTACACTGACTTGTTTTTGAAACCACAGTTGAACATTGCATAATACAAAATTATTACTGTGTGACACATCATGTTTATTATTATAATATAATGCTGAATAATCATTATTATTCTGATAATTAGATTTGTGTTATGCAAAAGTAAAATTTCTGTCCTGTTTACTTCATCTTCACCTGGGGGCTTTTATTTTGACACAGATAAGACAATCCCTGCGTCTGAAAATCCATTTTATTCATATTATATATAGCAAGAAATGCCCGGATGACCTACTACTTCCAGCAAAAATCCAAAAGGTGAATCGGTTAAACACTTTCCTATCCCACAATGCATCGGAAGCCAAGGAGACGGCACACTCAAACTCGAAGAACCACGGTGCTGAAGGCTGTTTTCAACAGTAAATTTTTTATACACAAAGAACGTTGCTCATTGTGCTTAACTGGCGCTTGTTTAACCGAACTTGAATGGATTATTTTCACGGTTGTCCTCAAGTCATATATGCTGTAATCTCCTCCTTTTCTGTTATTCAGTGCCGCATTTGTAGATTTGTATAACAATTTGTAACTGTTGCAAATTTTTTAAATTGCGCGAATGCTTAAACCTGCATTACTTTGATTTGACAATCCATGTAAACTGATCTGAGATCTGTGCCATATGTGTCACGATTCATGAATTCGCTGTTTCCTTCATGTCCCGTTTTATTGTTGTTCTGTGTTGTGAGCGTGTGTTAGTGGGCGTTACCGCTCGTTCCATTGATCAGCGTGCCAGCTGATCTCATTCCCCGCACCAGCTGCTGCCTATTCACTCTCATGCATATATACTCATCACTATCTCCTCTCTTTGTCAGATCGTTGGTTTGGTGCCCTCAGTGTTGTCCTTCGTATGCCTGTCCATTTGCTATTCTGGTTCGTGTTCCTGTTCGGTGTCTTCGTGTTCGTCTCGTCTGGATATTCACCTGCACAGGATTAACTCCTTCACTCTTCACCAGCCCCCCCCGTGTTTCTGAACTGTTTTGTGTTGTTCTCACCGCTCATTAAAAGGAGTCACTTGCATTCTTGCTTCCGCCTTTTGATTGTCACAATATGAGCACACAGATCAGCGAATCACCGGTTTATTCTGAATCACACAGATCGTTTATCTGTTTTTAAATCACAGCTATTTTTATGTTATTTTTAGGGCTGTTGATTTAACGCGTTAATTTGGTGCGATTCATTTTACAAAAAATAACGCGTTAAAAAATATTAACGCATTTAATCGCATGCCCACGGACCATAATAAGGAACATTCCTGAGTAATGCAAGCTGTTTACTCCAGAGGGCAGTAAGTGAAATTTCAGCTGTTTGAGCAACACACAGTTTATACAGTGAACAAAACACTTCAGTAGGCAGAACAACACAAACATGCGTTACGTTCTTGCGTTCAAAACACTTATGAGCGCAAATGCGATCTTAGGGATCTCTAGATGTGTTTAAAGATTGAGTACTAAACTATATTTAACTTGACACAGTGACCTAAACATTTTATTTTTATGACGCAACACACCCAAGACGTCTGACATAGGTGTAAATTGACAGGTCCTTAAACAAGCCCTCATAATAAATCTCAAACTGATTGACATATTCACTTGTGAAATGGATTGCTGTGAACTGTGTGCCAATGATTGACTTATGATCAATAATATGGTAGTAAATAATACATTGTATTCTAAAGCCGCTTTTTGTATTGTTTTATTAATGATTAACTCTTCTGCCACAAGAATGTAATGCATTTTAATTATCTGAATATTTTTTATTTTATATATATATATATATATATATATATATATATATATATATATATATATATATATATATAATTAATCGGGACACCATGTAATTAATTTGCTGAAAAAATTTAATCGATTGAAAGCCCTAGTTATTTTGTTTCATTGTGCAGCCTCGAATGATCCTGAAATTAGTCTACTGATGTGCCCTTTATGAAAATTAACGGCCAAATGAAAGCACATTAAAATCATCACGATATTCTCGATATCAAAAGTCACCATTCTCACTTATTTATTTTAAAGTATGCTTCGTTTAAGGGGTGGTTAAATAAAGCAAATCACATTTCTAGAAAACTAATGGCTCAGCTGACTCTGTCTGCAGAGGATTACAAAGAAAACACAAGAAGAGGAAATGTGTGTAGACTTTGTAATTTGAATTTCTTTCCATCCAATAGTCATATTTATTGATTATTTTCAAGGACATACCAATGAGTAGAGATGCTGGTGCACTGTTAACGTTTCAGTTTATTGACAACATTTCAACCCAAATTGGGTCTTTGTCACGTCAAACAAACTGATTATCTTTTCCCTCCTAAGTTATATACACTTCTTTTTTTATAGGAGATAAACACCATATAAAAAAAAAAAAACAGGAAACATATTCTACACGTTTCAATCCACACCAAACATAAGCAAATACTTTTCAATTTTCTGAAAATTTAAAATACCTTAAAACATTCAACTGATGCAAACAGATGTACAGAAATGTAGACAGATGTATTCCAAAGAAATCAATAAAATATTATATACATAAAAAATAGTTTTATGTCATAATCCTTGTTTCCAAATCCGATGCTACATTTTTATAAAGAATACATGTAACAAGTTTCTCTCCTAATTATTTTCCAAGGGCTGAGAACTGAATATAAAATAAAGGACAAGTATTAAAAAGATACTTTTTTCTTTTTTGAACAAGTACTCATCCTGTGTCCTCTGTAACCTCAGAAATGAATTCAAAGATGATACTGATTTGAGATTAAAACAATTACTTGAGGGGGGAGAAATCACATAGAAAGAATACATGCGTGTATCACATCCAATAATGCCAATAACATACCTACAACCAAAAACTCAACAGTCCAAATCACTGAGATCATATTTTTCTCCATTCTGATGGTTGATGTGAATGATGTTATGTACTTCGATGCTGCCACATGATTGGCGTATTAGATAATCACATGGACGATTTTTGATGCCAGATGGACTGGTTAGAGTATTTCTGGGATTTTCACACACAACAGTCTCTAGAATTTACTCTGAATGGTGCCAAAAAGAAAAAAACATCCCGTGAGTGGCAGTTCTGCAGGTGGAAACATATTGTTGATGAGAGAGGTCAACAGAGAATGGCCAGACTGGTTTGAACTGAAAAAGTCTACAGTAACTCAGATAACTGCTCTGTACAATTGTGGTGAGAGGAATATAATCAGAATGTTATACTGAGATACGGGTTGGTGCTGTTTGGGCAGCACTAGGGGGACCTACACAATATTAGGCAGGTGATTTTAATGTTGTGGGTGATCGGTGAATATATATATTTATATTGTAGAATTCTACAATGTTGACAGATAATGCTAATATATTTAAAGGAATGATTATACAGGAATGTTAATGAAGGTTATACTCATTCGACAACTTTTTTGACAAAACGTTGATTACAATAAAAAAATATTTAAACTCATCTCGCATTTGTTTAAAAAAAAAAAGAAGCAAAAATCGTGGTTACAGTAATGCAATTACAATTGAATGGGAAGTGAATGGGGCCAGACTCTGAACTATACAAAAAAATTAATTACACTTAAAATTGAGTTAACATGATTTTAGTGCGATAAAATTGCTTACTAACCATAAAGTTATATCCAATATTTCAATTTTGTTGTCACAGCAAAGTAACGCCAGTAAACCCTGCTTTTAATTACACTAAAATTATGTTAATACAAATATTGAATTTAAATGTTTATGCACTGGCCAATTGCCTTTCATTGTAAGTGCCTTACCTAAACTGATTTATTTTATTTTTAATAAAGGAAGGACTTTGAATAAAGTCAAAATAATTTTTACTGTCAGCTGTGCTTAAATTGTATTGAACCTAGAACATTAATTTAATTCAGAGGCAACCAGTAATCATCTGAGAAATAAATATGCTTATTTCTCCTCTTTAATCCAATATTGTATAAAAATCTCTAAACTTTATGCAATCAAATAATGAGTCAAAAAAGATATGTTAAAACTTGGATCTGATATTACTTTCAGCGAATGTTCTGCACTGAAATAGTAACATCAAGTTAAGCGTATTTCATTGTGTAATACAGTATTTTCGGACATGAATGTATAACATCATCCAGGTATTCCATGCATACAGAAAATTCAATTATTCTGCACAGTATGCACACTGCATAGCACTACTTTCTTTCAAACAGCAGGATAACTAAACAATACAAGTTTGTTACCATGGTAACATGAAGTTTGTTGCCCATGAAATTCATGAAAAACAATTGAGATCCTTAAGCTGTGTGGGATACTAGAGGGCTCGAGGATGCAGACTTTAAATTGAGAGAATTCAAGAGTCCCGTGATGATGAGTTTTATTTCATTATTGAACAACACCTCCTCTATTCCCCACTTTATGAAGGACGGATGAATTCGAAAATGAACAGGTTCTCAGAGGCCTGCGATAGCGCTGTCATTTCGCTCAGATTTGCCTCAAGCAAGATAAAATGAGTCTGTATCCATCGCTCACATCAGCTTAGAGTACTAAACACAGACAAAAAACATTTCAATGATGGGAACAGAGCAAGCTCAAATTAATGGCCTTCTTTTCTGTTCATTTTTTTTTTCATGTCTACAAATTTTCTGTTTGTCAGCATTGTAAAGGTGTGGGTGTTTATGTGTGTGTGTGTTGGTGGCTGAAAATCTACATGTAAATACAAACGCATGTTTAAATGCATGTTTTACCACTTGCAACTATATTGTAGACAATACAGAAAATGTGTTCTTTAAATACAAATTAGCGGCATATTTCATACAGAAGCAGAGAAATAGGGTGCAGAGGTGCATAGTATAATGGTATAAATTTTACAATGGTAAAAAAAAAAAAAACTGAAAATGATTGAAAACGGGCATTGAAAACGATCTGGGGACAGTGACGGGCTCCGTTTCGCCGGGTGAACCCCCTCGAAACCCCCCGCCTCCCCGGCACGCTTGCTTGTTTCCATCTGAGCTCGGGATGAGCATTCTCTCCAATGGGTTATGTTTTCAGTGTGAGAACATAACCGCGGCAGATTTGCGATCTCTGCTTTCTCTTGTAGTGAGAGAGAGCCATTTCAGCTGACCCCCGTGCCTCGCCTCCTTCCTACGGGATTGAGATGAACGATCTGTGGAGAATAACGGTACGTCGACCCTTCGACCCTGGACATCGACCCTTCCTACGGTTCGCATTCGAAGCCAGACAGACGTATCAGCACAAAGTCCTCCCCTTCGGCCTGTCTTTGTCCCCTCGCGTCTTCACCAAAGTCACAGAGGCAGCTCTTGCCCCGCTCCGAGAAGCCGGCATACGCATACTCAATTACCTCGATGACTGGCTCATACTGGCCCACTCCCGAGAGTTACTATGCGTTACTATACTATGCACAGAGACCAGGTGCTAAGCCACCTCAGCCGTTTGGGACATCAGGTCAACTGGGAAAAGAGCAAGCTCACCCAGCATCTCTTTTCTCGGTTTGGAGTTAGACTCAATGACAGCACGTCTCTCCAACGAGCGTGCTCAGTCAGTGCTGAAATGCCTCGCTTCCTTCAAGCCAGGCGCCGTGGTCCCTCTAAAACGATTCCAACAGCTCCTGGGGCATATGGCATCCTCCGCGGCAGCCATATGAGACCACTTCAGCACTGGCTCCAGACTCGAGTCCCGAGACGAGCATGGTGCCGCGGCACGCACAACGTGAAAGTTACCACTGCCTGCCGCCAAACCTTCAAACCCTGGTCAGACCTCTGCTTTTTACGGGCAGGAGTACCCTTGCAGCAGGTGTCCTGACGCGTTCTGGTTACAACCAAACGTTCTGGTTGCTTTCGGGTTGGGGCGCCGAAAGCAACATGCGCACAGCCGCAGGCCGGTGGAACCGAGGCCCGCTGCATTGGCACATCAACTGCCTAGAGCTCCTGGCTGTTTCTCTTGCCCTGAAGAAGTTTCTTCCGTTAATTTGTGGCAAGCATGTCCTAGTCAGGACAGACAGCACCACGGTAGTAGCCTACATAAACCACCAAAGCGGAGTACGCTCCCTCCACATGTCACAGCTCGCCCGTCGTCTCCTCCTTTGGAGTCAGCAGCAACTCAAGTCACTGCGCGCCACTCACATCCCCGGCAACCTCAATGTGATAGCGGACGCACTGTCAAGACAAAGCTTGCCCGGCGGAGAGTGGAGTCTCCACCCCCAGTCGGTCCAGCTGATCTGGGACCGGTTCGGCAAGGCTCAGGTAGACCTGATTGCCTCCCAAGAAACCTCCTGCCCGCTCTGGTATGCCCTCACAGAGGCTCCCCTTGGGACAGATGCTCTGGTGCACAGCTGGCCCGCGGGGCTGCGCAAGTACGCTTTTCCCCCAGTGAGCCTTCTTGCACAGGTGCTATGCAAGGTCAGGGAGGACGAGGAGCAAGTCACTCTGGTGGCCCTCTACTGGCCCAACCGGATGTGGTTCTCGGACCTCACACTCCTCACGACAGCCCCTCCCTGGCGAATTCCCCATGAGGAAGGATCTTCTTTCTCAGGGATGGGGCACGCTCTGGCATCCGCACCCAGACCTCTGGAACCTCCACGTCTGGCCCCAGGATGGGACGCAGAAGATCTAGCCGGCCTACCACCGGCCGTCATAGACACTATCAACCAAGCCAGAGCCCCTTCGACCAGGCATCTTTAAGCCCTAAAGTGGCGACTGTTCGCAGACTGGTGTTCTTCCCGAGCCGAAGACCCACAGAAGTGCGCGGTTAGGTCAGTGCTCGTGTTTCTACAGGAGAGGCTGTAGAGGAGGCTGTCCCCCTCCACCCTCAAGGTGTATGTCGCCGCTATCGCAGCCCACCACAACACGGTAGACGGCAAGTCTCTTGGTAAGCACGACATAATTGTCAGGTTCCTAAAAGGTGCCCGGAGGTTGACTCCCTACCGGCCTAACCTGTTCCCCTCCTGGGATCTCTCGGTTGTCCTCACGGGACTCCAGAGACCCCCCTTCGAGCTGCTAGACTCAGTTGGACAAAGGGCCCTCTCTCTCAAGACCGCCCTGCTGATTGCGCTCGCCTCCATCAAGAGGGTCGGAAACCTGCAAGCGTTCTCTGTTAGCGACTCTTGCCTGGAGTTCAGTCCGGCAGACACTTTCGTGATCTTAAGACCACGACCAGGCTGTGTGCCCAAGGTTCCTACCACACCCTTCAGGGATCAGGTAGTGAACCTGCAAGCGCTGCCCCGGGAGGAGGCAGACCCAGCCCTTTCACTGCTGTGTCCAGTACGTGCTTTACGTATCTATCTGGACCGCACACAGAGCACTAGACGCTCTGAGCAGCTCTTCGTCTGCTTCGGGGGACAGCAGAAAGGGAATGCTGTCTCCAAGCAGAGACTCGCCCACTGGGTTGTCGATGCCATTTCCCTGGCTTATCACACCCAGGCCGTGCCCCCCCCCTTGCAGGTCCGAGCTCACTCCACCAGGAGTGTTGCGTCCTCGTGGGCACTGGCTAGGGGCACCACCCTAGCAGACATCTGTAGAGCAGCGGGCTGGGCAACACCTAACACTTTTGTGAGATTCTATAATCTCCGAGTTGAGTCAGTATCGTCCTGTGTTTTCTCAAGTCCGAGCCCGTAGAACTCGGTAGCATGCTGACGATCTGACCGGGTGAACCGCTTGCACCTAGCGCCCTTTCCCCCTAACCAAGGGAAAACAGTGCGCCGTCGTTCCCAGGAGATCCCATCTTTGGGACACTGGTTGACTCCTCCCTAGCCCTCGTGGGTCGCAGTTCTGCGGAGGAACTCGCCGACCCAAACCACTGCGGGTACCGCAAGCTACCCTGTACTGGTATAGGTGCTCCACAGGTAAGGCCTCCTGTTCGGACTCCCCCTGTGTGTAATACCACGGTACTGTCCCCTCATGAGTTGACTCCGTGTTTCCCTTAGGCAGTTACAGCTGCCTCGGTCGCCGTGCTGTATGCTTCCCCCCTCTACGAGGCTGGATCTACCACCGCACCAACTTTTCCACATAGGTCCTAAGTATAGGCCATGTGATGTATTTGCCACTAAAATTTGCCTCCCCTCCCAGGTAGGCCACCGCAGGGTCTTCTACGCCCTGAATAAGGGCAAAGACCCCATTCCCTCAATGCGTGTAAGGGCCCCGGCCGTAGTTGCTCTATGCAAGAAACATAGAGAGAAAAGAGGCCCAGCCCATGTTGGCGGCCATCACCTTGTTCCCCCCTCCAGGGTAACGATAAGGAGTCTGATGGCTTAAATGGGGCATTGGGGAAGGGTACATGCAGCCTGATACAGTTGGTCGTTCTGCATGTAGGAATACCTGCTTGCTCCTGTATCAGCAGTTCACGTACACGGCTCAGCGCATGGCACTTTTTAAGTGGACCCCTAGTGTCACTTCTCTGACACAACGTGGAGAGAGTGACAGAAGGGGAACGTCTAGGTTACGTATGTAATCCGTTCCCCGATGGAGGGAACGAGACGTTGTGTCTCCCCTGCCACATCGCTGAGCCGAGCCACTGTTGTGGCCGGACCATTTCCGGCTCCTCAGAAAAATCCTGAATGAACTCCCGTATTTGCGCCGCTTAAATACCCGTATGTACCCGTATGACATGCAAATACTGGTTGCCAACTCTCATTGGCCTTTTTTCATAGTTCAGAGGTGAATATCGGCGCAAGAGAGACCCCTAGTGTCGCTTCTCTGACACAACGTCTCGTTCCCTCCATCAGGGAACGGAGGTTACATATGTAACCTAGACGTTTTTCACATTTCCTGATATTTAATCATAGAAAACATTCCCTGTCTTAGGTACGTTAGGATCACTACTTTATTTTAAGAATGTGAAATGTCAGAATACTAGTAGAGAGAATGATTTATTTCAACTTTTATTTCTTTCATCAGAACTTTACATACTCTTTGTTAGTATTTGGTAGCATTGCCTTTAAATTGGGGCAAATGTTTTGGGTAGTCTTCCACAAGCTTCTCACAATAAGTTTCTGGAATTTTGTCCCATTCCTCCAGACAGAACTGCTGTAACGGAGTCAGATTTGTAGGCCTCCTTGCTCACACACGCTTTTTTCAGTTCTGCCCACATATGTTTTATCGGACTGAGGTCAAGGCTTTGTGATGGCCACTCCAATACCTTGACTTTTTTGTCCTTGAGTCATTTTGCCACAACTTTGGAGGTATGCCTGGGGTCATTGTCCATTTCGAAGACCCATTTACTACCGAGCTTTAACTTCCTGGCTGATGTCTTGAGATGTTGCTTCAATATATCCACATTATTTTCCCTTCTCATGATGACATTATTTATTAAAGTGCATCAGTCCCTCCTGCAGCAAAGCACCCTCACAACATGATGCTGCCACCCCCATGATTCACAGTTGGGATGGTGTTCTTGCAACTCTCACCCTTTATCCTCCAAACATAAGGATGGTCATTAGGGCCAAACAGTTACATTTTTGTATCATCAGATGAGAGGAAAGTTCTCCAAAAAGTAAAATCTTTGTCGCCATGTGAACTTGCAAACTGAAGTCTGGCTTTTTTATGCCGGTTTTGGAACATTGGCTTCGTTCTTGCTGAGCAGCCTTTCAGGTTATGTCGATATAGGACTCGCTTTACTGTGGATATTACGGATGTGCATTTCCATAATTGAAGCCGCATAGCCAATGATATGATACATTAAAGATGAAGATGCATAGCCAATGATATGATACATTAAAGATACATATGAAGCAGCTACCGATGCGATACGATTCACCCCTATTACAATGCAGTGCGATCCGATTTCGATTCGATTCAACACAATGCGATTCAATGCAATGGGAAAAAAATATGATGCTATGCAATTCAATATGGTAGGATACAGAGAGTTCACTTTTATTTCTTTGGTTCAGACAGACAGTACATTTACATTTATGCATTTGGCAGACGCTTATATCCAAAGCAACTTACAGAGCCCTTATTACAGGGACAATCCCCCTGGAGCAACCTGGAGTTAAGTGCCTTGCTCAAGGACACAATGGTGGTGGCTGTGGGGATCGAACCTACAACCTTCTGATTACCAGTTATGTGCTTTAGACCACTACACCACCACCACTCCATAGTAAATCATAAATTAACTTAAGTGCTTTCTGACTTCTAAATCATGGACCTTTCACAAAAAGGCCTTTGTAGTGAAAACAAATTCTGATGACTTGCACTGAATGGAATCAGACAGTTTTGCATAATCCGGGCAGTAGCTGCTGGTAGCTAGTCTCAAACACTGCTAGCTTCGCAATTTCGCACTTTGTTCTCAGAAGCCCTAGGAAGGCTCAAACCTAGTTGTCATGGCAACTGAATAAACAAAAATCTTGCCTGGTCAAAATTTACTCGTCAAGTTCAAGTCAGACAGAATCTAAAAGAAGGAAAGACATTATATTTATTTTCATTAAAATTTAATGAAAACACATTTACATTTTGAGCGATCTACCAGCATTGCCTTTGCGATCAACATATGTGACACTCAGGATACACCTCGGTCTCCGTAGTGTTGGTATACGTCAGTGTTGATGAGAGAACGCGCTGGAGAAACAGTTTAGAGAGGAGAAATTAATCTACATATAAATATTGGTCACAAATTATTGGTCACTTTCAAAATAATAAAAGTATAGCACATCTACTAATAAATAAATATGTTTGAAACTATGCATCGCGATACAAATGCCAACTTGAATCCGATGCACACTTTTTAAATCGATGCATCGCATCGTTAACTTTTATGCCGATGCACCGATGTGAATCGGTGAATCTTACCATCCCTAGTAGATATAGATACTTGTCTTCCTGTTTCCTCCAGCATCTTCACAAGGTAATTTGCTGTTGTTCTGAGATTTATGTGCACATTTCTCACCAAACTACATTCATCTCTAGGAGACAGAATGCGTCTCCTCTCTGAGTGGTATGATGGCTGCGTGATCCTATGATGTTTATATTTGCATACTATTATTTGTAAAGATAAGTGTGGTACCTTCAGGCATTTGAAAATTGCTCCCAAGGATGAAACGGACTTGTGGAGGTCCACAATTTTATTTTCTGAGGTCTTGGCTGATTTCCTTAGATTTTTCCTATGATTTCAAGAAAAGAGGCACTGAGTGTACACAGGTACACCTCCAATTGACTCCAATTAGCCTATCAGAAGCTAATTGGCTAACTGCCTAAAAGCTTGACATCATTTTCTGGAATATTCCAAGCTGCTTAAAGGCACAGTTAACTTTGTGTATGTAAACTTCTGACTCACTAGAATTGTGATATAGTCATTTATAAGTGAAACAATCTGTCTGTAAACAATTGTTGGAAAAATGACTTGTGTCACGCACAACGTAGATGTCCTAAATTACTTACCAAAACTATAGTTTTCTAATATGAAAAAGAGTTTTAATGACTTCAACCTATGTGTATGTAAACTTCTGACTTCAACTGTACATTTCCGGTACATTTTGCTATACTGTTTATACCACAGTAGATATATTCACATGACTATTAGTATAATTTACATTCATGTGTGATTACAGGCGTGCCTAAATCTTTTTTTTTTATATTTATGTAATAATGTGAAATCGATTTTTAACTGCTGATTTCTATTTTGCAATAAAATTATGCCTCAACTTGTTCTAATTTCACACAGGCTCTGTCAAAGTCTGTGTACAGAATTGTCGTACTTAATAACTTGACATTCAGTGAGCGACTGAACTACTTAGATAAGTGATGTGAGTCCTTTGAACACCCCACAAGCATTTCATGCCAAATTGGTCCAATTCCTCCAATAAAACTACATCTGAGTGTAGATTAACTGAAGTATTTTATTGTGTTTGTTATTAATAGGACTGTATCAGAATATCAGGAGCAGCCAGAATGAAAATACACATGAAAAAAGGAAGACTGTAACATGTCACACAGGAAAGTGTTTAATGTAATAGGATCTACACTGGTTATACATTACATGACTGTCCTGGCTTAAGTATCAATTTACTGAAAGTCCAGGAGTAAAATGTGTGTGTGATTGCTGAAACACACACACACAACCAACATACTCATACTAGAGCAAAATAATGTTTATCTCTCTGGGGCCTTCATATCAAACAGGCCCTTATTTGCATATAAATGAATGATTGTCCTCTGCTGTTCAATTATCAGAGTATTTGATGAAAAAAAAAGTTGAAACATATTCCTCCACACTTTGATAGGCTTGTCAAAAGAAAGTCTAAAGAGGTGGGATGTTTATGAATAATAAATAAATGAATAAAATAAAATCTTTAATCTTAATTGAAGTGGAAGAAAGTAAATGGTTTAGGCAGAGCAGTTTAGAACTGCACGTATTTTCACACATTCATATAAATGTATAAAAGATGTGTTAAATAGGTCATATCATTCATATTTTACCCCCCCTCCTCAGCTCCAATAATATTTCCACCATTTTGTTGTTGTTGTTGATTTGTTTGAGCCAAAAATAAATTCATGACCATTTCCCACTCTCTCTTTTTTCTCTCTTTTATTTTTTATAACAGTTGAGCTAATGGGGATGCAGGTTCAAATACTTATGTCATGATCCATTTCCCATCTCTTTCTTGACTTTGCTATGTTAAAAAAGCCAAAATGTAATAGAAATAAACAGAAAAACAATTTTTCAAGCATTCTGACAACATAAAAAGGAACTCTTTGTGCCATTAGTGCAAATGATTGACCGATATGTTTTGTTCCCCTTCTGTCGCGCTCTCCACATTGTGTCGGAGAAGCGACACTAGGGGTCTCTCTTGAGCGCCGATATATGCCTCTGACTTATGAAAAAAGGCCAATGAGAAGTTGGCAAATACGGGAGTTTATTCAGAAAATTTCTTCGGAGCCGAAGGTCGTGTATGCAGTCTGCTGCGAGTCACACACCAGTTCCTGTTATTCCTCTGATGCTCTGCATGCTGTTGGATTCGACGGCGCACAACAGCGGCTTTCTCCTTCCTCGCACGGCTGTGCATTGTTGCCCCTGGGCGCTTCAACAGCGCAGACAACTCGAAAGAGTTCCATATAAAAGAGTGATTTTATTTAAAAGAGTAATTTCCTCTAAAAGAGCAAAACACAGCGGCGTTGAACGTCTTTTTCAGGACGCGTCTTATTCAAGATGCCTTTCCGCCCCTGTGTTATTCCTGGATGTGGTAGAGTGCTCTCCGCTTCAGATGGCCACAGGCGGTGTCTCATGTGTCTGTGCAGCGATCACACTGAGGCTGTGTTTGTGGATGGTTCATGCTCTCACTGCGAGAACATGACCATGACAACGTTGCGGTCGCAGCTTGCTTTCAACAGCAAGCCACTCCAGCCACCCCCCGCATTGCTCCTTCCCACGGGATTGAGGACGATGCGGCTAGCGCTGGAAGCGATCTGGGTATGGCAGCGGGTGCAGCTCCGCCGGGTACGCCCCCTCGGACCACCCACCCCCGCACGCTCGTTTACTCCGGTCCGTGCTCGAGGAAACAGCGGCTCTGATGCTGAGGACTCCCCTGGGCTGCCGCTTTCAGGTCAGCACGCCCAGGCTGAGGCCAACGTGCAGATGACCGACATGCTTTCCCGGGCCGCCGCTAGCGTGGGGTTGGATTGGAACCCTCCATCCTCCCCACAGTCATCACGGCGGGATGACTGGTTCCTGGGGTCCGGGCGCCGCTCACAGCCTCACCCCCCCCCACCCCGGTCCCGTTTTTCCCGGAAGTGCACGATGAGCTGACATCATCGTGGAGAGCACCCCTCTCTACTCATCACAGCGCCACTCGCTCGTCCGCTCTCGCTACCCTCGACAGCGGTTACACTTTGGAAATTAAAAACAGCCATTTGTGAACTGAGTTTGTGCAATTCATGAACATTTTAAATCTACCAATAGCAGCTGTGGGACAAATGGGTCTTAATAGAGCAGACGCGATAATATTGACGGGGATTTGTGAAATATGCCATTTATGCCATTTTTTTTAATGTTGGTTACACCTCCAAAACAAGCTTAAAACTTAAGCTAAATAAATGTATTGCTATTTAATACAAAAGAAATTCATATTGGCCTACTTATAATCATGATAAAACTATTATTGAATTTTAAATAAACTGTAAACAAAAATCAAGCAATGAGACGAACTCTCCCATTAATGACTGCTGTCACTCCCTGCAGATTTAAACTTTGAGCCCTGCAGTTCAGCACGAGTTCACTGATGGTCCAAACAGAGTTCTGCACTCTTGCAAATGCCCTCATTAAAAACTAAGCTGTCTAATCAACATGAATAAATGAGTTATTTACACTGTGTCTATGACTTGATTAGAACGGGAGCAATTTAGTTAACATTTGCAGTGTTTCCACCATCTATGTTTCAAGCGAGCAGCGCAGTATGCAAATAAAACCAAAAAAATACCACAGGGCTTTTCGCCTTTGTTCTACAGCTTCTTTCCGAGTGCCAGGTGATGTTTCTTCAGTATTCATTTTCATGCCACTGCAAACAGAGTTGAAACATCTGGCCATCAGACTGTTGAAAACATGCACATTAGAATCGGTTGTCATTACTGATAGGACGGAGGACTAATTTAAGCATATCTGACTGGCTATTGCATTTCCTTGCTCAATGGACATGTCTGTGATTGGTTAGAATCCACATACCGCTGCAAAAACATGTGATAAACAGGAACAAATGACGCAACAGAAGCAGATTTAAATTAAACGCTGTAATCGTCAGTTTTCATGATTAAATAATCATGGCAGCCATAATTGCGATTAGTTTCTTGATTAATTGTGCAGCCCTAATATATAGATATAGTACACACACACACACACACACACACACACACACACACACACACACACACTGGCATCCAACAGTTTGGAATAATGTACAGATTTTGTACTTTTATTCACCAAATTGGATTTCAACTGATCATAATGTATATTCAGGACATTAATAATGTGAAAAATCACTATTACAATTTATAAACAAAAACATTTCAGAATTTCTTAAACTACTTCAAAGATTTCTCATCAAAAAATCCTCCACGTGCAGCAATTACATCTTTGCAGATCTTTGGCATTCGAGCTGTCAGTTTGTCCAGATACTCAGGAGACATTTCACCCCCCACTTCCTGTAGTACTTGTCATAGATGTGACTGTCTTGCCGGGCACTTCTCACAATATGGGGTTAAGATCCATAACACTCTTTTCCAATTATCTGTTGTCCAAAGTCTGTATCTTTGTCCACTCTGACCTTTTCTTTTTGTTTTTCTGTTTCAAGTGTCTTTTTCTTTGTGATTCTTCCCATAAGGCCTGCACCCCTGAGTCTTCTCTTTACTGTTGTACATGAAACTGGTGTTGAGCGGGTAGAATTCAATGAAGCTGTCAGCTGAGGACATGTAAGGTGTCTATTTCTCAAACTAGAGGCTCTGATGTACTTATCCTCTTGTTTATTGTACATCTGGTCTTCCACATCTCTTTCTGTCCTTGTTAGAGCCAGTTGTCCTTTGTCTTTGAAGACTGTAGTGTACTTTGTATGAAATCTTCAGTTTTTGTAATTTCAAGCATTGTATAGCCTTCATTCCTCAAAACAATGATTGACTGATGAGTTTCTAGAGAAAGCGGTTTATTTTTTGCCATTTTTTACCTAATATTGACCTTAAGACAAGCCAGTCTATTGCATACATGTGGCAACTCAACAGCAAGACAATGTTAAGATTCATTTAATGAACAAAATATCTTTCAGCTGTGTTTGATATAATGGCAAGTGATTTTCTAGAACCAAATGATCAATTTAGCATGATTACTCAACGATAAGGTGTTGGAGTGATGGCTGCTGGAAATGGGGCCAGTCTAGATTTGATAAAAAATTACTTTTTTCAAAAAAAAGTAAATGGTCTGCACTTATACAGCGCCTTTTTTAACCTTAGCGGTTCCAAAGCGCTTTACACTGTGACTCATTCACCCATTCACACTCACACACCAATGATGGCAGAGCTGCCATGCGAGGTAATAGCCTGCCATTTGGGAGCAACTTGGGGTTCAGTGTCTTGCCCAAGGACACTTCAGCATGTGGAGTCATGTGGGCCGGGAATCGAACCGCTAACCCTGCGATTTGTGGCCAACCCGCTCTACCACCTGAACCACAGCCGCCCTGACTCTTATGCTGTTTTTTACATCAGTAATGTCATGACTATACTTTGTGATCAGTTGAACGCCGAATGCCGCTCATGCCACATTATTCCTCTCACCACAATTGTACAGAGCAGTTATCTGAGTTACCGTAAGACTTTGTCAGTTTAAACCAGTCTGGTCATTCTCTGTTGACCTCTCTCATCAACACGACGTTTCCACCCGCAAAACTGCTCCTCACTGGATGTTTTTTTGTTTTTGGCACCATTCAGAGTAAATTCTTTTTTGTGTGAAAATCCCAGGAGATCAGCATTTACAGAAATACTCAAGCCAGTTCATCTGGCACCAACAATCATCCATGCAATTATATTCCATGCAATTATAAAACAAAAAACATCCAGTGAGCGGCAGTTCTGCAGATGGAAAGGACTTGTTGAGATTGGTCAACAGAGAATGGCCATACTGGTTCGAACTGACAAAGTCTATGGAACTCTGATAACTACTATGTACAATAGTGGTGAGAAGGACAGCATCTCAAAATGCCATTCTGAGATGCGGGTTGGCACTGTTTTGGCGGCACAATGGGGCCTACAGAATATTAGGCAGGTGGTTTTAATGTTGTGGCTGATCAGTGTAGTGTAATACCTACATTTACAAAGCTTCAAATGAGCATGCTTAGAGAGGAGATAAGTGGATTTATCCAGCAAACTTTATCATTCCTGGACACGTTGGCAAGCACTAAATCTCTGGTGTGCAGTGCAAGGCAGGCGTTCAAATGGCCGCTGCAATCATGTTACGACCACTATCTAACTGTATTTATTGTGTGCTTACTTCATTCAAAATATTCCCCAGCTTTGCTACATTGATAAAATGCTTGGCACAGGTCTCAGCATAATGTCCCCCACCACCTGCTTTCACAAAAGTCAATGCATGGTTTATTAAAAGGGTCATATAAGGACATGCGTTAATGGCATTAAACATTTTTGCCTTTAAAGAACTTTTGTATTAATGCTATTAACACGTTAACTTTGACAGATCTAATTTAAAGGTCTGTATTTTATTTGAAATCTCAGGTGGTACTTGAGGAAAATAACTTCTATCATTGGGGATCAGCTAACAAGAAAGGGACCGCTGTTATATCAGATAGCATATTTTTAATTCTACAATTCAAACCATTGACCCTAGAAATAGAAGTCTTTGTTTCTTTGCTTAATCTCATTTCTCTGGCTGTTTCAGTTACAATAGTGTTGATCCATTAAATAAAAATCTCCAGCTGAGTTACACTTAAAAGATTCTGTTTAAAGTGTCCTTTCTCTGTACCTAAATTCACTTTACAGACCCAGGGACAACATCCTGAACCAAAACTGTAAAACCCCAAAAACTCTGAAAAATAGAGACAGACATGATAGCCAGAACGACAGAGAATGGAAAATCGTACGGAGCAGCACTCGCGTGTAGCTGCTCTCCTAATGGACAGAGACGCCAAATGTTTTTCTGTGCTGATTGGATCCTCCAGGCCTGCCATACTCCCCTGAGCTCACTGAACGACAGCGGGCAATAACTGTCTGCCTCACTCGTAGCACACATGGCTGCGGCTGAGATGGGGGTATTTGCAGAGACATCCTTCTGGATAAAAGCCCACTTCAGATACAGCCTCACCATACAGACGTGGGCAGAGTTCATAAACAGCTGCCATTACAAAAACACTCTCACAGGGGCACTGACCGGCCCTCACAGACACAGGCAGATCAGCATTGTTTACTTGACTCGGTGCAGACGCCCATAGAAAGTGTAACCCTTTGTCATTATTTCAACACCCCCCAGTGTGCAGTTAGAGGTGTGATGTAGTGAAAGGTGTTTCATTTTCAAATGTGTAACCTCTCTGATCCGACTGATTTCTGTGTTTTGAGCATGATAAAGTGAAACACCCACAAATCATGACGTCTCACTTCTAACTTCACATGGAGAGATTTGAAATAAGATTTCAGATCTCACTTTATAGCTGATCCTCAGGGCAAGTAAATGACAAGTTAAATTCACAGAAAATAAAATACAATTAGGGTGTAAAGATGCATCATGGTGCATCAATCTGACAATGCAATTTTGATTAATCGATTACAGAATTTAAGAATCGATTATCATTGCTATATTAATACCCAATGTGATAAAAATAAGATGTCAGATTACATGAGCCTTCTCGCAAAATTGAAAGTGAAACAGTGCACTTTAAATTGAGTTCATGCTGCAGTGCTTTCTTTCTTTGGCTTTCTGTGTCAACAGTCATAGCTGTTTCCGTTCATTTAACCAAAATCAATTCAATGCCATTGCTTTATTCCCCAATAACAACATCTGTTCACATTGCTCATATCTGCATAAATGTGTTATTTCTCTATAAAATAGTTTAACCACGAATAGAACATGGCCTGAATAAATGTGATTGGTGAGCAGACATTTAATGTGAGAACAAAATCATCCCTCATTCTCTTCATTCATAGTGAATGCTACATATAGGAAGTGAGTGCACAATAGGAATAGTCTCAAACTGTGATTTCAGACAGTTCTGAAGGGAACTAATCGGTTAAAAGCTAGAGGCCAGTTGATTAAAGGGGACATGACATGCCTTTTTTATTATTTTAATGTGTTTCTTGAGGTTCACATAATATTTTTTACACAGTGAAATATGTGTAAATTATCATTTTCCACCCTCATTCTAACAACGTTCTGTTTTGATCTCCTTTAAGACTTGACAGTAAATGGCCACTGTTGTGATTGGCTCTCTGTTCTTGACTGACCTGCTCTCCTTTCCATCTTACTGCTCACCACTGTTGGAGGAGCAACAGAAGTGATAAGGCAAAATAGGCTTTGATCTGTTGTTGTGGAGGCAGTTAGATGCAATTATCTCCCAAAGTGTGACATCACAATGTGGAGGAAGTAGAGAACGAGTTGTTTTGGCAGCTTGGTTTCAACAAATACGTAAGTAAGTTGATTTCTGAAACTTAAAGTATGTTTTCAGAATAAATTACCTCTTATATGTTAAAAGATCAAGGGAAATGTTATTCCTCAAGTCATGACCCTTTTAAAGTCGCCAATGACTTGTCAATGACACTTGGCAGCCACTAACAAGAAAAAAATGATGAATAGTTAAAAAAATCCTAATCAGACCGAATCAAATTGTGTCTAAAAATGCTAGATATTACTATGCATCTTAATCGTTCAGTAAAGAATCATAATGCTATCAAATTTGTCAAATCTGTCTTACTTATAATACTCTAGCATTATGACAGGTAGATTTTCATGTGCAGGAAGCACTCTGCAAAATAATTTCCAAACTTGGTTTCTTTCAATATTACAAGCCCTGGCTTATCAATGATTGGTTAAAACGATAATTGCTTTAACAAGCAGATGTGCAGGTGTACCTAATAAAATCAGTGTTTCCCATTAATTACTGGTCTGAGGTCCACCCAACACAGTCTCACAAAATCCTGTGGGAAACACTGAAAATGGCAACTGAGTGTGTTTCTTCCCCATATAAATGTCCAGAATGTTTTCTAGGTGTATATAAAAGGCCATTGAGCACTGCAAGACAAAGCTGCTTCAGTCCTAATTAAAGGTCCCATCAGTCAGTAGTACAGAGAAATGAGCAACAAGGTCACCATTAAGGAGCAGAGAAGGTACACGTGGCCATTACGACAGTACCTTTGAATGTTACATGTGCACATTTGAATTCATTTTAATGTTGGGAAAACTAGCTAAATATTCATGAAAATGTCTGTTCAACATTATCCTTACACACTACACACAGGATTCCTAACACCAGACTTAGAGTAGCAACAAATTATGGGATACTCCAGAAATCCAGCTACATCAGACACTATGAGCAAACAGATGAACTTGAATATGTTGAAGATAAACAAGCCACATGACAGCCTCTCTATAATTATATTTTAGGCATAGATAACCCAAAAATGAAAACAATAAGCCAATGGTGCCATGCTTAGATTGCTTTAAAGCATGTTGATTTATAAACTGCTTTTTTATTCTGTGATTAGGATGAATGATATTCCTCAGCTGCGATTGGTAGGGTACATACTGTACCAGCCATTAATGTAGTCAGTATTCTGCATATGTTGCTGATTACCAAAAGCTTGATATGGACAGAATGGCAGTTTACAGAAAATGCAATCTTTTTATTGCATCTCTGCACTTTTGCACACTTTTTCAATCATAACTTCTGAGGACAGAGTGGAAAAAGCAAGATCAGGCAGGAATGCATATTGGGCACATCAGCTTTGAGAACTCATTAGGAGGGAGGCAGTGAAACAGCACTAAACTACTGTATAGAAATATGATCTGTTGTCGGCAAATATTGGAGAAGTGGCACAATTATAATCACAGTACTTTATCCAATAATTTTCTACCATCACCAGTAAAGGTTATGAAGGTTTGTATATTTCATTTTCATCCGCAAAAATATATGTTTTCATAACTGACTAGTCTGTGGGTTGTCTGAATGATTAGTTGATTAGTCATGGAAGTAGCCTTACGGATGCCCCTAATAATAAGGGTCCACCAGACCGCAATCAAAAGTGTCTCTTAGGGGGTATTCACATAGTCTTTAGAAATATTGAGCACAACAGAATGGAGCAATGTGCATGCATCTCAAAGCACGGATTAAACTGTTTTTAATTGGATGCCATATTATGAATGGACACTAAGGTCCTACAGTATAAGAGCAGTTACATCTTTAAGTTGAAAAAATATTACAGCTAAAACCAAAAAGAGAACCAGTCGACCTCACCAATTGACTATAAATGTCTACTAATAAGCACCACAGCAACGATCAGCAAAAGTTGTGCACTAGCCTAAAAGCTTTTAAATTGTATTCTAAAAGGCAAGCAGCCCCGGCTTTTACACTCAAACACTGCACAGCGTACTCTTCCCTAACATCCCTGTTTCATTTGGATTCACGAGAAGGGCTTTGGCCACCACATTAGCTCTGCATTAGAAACAACCATTAGCATAAGATCATCTTAGCATCCAATTTGCCTACGAAAAAATAGTGCCACTACACGCAATAGAAGAAGAACAAATGAGCCACATCAAACTCTATTAGCCCTAATGACAATGTGTCATATTGGTTTGGGTCTAAAAGATGACTGGATTTCCTGCCACTGAGCACAAAATAATTTAAAGCCAAATTGAACTTTGCAACAAAAAAAAAAGCAATCTATCCTCGTGAGTTCAATGGTATGTGCTAAATCTAGAGATAATAGGCAAGCTACTTGAGTAATCGGGAGCAACCAAAGCAATCACACAGGAAATCAAAATGTTCCTTTCGAAAGTTCATGTACCCTGAAATTGACCCCATACAGTACATTTTAGAAAACTGAGCTCACACATTCCCATACACCCAACAACATTTAACGCTTTGGCCACTGGGGGCAGTGCTTCACTGCACTAGCACTTTTATAGCAGGATGCAGACAGCAGGCAAAAGTCAAGAGCAAAGGGATATGAAGGTGAGTGATCTCGCTCAGGAACAGAGGAATGGGCCAGCAGCATCTGAGCAAGTTAGAGCTGATCTTTAAATGTTGGGGGGAGCAGAAGGTCACGTATCTCAGTCCGCCTTAGCAGTCTGATGTTTGATTAAATGGCGTGTTGACCTTTCAGAAGACTCTGGGGTTGGATACATCTTTACCCGCAGGCTACAATCAAGTCTTTTACCACTGAACATATCTATCAATCAGAAGAGATTCACCACATCTCACATGCTAAATTCAATGTCCAGGAGTGTTTCATACCTTACAAGGTTGAGGAGTGTTTTAAAAAGAGCCAGATCTTAAAGCTGAAATCGCCTGTTTGAATCTGATTGGCAGGCTTCTACGTAATTATCAAGAGTCTAGTTGCTTAGGTTTTAAATTTGCACCAAGAGACAAAGTCGAGAGGCTCCAGGCTGCTACAATCAGCGGTTTAAAGGAAAAACTTTACATTTGCAACTGAATTTGCAAACTCTTGCAATCAAATGTTTGAAACATATTCAAGAGTTGTATTTGAGTGATTGAGATATCCCTGAGTATGCCTCTAAATGACAAAAACAAAAATTAACTGTGGTTGGTCATTTAATGACTCCTTCCTCCTTTTGGCCAGAATAAGCAGCAATGTGAACCAGATTTCATGCCGATATTAAAATGTCTGGCAAAGCAAGACTAAGCATACCTGACAGCACACATCAAAACTTTTTAATTAATCTTAGCCAAATCTGCAAATATTCTGTTCTTTGTCAACATCCAGTTCCCTCTTCAACAAAAAGACATATACAGTACCTAGAGGCAAAAAGTTTCCCAAAGATTTTACATTTTAAGTACTTTTAAGTCCAGTTTGTGCATATAAATAATATATAGTTTGATGCTGTTTTCACACTTGGTTGGATTGCTTGGTCCAAAATATATTCTACCTACTTTTACATCTGCAAATTATATTGGACTGCTTTCATACCAATTAAGAATGGGTCATGATGGTTGGTTAGTCTACTAGTCATCCAACAACCAACTACAGCATGTAGACACATGTAGATGAACATCTTTAGCTATTGTGTCTCGACTCACGCTGTTTCTTAGAGCATACTCGGCAATGAGCATTGCATTTTTTGCAAGTTTTTAGGTGTGTCAAGTTAAAAAGAGTTCCATTCTGTTCCGTGTAACTGTTTTTGAATTTATCTTATGTAAACACCCCCTGAGAAATACATCAGGTGATACCGAAACCAGCAAAATATACATGGCTTCATTTAGGCCGTAAAGTCGAGTTGTTCAGTCAACCCATCGACAAGCTGATTTTGAAAATATGTAGTTATATGGTCAAATTTAATTTTAATTGTGTGTAGGATATTAATTATTATGGATATTAATGATGCACTGATACCACTTTTTCTCTTCCGATCCGATTCCGACATCGGAAATCTCAGTATCGTCCGATACCAAGTCGATACCAGTGTTGTTTTTTGCATAATCAGTTTAGAATATCTTTACTTTACAACTAATTGGGAGTACTCTTTAATATGTAAAGAAACATAAACCTCTAACTACACTAGCGCTGCAACTAACGATTATTTTGATAATCAATTAATCTAAAGTATTATTAGAACGACTATTTGCGATTATTGCGACGATTCATCATTAGCTTAACAAATTATTCAGCTTGTGCCCCAACTTAAAAGGTTGTATTAAACGTGCTTACGAACAATAAAGAGGGCAAAATAATCTTCTAAAAAATACCTCTAAATGACATTGACTGAATTAAAGGTGGAAAAATACTTTTTTTTACAAGTAACAATCACATTACTAATATGAGAAATGAACAGTCCCATTAGTGAAAAAATATAAAAATCTAAACTTTTAACTAGTTACAGTTGCTGATATCAGGAATATCGCAAATTTTTCTAGTAAGAAGTGCATATAAGGTGTGTGTATTTGGAATTTAGATATATTTATGTGAAATTCTTCTAGTGATAATGCAACTACCAATATCAAGAATTATTATGGTTACTATAGTGGAAATTCCATGTTTGTTATCAAGAATGTGTCTTTCTGCCAGTGATGACACCATTTTTCATGTGATGAACCATACCCCAGAAAAAAATGTTTAAGCAGTTTGGGCTATGGTTACATAGCATAATCAGTGTAATCAGGTCTTTATCAAAAGCGCTAGTGTGAATTTATTCAAATGTATAGGATACATACGACAAACTACATTAAGCTCCATTGCCACTGTTACTGATATACTTTACAATTGAATATTACAACTCCATCATGAACAACACATCCACCACAGAGAAACAGTCAGTGCCTTTCTAAATCCACTCCCACTTGTTCAGTGCCAGTTTTGTGCACTCTCCAACATTGCCACTTCCAGTGAAACTCTAGAGCCAAAAGTTCTCTTAGATTTTACTTTTATTTCATCTTAAACAAGACGAGTTGGAACGGAGGTGGCACCCGCCTCCTCATAATCTCTGCTCTCCTAAATCCTACTTTCCTGTTTTGTGGGAACCTAATTAATAGGCGTATGCCAGAGGCTCGTCGACTGCCATGGAGCATCTGCCCAAGCGTTAGGTTTGGAAAGCCAGACTGAGACACCACAGCCTACCATTAAGCAAGCATGAGTGGCTCCATGTGCACCCAGCACTTTAGGTGAGTGTGGCGGCTTGCAGACACGAGCGACGCCATGCTAAGGCCCAATATGGTCTACGCTCAACCGTTCCCTCTTCCTTTGCACAGATCTGCCACCAAAGAGGGCTTCAAACAGAAAAGCTTTCAACATCGTTCAGTCAAAGCATGCATAAACACTCGCCGTCGCTCCTCTACGGCTCTCTACAAAGATTTCTTTCAAATAAAAACCTTTGAAAGTGTTTTTCAGGTCAATACCCAGCTAGCCCGGCCGGCGGTTGAGATATTGCATGCCTGACGAGTCTGACAAACAGAACAGAACACATTTGGAAGTCATGACTCTAACCTTCACCCTCCTCTCCTTATTATGTGCATATGATTGGCAAGGCATTAGATATCTCCTGCACTCTGGAGGGGGCTCGCTTCCAATTGAAATGTAGCACACATTCAGGCTTCAATCAGATGAATGAATATGAAAAAACTGAATGCTTCGGCAGAGCTTACCCAACTCACCTCTCACCACTGATCCATAATGTGCCCTCTGCGATCATTTAGTCCCATCTCCTCATACTTTAGTTCAAATGTGGACTTTTATAATTATTTATATTTAATAGGAAACAATTTGAATGAATGATCCCTTTGTTAAGGATTTATGCAGGGCTTCATTAATGTCTTATAAGTCATTTGCAAACGCATTATAAATCAGTGACATGCAGGCATAACAACATGAAAAAAACAATCATGCAATACTTGTTAATTAATGAGCATTTTAACTTCCATGTTATAAATGCTTAATAAAAAAGCATGTTCATACTTGTTTATAAAAAACATAAAATGTCTTTTTAGACTACTTTTTCCATCTAAATTTAGCTTTATTAATCAGCATGTTACGTGCTTTTCATGACAAACAGTTTTTTGTTTTAATTTTGTGAAAATTAATCAGAGATCATCAAGCAATAAACAGGCCTGTGATATAAGCATTTATAATATGTAAAGTAAAATTTCTCACAATCAAATTTGACACCCTTTTTATACATGTGTTATAACTGCAAATAAATTACTTAAATTGCATTTGTAAATGGCTTATTAGTCATAGTAACATTAATTTTTAATGTAATGAAAATGAAAAAGAATTGTGTCTATGAGATAAAAAAAATGCCAAAATAATAAGCAACCCTCCACGGACATGGAGAAATAATCGCCATTGGCTAGTACATTTTTGTTTTTACTCGCCAGACTTTGACAACATGTAAGCGTTATGCAACTAAAACTAAAAAAAGATATTAAACAAACCGATAAGGGGTCATCTTCACATATATATTTATACACAGTATAGTTTTCATATATATGACTTCACACAGTCTAGTACATATTATTTTGTCTTAGAATTTTCATAATTTTTATCACATTTTAGCTTTTTCAAAATGTACTAATTTAACATTCTGTCAATTCATATGATGTCAAATTTTTTAACAAAATAATTACAAGGTTGGAACCTAATAATTAACATAGAATTACACTATGTGTAATTAGGCTATAATTTCATAATTACAATTTATAATTACATTGTATAAATTATCATTTG
Organism: Xyrauchen texanus; assembly: GCF_025860055.1. Lineage (NCBI taxonomy): Eukaryota > Metazoa > Chordata > Actinopteri > Cypriniformes > Catostomidae > Xyrauchen > Xyrauchen texanus. The sequence goes on from NC_068317.1 coordinate 4,319,975, forward strand.
TGCAACTACATGCAAAATATATATATATATTTTTTTTTTTACCAAACCCTTGCATGGATGCAGCATCAGCATATTTGTTCAATTCTTTCATATTTCAAGTGTTTTATGAAGTTCAAATATTTCACAATGTATGATTGTGCCTTTAAATATTTACACATATGTAACACTTTCTACATTACTACATTTTGTTGAATGTTTTTATATGCACTTGTTCACATTGATATGTATAACAAGCGCTAAATTGGTACTGTCCCTTTAAGAGATCAGCTCCGCAAGCTACTGTTCATGGTTGAATGAGAGCAGTGCACATTATTGAAAGAGAAGTTGCAGTTGTTTTTACCTTTTTATCTTTTTGTTCACCAACTGACTGAAAATAACTGAAAGGATTTTAAAAGAGACATGAAATGAAAATGGGTTGCCTGGGTCTAATCTTTGGTCACAAAATACACGGAAAAGAAAATTATTATGTGCATAATGATAATAATTGGTTAATATTGTGAAAACTTAATGTATTCGCCATTGGCTAATAACTGACTTATTTTAGTCGCATAGCATGAAATTTAGTTTAGTGATTTACTCTTTAAGTAGAGGGCTGCATAGGTAGAAAATGCCTTACTCCAAGTAATTCCAACTTGTAGTGCAGTCTATGGACTTTTTTTTTAACTATAGATAGTTTCTATGTTGGTCCTTTTGGAGCTTGACAGACCCAGTTCACATCCACTTTACTGATATGGAAAAGAGCGGTCAAGATGTACTCGTAACATGGGTTGGAAACAACTTCAGTATAATTAAGATGCCTGAATTTAATACTTGTGGAATTTTCCAGTCCTCAATGACCATTTCTGGTAGCCAATCATTTGGTTTCATGGAGTTATCAGTTCAGTTCTCAACCATGCTCTGAACATAGATAAAACACGCCCTGGGGAACCTTTGTGGGACTGGTCTCCAAAGCCAGGACAATCAATCACGAGTGTACGGCCCTGAACAAGAGCATGATTTTCATTGCCATTATCTTTAAAGCCTCTTGAATGAATTCCTTCAGCAACAACAGACACTAAATGGAAGCGTGGCTGAAATGCAAGGCTCTTTCATGCATTTATAAGTTAATTTAGATGTAGTGAGTACTCCCATGGTGAAGCGCTCTCGTGTTCTCATAATGGCTGGGGAATATTCCGTTCAGGGTCTAAAGTGTTATTTAATTTTCTGTCTGACGGCCATAGAAGATCACTTTAAAACTTTATTCTGAAAGAGTGCAGTCTTACAGTGGCAAACATAATAAGCTAAATTAATGTGATGTGTAATGTAGTGATTTTACAGAAACCTGTCATTACAGTGCTTACAAGGTAGCACTGAATAAAAATCAAACAATCTGGTTAGGTTTTGTTCTAAACCCATGACATGTGGTTGGAGGGGAGGGGCTATAACATAATATGGACTGGTGACGTCAGCCTAAAACTAATTTTGTTACGAAGTGGTTTATTACACAAGATCTTTATTTTTTCTTTGAAAAATGATGAATCGTTCACATTAGGAACATGTAGCAACATGTATTAAGAATGTAAACAGGGCCAAATTTGACTCTAACAGGTCTCTAAAAACCTGTTAAAAGTTTTCAAATCTTCGTCTGAATATAACTATCCACAATGCTTTGCTCAGGGGAAGACCAACCTGAAGCGTTCCAATAAAATGAGTTATACATCACAGAGAATCTTTCCAGCACTCCTGTCACTATGCCAGACAAAATGGTACGTATGAATCAAGAACGGCTAGTGCGTGTGTGTGTGATTGTGTGTGTGTGTGTCTGTGCTTTTTAAGTCTGCACTTCTCTACTGTGACTGTCATAGAGAGAAACCAAATACACCGGGAGAAATTGCAAACTGGCATGTACATTCAGCCATTTAGAGGAGAAAGAGGCATCAAACTAGAAATCATAATAGAAATTCTGAAAATGTGCAAACCATCAGCAGTACAAAAGCACATTTCATTGCATTTACTTCGACTCAGCAAAAGATGTTTTTTTCATTTTGTATTCTGGTTTTATAAATTCACTATTTACAGTTTTAGTTTTCGTCCCCGTATTATTTTCACCACAAATTGTTACATCTACATTTGATGACTAAACTTAAGCATGTACTACACTTCAATGACCAAGTTCAACCATGAAACTTTGTGGCACAAGCTGATTTGTTCACCAATTAGCTCGCTCACAACTTTGCACTGTGAAATTCCGCTAAGCCGCCCCTTTTTAATGCTGCAATTTATACTCTGGAAGAATGAGGTTAAAAAAGAAACTCGCTGCTAAAATGATTTCCTTTGTGGATATTCAGTGTAGCTATGTACAAAACCCCTTGCACTCAGGTCAACTGCCAATCCAAGTATCCTCCTATTGGTCAACGTGGCAAATTCACACGCCAAAGTTCCCCTTGAACTTCTCGCGATATCCATGTGGGAAAGTCACGATTGCGCGGATTTCCACAGAGATGACAGTATTCCTGCAGAATTTCGCCATGTGAAGGTAAATATGACCACACCTTTAGCCAATTCTGACATCTCACATGGGATCATTCCAAAATAAGAGTTCTGGTACCCTGGAATTGGCCACATTATGCCAAATTACTGACAAGTGCGATCTCCTATCAGACATTTTTGCATCAGTTCCAATCTGAACCCAATTTTACCATCTTTTACCACTTATCAATTGAAAATGAATGTTAAAAGATCATCTGTTTGTTCTGAAGCATAGTAACAGAGTCTGAAATATTGAAATATTAAAATGAAATATTTTGTATATTTCTTTAGATTCAGATACCAAAGTATGGGGCATAGAAGCTCTTGTGACTGTGGAATGATGCTGAATGTGGGTTCAGGGGTGTCCCGAGAGAACTTAAAAAAATAAAAAAATAAAAATGTAAATGTAAAAAACACTTGTATATTTTCATTAAAGTGAGAGACTAGTCTAACAACTAGTAAATTAGATCCATTCCAGACATCTAATTCATTTTCACAAAATTAGAACAGAAATGGATTTGTTTATTATTAAAGGCTCGTAACATGCTGATTAATAAAGATAAATTTAGAAGGGAAAAACGTTTTGGTCTAAAAGGTGCTTTGAATCCACATTAACTCATGCAGCACTTCATGTCTACACACATGCAGGGAAAAGAGGCGACGCGTGCGGAGCGGTACAGGGTAGAAACGATGCATGTTTGGTGCTAGAGAACAATATTCAAGATTACAGTGCAGAAAGATCAGAGCTGTTGTCCACATCACTGTTGTTCTGTCGTGTTGTTCACGTAGAGACGATGAGAGGATGCAACTGTTGCCATGAAGTCTTGTGGTGCGGATGGAATCAATACGGTGTCCGACGTAACCTAATTGTTAGCAAGGCAGCTAGCATTAGCAAGTTCATCCAGTCTGACACTACGTTACCACTGGCGCGTTGTGAGCGAAGCTGAGAGCGTTTTCAATTAATTCCTTTGAAAGCCGCGCGTCATGCTCGCAAGGTGGATCATAGGATTGGTAGCGGTGCGGAGGAAGCTCTCTCCTAGCGCTGTGAGCGCCTTTCGTCCGCCCCAGTGGAAACGTAGCCTGAGAAAGCCGAACTGCTTGTGTTTCAGCGACACGCAGTAAATAATGAAAATTCCTCAAAAGCTTATCGTGGATTTTCTTTATCGCGATATATATCGATATCGTTTTATCGCTCAGCCCTAATTCAGAGGTTGCTTTTTTCCCTCCAACATAAAATTTTTTCTCTACTGATGCATAGTTTTAGGTTTGGGATAGGGGTTCAGATTATAAAATATGCATTCCTCTTCACTGTATTACAGCCTGTAAAGCTGAAAACAACTTGCTTCACAACTCGCTTTTGGTGCCACTAAGTCAAAAATAAACCTGAAAAATGGATAGACCAAAGAACACTTACTGCTTGTGCAACTGGGTGCAGTGTTTTGCATTTTGGTATGCACATTTCTCTGTGAGATCAGTCTGTTAACTGACCCGCTGACCACACTCAGAGCAGCTCCTGAAGATCATGTGAAGATTAAAGTTAATCATATATCCATATTTTATTATATGACTACATGTTAAATAAAGAACACATACACCTTAAGAAGTTCCTTTGACCTCATGGCTTGGTTTTTGCTCTGATATGCATTTTCAGCTGTAAGATATTATATAGACAGGTGTGTGCCTTTCCAAATCATGTCCAATCAATTGAATTTTCCACAGGTGAACTCCAATCAAAGTGTAGAAACATCTCAAAGATGATCCAGAGAAATGGGATGCACCTGAGCTAAATTTTAGGTGTCATAGCAAGGGTCTGAATACTTATGTAAATGTGATATTTTTCGCTTTTTTTCCCCAATTTGTAATGCCCAATTCCCAATAAGCTCTAATTCCTTGTTGTGGCATAGTGTCTCGCCTCAATCCGGTTGGCGGAGGAACAATCTCAGTTGCCTCTGCGTCTGAGGCGATCTTATCATATGGCTTGTTGAGCGCATTACCGCTGAGATGTAGCGCATGTGGATGCTTCACACTATTAATGCTATATAAATATAGCACTGCCAGGGCACCTATAATTCACTAGTCACTGGATTTGCCAAAGTTAGGGAAGTTCATTGTTGAGAATCTATAAAACATCTTTGAGAGTTTTGTTTAAGTCCATTTGAATCAACTAAACAAGACTCAAATTGTTGTTTTAACAATGTTTTTTGTTGTTGTTGTATTTTGATTACAAATAAGTCAAATTTTATTTTCTCTTAAATTACATTTAGTTTTTAATTGTGTGTCTTTTTGTGTACAATTTTAGTTTCAGTCTCCTGTATTTATTCATTTAAATGTACAAAAATATTTTTCAAAATTTATTTTTCAGAAATGTTATAGTTAATAGATAGCAGTAGATAAAACCTTTGTTGCAAGTGCAACCCTGTAAATAAAATTGTAAACAGAGTCTTGCCTCAATTTCTGATCTATGAATTTCTGAAGAGCGTTGTTGTGTCAGCCAAGTTTTCAAGAGCAAATAGCAAAATACAATGAAATGAGAAAAAGAGAAGCGAGTAAGAGGAGGAAGATGAATACCATAGAGCCCATGCTGCTCTTACATCTCTTCTGCTGTTCAGAAAACAAACAGCGAGATCAGTAATCAAGGTTGTATGCTCACAAAGTCTTTATTTGAATGCCAGCTGAAGGTTAATGAGGAAAATACAAGTGAAAGCTTTCAATGAATGGACCTATTCTAACAATGGGATGGAGAGAATGGTTAGCAACAGCACATTATTGTCACTGTGAGGGAGGTTGTTGGAATATTATTATTTTTACATTAGCCATTAAACACTAGAGTTTTACATTTTCTGAAGAAAATTAGAGCAGTGCTAGCCTGTGCAAAAGTCCAAGTCAATGCACAATTGTTATAGGTGGCTGTCAAGATATTTCCAAATGACATTATGAGTAGTTACTGTACTCCTTTGTGATTGCAAGGGTTGAGGGTTTTGTTGAGGGTAAGGATGCCGTGGTGTGAGTTTTTTTCTAAGTGTAGCCCTGCAATAGGAAAAACGATTTTTACACAACAAATAAATAGGAGGTATCTGCATCCCGGGTGCAAAATGATGCGCTTCAATGTAATGTTCAGTCAGTAATGCATGGTCAAGCACCATGTGGACACTGTCCAAAATCACAGCAATAGCTGCAAACCCAGGCACAAGCCATAGACTTACGTTGAAAAACTTTTATAGATGTAATATTTTTGACAACATGACATTTTGAATCGTGGTTAATGGCGAAACTCAGTGGTGTAAAAAAAAGTACTCCGAAATTAAGTATGGATACTTACTCAATTAAAAGTCCAGGTATCTAGCCAAAAACATACTTGAGTGAAAGTAAAAACGTATTCACATTAAATTGTACTTCATTATTAAAAAAGTAACTTTTTTCCTAGCTAGAATGAAATCAAGAAAGGAGACTGTGTGAGAGAGGAAGTTGTTAAGTTTGATTGATTTGTTAAGTCGAATTTTACTGTCTCTGACAATTGTCATATTTTTCCCCCAGTGGCATTCGCAAAGTGGTCATAGAATCATGTTACAACAACTAAATGATCAGTTCATACACAGTTATCGGTCTGTTTCTCACAGAATGCTATCTTATGAGAATCACTTTTACTATAGTGCATGACTCATCTTAATGTTTGCATTACATAACCAACAATTCCCAAGCTTATTTAAGTGTGATTAAATTGAGTGGTAGCTCAACTGATAGAGTGTTGCATATGCGATACAAAGGACCGGAGTACGAGTCCTGAAGAGCACGCGAGTTGACACGTGAGCAGAAAGTGTCATAGAAGCACCAAAAAATGCACATTTTCTTTTAATGACACTATCGGTTAGGGTTAGGTTTAAGGTTTAGGGTAGGGAGGTACAATTTGAAATCAGAAGTTTACATACACCTTAGCCAAATACATTTCAACTCAGTTTTTCACATGTCCTGACATTTAATCGTAGAAAACATTCCCTGTCTTAGGTCAGTTAGGATCACTACTTTATTTTAAGAATGTGAAATGTCAGAATAATAGTAGCGAGAATGATTTATTTCAACTTTTATTTCTTTCATCACATTCCCAGTGGGTCAGAAGTTTACATACACTTTGTTTGTATTTGGTAGCATTGCCTTTAAATTATTTAACTTGGGTCAAATGTTTTGGGTAGTCTTCCACAAGCTTCTCACAATAAGCTGCTGAATTTTGTCCCATTCCTCCAGACAGAACTGCTGTAACTGAGTCAGATTTGTAGGCCTCCTTGCTTGCACACGCTTTTTCAGTTCTGCCCACAAATGTTTTATCGGACTGAGGTCAAGGCTTTGTGATGGCCACTCCAATACCTTGACTTTGTTGTCCTTAAGTAATTTTGCCACAACTTTGGAGGTATGTTTGGGGTCATTGTCCATTTGGAAGACCCATTTACGACTGAGCTTTAACTTCCTGACTGATGTCTTGAGATGTTGCTTCAATATATCCACATTATTTTCCCTTCTCATGATGACATCTATTTATTAAAGTGCATCGGTCCCTCCTGCAGCATGATGCTGCCACCCCCATGATTCACAGTTGGGATGGCGTTCTTCAGCTTGCAACTCTCACCCTTTATCCTCCAAACATAAGGATGGTCATAATGGCCAAACATTTACATTTTTGTTTCATCAGACCAGAGGAAATTTTTCCAAAAATTAAGATATTTGTCCCCATGTGAACTTGCAAACTGAAGTCTGGCTTTTTTATGGTGGTTTTGGAGCATTGGTTTCCCCCTTGCTGAGCAGCCTTTCAGGTTATGTCGATATACACTACCATTCAAAAGTTTGGGGTCACTTGCCTGAAAAGTTTCTCATAATCTTAAAAATCTTTTGATCTTAAGGTGTATGCTTAAACATTTGAAATTTGTTTTGTATAAAAAAAAATATTTAATTACAAAACTGAAATTTTATTAAAAAAAAGTTTTTGAAATTGATGATTTGGACCAAATAATAAAGAAAAGCAGCCAATAAGTGCCCAACATAAATGGGAACTCCTTCGATACTGCTTAAAAACCATCCCAGGGTGATTCCTCAAGAAGTTGGCTGAGAAAATGTCAAGAGTACATTTCTGCAAAATCTAGGCAAAGGGTGGCCACTTTGAAGATGCTAAAATACAATATAGTTTTGATTTATTTTGGATTGTTTTAGTCACAACATAATTCCCATTTTTCCATTTCTATTATTCCATAGTTGTGATGACTTTACTATTATTCTAAAATGTGAAAAAATAAAGAATGAGTAAGTGACCCTAAATTTTGAATGGTAGTGTAGGACTCGTTTTACTGTAGATATAGATACTTTTCTACCTGTTTTCTCCAGCATCTTCACAAGGTCCTTTGCTGTTGTTCTGGGATTGATTTGCACTTTTCACACCACATTTCATTAATCTCTAGGAGACACAATGAGTCTCCTTCCTGAGTGGTATGATGGCTGCGTGGTCCCATGATGTTTATACTTACTAGTGTTTGTACAAATAAATGTGGTACCTTCAGGCATTTGGAAATTGCTCCCAAGATTGAACCAGACTTGTGAAGGTCCACGATTTTATTTTCTAAGGTCTTGGCTGATTCCTTTTGGTTTTCTGATGATGTCAAGCAAAGAGGCACTGAGTTTGAAGGTATGCCTTAAAATGCCTGTGCGTTGCTATGGTGTTATGGGTAGTTACTATGGTGTTGTGAGTGGTTGATAGGGCATTGCTAGGATGTTAGTGTTGTAGGTTGTTGCTAGGGCATTGTGGGAGGTTGCTAGGGTGTTGCTATGGTGTTGTGGGTAATTGTTGGGGTGTTTTGTGTGCGGTCGTTAGGGCATTGCTAGGGTGTTGTGGGTAGTTGCTAGGGCATGAAATATTTGACTTAAAGTCGGCATGAAATCAAAAATGTCTGGTATTATTGTGAATTAATAATCCATGCGTATTTTCCATTTTATAATTTTTTTACCTCATAATCTTTGATCAAAATATCATGAATTGCTCTTCTGGTGAAATGACTGACTCTGCTCTACTGACGTATGCAAGCAGTAGTCAGTTTTAACCCTGCCCCTTTAAGAATATAAACAAAAATGCCATCAAAGCAGCTAATGCAGATGTTATAAGGTGTATTTTCATCTGTTTTCCTCCAAAACTATTGTTCCTTAACCCAAACTTTATTGGTTATAGGCCAGCTGGCTTGAATTATTTTGAGTGAGGAGGAATAACGGTGAAGACGGTTGAGAAATATTTTTCCTTTATATTTATTTTATTGTGAATCAAACCATTACAATATTGTTATCTTAAGAGAAGGAGTGTGCGTTTGTGTCTACTGCACACTCACATTCAGATCTGTCTCCATTCCGCTATGCAACCCACTTTTCACAATCCAATCAACAACTGATGGATAAATCAGTTCCCCGCCCATAATTTTGTTTCTTGTTAGACAAGCCGTTACATTCGGAAATACGTCACAATACGGAAGTAAAGCCGGTCCCAACATCCGTTTCATTCCGACTTTAATTATTGATCCGTTTCTCATACCGCTTCAGAAGACATGGATTTAACCACTGGAGTCTTGTGGTTTACTTTTATGCTGCCTTTATGTGCTTTTTGTAGCTTAAAAATTCTGGGCACCATTCACTTGCATTGTGAGGACCTACAGAGCTGAAAGAGGACCTACTGAGCTCACTTAATTCCCTTGTCTCATTGGAACATTTAGTACTCTACTGTCACTCACCGGTTGTCCCTTATGACAGAGATAAAGTCTGATCTGCTGCTCTTGCAGTGAGACTGTAGAGATTTCACACTATACACACCTCCAGTGTTATCATGCAGTGGGCATAGAGACTATGAAACACAATTACACTCAATGCTGTGAGTAAGTGCTAGAGGGCAGATTATGACAGCATATTCATAATGAGCATAACAGAGGGAAATCATCATTAATGCTGCTCACAAAGACAATTTCCTCTCACAGATCATGGGCCCTTTGCACAAGCCCCCTGCAGCCGGTCCCCACCCCATCCACTTATTCTGCATTAAATGTGTGGCGAGCATACACCCTTCACACAACCAAATTGAATAGAATTTAAAAGGATGTTTTTCCCATCATGCAAATACATGATGAAGAACTCTTACATGGGGTGGACAAAGGAACCAAAATTATTATTAGGCCTAATACGTTTACTGTATATCATGAAAAAGATATGTTACTATTGTTATTTTTGCTGGAAACTCTTGTGGTTTAAAAAATTGTTTAGTCTTCATATTAAATAACCATGTAGTGGGGGCCTGGGTAGCTCAGTGAGTAAAGATGCTGACTATCACCCCTGAAGTCATGAGTTTGAATCCAGCTGAGTGACTCCAGTCAGGTTTTGAAAATCAGATGTGATCTAGGAGCTTTATACAGATTTATACCTATCGTGCCATTGAAGAGACTGTATGTCTATCCCTCACAGCATTGTTGTCATTCCCATTAAAAATCAAAAGATTTTTAGATCAAGACCGTGAATAAGGTTTATAATAGGGATGGTAAGATTCACTGATTCGCATCGGTGCATCGGCATAAAAGTTAACGATGCGATGCATCGATTTAAGTTCGATTTAAGATTTAAGTTGGCATTTGTATCGCAATGCATCTTTCTAACATATTTGCATCGGTAAAAAACGATTTATTTATATATAATTATTAGTAGATGTGCTATACTTTTATTATTTGGAAAGTGACCAATAATTTGTGACCAATATTTTATATGTAGTTTGATTTCTTAAACTGTTTCTCCAGTGTGTTCTCTCATCACCACCGCTGCTATGTGAACATGATGTATCCCAACACTACGGAGACCGAGGCGTGTCCTGAGAGTCACGTAGAACAGGGTTGCCCAATCTGTCGATCGTGATCTACCAGTCGATCGCAAAGGCAATGATTTAAATGTGCTTTCGTTCAATTTTTGTAAAAATCAATATAATGCATTTCCTTCACTTGACGAGTAAATTTTGACCAGGCAAGATTTTTGTTTATTCAGTTGCCATGACAACTAGGTTTGCGCCTTCCTAGGGCTTCTAAGAACAGAGCTCGAAATTGCGAAGCTAGCAGTGTTTGAGACTAGCTACCAGCAGCTACTGCCCGGATTATGAAAACCTTTCTGATTCCATTCAGTGCAAGTCATCAGAATAAGGTAAATGCCCTGGCTATTGTAATCTATTGTGCTGTAGGTGTTTTGGGTTTAGTGTTAAAACTGAATGATATCAACATTGAACACTGTTATATATTTTTTTATTAATTAGAAGATGAATTCCATGTAGGGAAACATGCAGTGGTCCATTTTAATTTTTTTCATTTTTAAATGAAACTGTGTTTTTTTAGTTAGTAGATCGTATTGAGTTGGTGATTTAAAAGTAGATCATCACCCAATAAAGTGTGGGCACTCCTGCCATAGAATATAGATTAACATGGCAGAGGCAGGGCTGCATCTTCCACTAAATAATTACAAATCTATCGGTAGCTGCTTCATATGTATCTTTAATGTTTCGTATCGTTGGCTATGCATCGAGATGCGTATTGCATCGGCTTCAATTATGGAGATCCACATCCCTAGTCTATACTATTCTTAAGACTTGAGCTTGTGTTGAAAAGATGGCCGTGCAAATCTGCCACAGTATCAACAGTTTAGAAAGATTTCTACCGGTTGACACATTTCCACTATATTGCATTCATTTGCCGACTGCCCCGAATCTAACATTTAAACATTTTCATTTCTCAATGCAATCTTTATGTCTTCACACACATTAATTGTCTGTTAACTTAACGTTATTTTACCTTTCAATCATATTTTCCACTCTTGGAACGGAGTACCAAGATAATGGTCTGATAATGGAAAATAATGAAAATTAGTCTATAAAAGAGCAAAGTTATAAAAGATGTAATGCTTATTTAAAAAAAAATTAACCCATAACCAAATGGACAGGACATTCGTGTCCAATTTTCTGGGCAAACACTTTGCATTAAAAGTGCTTATATATTTTTAATTATAAAATGATTTGCATTGTGCTGTTAAACAGCATTACACAAACACTGATAAAATATATGTGCCATAAAAATCTAATTTATTTTTATCTCGATTATTAATTTTACTTGGAATTGTGTGATTCAGTTATATTCACATAACCCCAGATGGTCTTTAAGAAATATTTGTGTCACTCATCCCATAGATTGTTCAAATAACTAGTACACAGTATCACAAAACTCCAAATGGCATAAGGTATTACTTTTTAGCCTGAAGCCATTTGAATCAATTATGATGTATTAACAATATCAGCTCATCTAATCTGTGTGCAACATAAAGGCAGAGGGCGAGGCAAACGGCATGATGAAATATTCAGCTTATGTAAACTAATTATTTTGCTAGCAGACTGGCCTACATTTGTCTTGTGAGTACTGATAGATGACTTTGGACTGGAGTACCAGTGGAACATACAGAAATGGGGATCATGGGAGAAATATTATCTTTTATCATGGTAAGCAAGGAAATCAATGTGAACAATGTGTACAGATGATAAGTCAAGTCAATGAATTAATAGCGATTAAAGTATTTAATATTTCAGTGACGTTATGCTGGGAAGCCCCACCCACCTTGAATTATTATTGGTCCAAACTCCTGCTCCACATAACTGTAAAATAAACATCAAATATGTTCTTATTGGCTGTGAATGTGTCACATCGTACAGAAGTTTCACATTCAGTGTGGACGGACAAATTGCTTGTTGCAGAAAAACGTGTCGCTTTGTGCATGGTGATAAAATTGGATTTTTATTTGTTTGGTGATAAAATTGGATTTTTAGACAAAATATGTCTTTTATGACTGTCTTAAAATGTTAGATAGCCTTGTAAATCTCTCACTGACTACAAATGGCTGCGTGTTCATGCATCAAGGTTTGATGTCCGTGGAAAGTAACTTGATGTTTATGTGCGGTTGTATCTCTTTAAATTGCATGGAGCAATGCATTGAGAAAAATATTACACATGATGGATTCCAGCAGGCGTAATGAAACACAGCGAATGCCCGGCTCCTGCTTTGAGAAACGACGGCTCACTTAAAGGTCACAATAAATCATGGACCTCTTTCCTGCACTCGTCCGGCGAAACAAACCCAATCAAATAAAGCCCTGCACAGAGCCCTGGTGCATGCAAGCATGCATTTAACAGCATGAAAACAGGGCTTGTAGACAGGCTATCCTGTCTGTTCTGCTGATTAGCTTTATATGTGACGTTAACTGATGCAGTTACTGTCCAGGTCTGATTACACCAGTTAACTCTCTATCAACAACTGAGGCTGGATCCACGAAAATATTCTTAAGAAAAACAATGTGAAAGTTCTTATGATAAATTATAAGTAGATCGTAAGAACGTTCCTAAGTGCAATTCTTGAAAAATTCTTAAGAAGTTAAGAATAAAAAGATTTTGACATTGTCTGATCAGCCAGGTCATGGGCTTGGCTTGTCTAATAGCCTACAACAAATTCAGTTCTTCAACACTGGTAAATCTTAACGATAAATTTATCTATTAACCTTTTTTTTTATTAAAGTAGCAAGTGCCTCGCAATAATTTCGCTTGAGATGTGTTCGTTTAACGACACTACCCATCATAAGAGAATGTACTTGCTGCTAACCATTTGATAACTTTTCATTTGACATGGCGGAAAAGAAAATAAATAAAAACTTAAGCAGACAAAATGTTGTTGAGGAAATTACTGCAAGAAAAATGTTCTCCTCGGGATGCTTGATAATAATATCACGTTGGAAGAGCACGAGTAGGAGAGAGCGCGCTACATGCAGCATGATTGTTCACCAAACAACATTTATTGTTTGAATTTGGTGATACATTTACATGGTTAACAAGCAGAAAATAAAAATATCATTAAATCACACATTTTTTTCAGTTCAATAACATTCTACATAAACAAATCCCAGAAAATTCATTAAACATCTTACCTTTTAGAATTTAAAACAACTGTGACGTTATCCTAACTTTAAGATGTTATTTACAACGAATTGTACAAAAAAAAAATCTGAGAATTTGAATGCTTCTTACATTTTTTCCTTAGTACTTTCTTAAGAAATTTATTCGGGAATACAAAATATTCGTAACAATTTTTCTTAAGTTACAAATTAAGAAGTGAATGGTAGATAAGAAGATTTTTCTTCTTCCCTGATCACGAGTCTAGAAGAAGTGTTTTTTCACTCTGTGTTCTCAGAGCTTTAAAATGTTAACAAGCATCACTCTAGTGCAACATCCGATCTTAAAGCTGCAGTGGATAAAACAGATTCTAGAAACCCCACCCAAACAGTCCCACTCTAAACTCACAATTGGTTTTGCAAATGTTGCTTTCAGCTGATCAACATATTTAACAAGCAAATAACATGAAACATGCTGATTACACAATGTGTGACAACAGTTGAGCTGGTAAGAAAATATTTTAACATAAAATGTGCACATTTTAGCATTATGGGTCCACTCATTAACTTTTTGTTTGTGTCATCTTGGACTTATAGTGACACCTAGTGGTGTGGATACAGCATTATTCAAAATCAATAGTTTTCAGTTAAAGTTGCCATTGTAGAAATTCACTATTCACAGTCGGCCGTTATTAATTTAATCCACAAGTGAAAGTGTCCAATAACAGGATGGCTACTGAGATTAAGAGAGTAAACTCAGCTGGTAATGTGATTTTAAAATGGTGCGGATCCTCTCCATGTAGTACATAACAGCTTTTATAAGGTTAATTGTATGGCTGGAGTCTTCATCTCATGTGAGTGCTCATGATTTTATACCTATGTTTCACAATTGCAATTAATTGGGGGCCTGGGTAGCTCAGAGAGTAAACGCATATAATGCATTTATTGCACATCAAACTTTAAAAAGTGTTTCATTGAAGTATGTATCATCACAAATGTAAATCTAATGTAAATTAGATTACGTAAATTATCACAAAATACCCCTGTAAAGGAGTTCAATGGGAAGGAGGAGGTGAGAACCGGCTTTTCAATATAAATAATAGTTTTAATGATAAACTTAAAAAGACACAAACACACACATGACGGACATCTCTCTCTCGTCGCACCACCGTCTGCCATCAGCCTTTATCCCTCTCGGAGGCTTAATTAGCCTGATAAGGGACCGGGTGTGTATAATCCCGGCCCCGCCATCCGCCCTGCCACAACCCCCAATAAAAAAATATTATTATTAATATTTCTGTCTGTTACTGCAAGAGCTTTTTAATAACCTATTTTCAAATGCATCTTACATGTATAGCCTATATATATGAGCTTTAATCAGCCATATCAACAATATTAATATTATAATATATATATATATGGCTGATTAAAGCTCATATATATAGGCTATACATGTAAGATGCATTTGAAAATAGGTTATTAAAAAGCTCTTCCGTTTACCGGGGCTCATGCACAAGAATATATATAACTGAAATCTATTAATCAATAAAGGCAACAAATGTACAGCAGAGCTTGTGTTCTAGACAGTGTGCATTAACGGATGCAATTCGTTTCTTTCAGGTTTTTAGGAATTTAGGAATTGTAACTTCGGGGCCAATGGATGTGTAGTTGATCCACCTAGTCGTGCTGTACATTTGGCTTGAGCTACGTGCTAAATGCGTATCTTGTGAATCCGCTGTTACCACAAAATCAAGAAGTCTCTAAAGAATGGGAAATTAATACATCCCTATGATGAATAATCCCCAAAACAGTTATTACATATCTAATACTTTAATATACTCATTAAATAGCAGCATTTCAGGAATTTAGATCAAGTTTTTGTAAGGTATTTTATTTAAGTTGATAAGTTAACATCACGTGCATAACCGGCAGTGGCACTCTACTAACACAGTGGTTTAGTTGTCATGGTGATGCTAGGAGCCCTATTTGGCGATTGCATTCTTACACCGTACTACTGTAAACAATCAGTTTTTCCTGCACTACCATTCGGTGGCAATGCCACAACAATCTGTGTAGTCCGAATCATGAACAATTGATTCCTATGAGCCGGTTCTATTAAATCTACAATGTGAAACATACAGCGTGACCAGTGTACACCGATTAATGAACAATTGATTCCTATGAGCAGGTTCTTTTAAATCTACAATGCGAAACATACAGCGTGACCATTGTAACTTAAAGCAACCAGATATTTTACACAGAACCAAAGCCTAAAACCTAAACTAACACAAAATTTAAACACTTTTATTTTGCTACCTTGCAAGCACAATGTTATTTCCTGTAAGAAATGCAAATCAAGTAAATGATTAACCACAGAGCACTTGAGTGGCCACTGTAACACTCCAATCACAGTAATCAAAGCAAAGTGCTGGACTATTACCAAGTTCATTCTTTATTAATAGAGCAACTCAATGCAAACAGCCAATCAAAGACACCGGATACAGCGGAGTGCCCTTTGGCACTCTTGACTCTTAAGAGCAATAAACACTTGGCATGGCACTTAAACCCCAGAGGAGAATAATGTGGAAATGTAGACCGTTCAGAGTTTCTCTTTAATAAAAATACAGCAGGATAAGCAATCAATGGATAAATTACATTTAATAGGGCAAAAATATTTTTTTGTAAAATTTCACAAAATATTGATAAATTGATTATGGATCTGCACATTATTTTCTTGATAGGCTTTTGAGGCATCAATATATTAACAGCGGTCTGCATTTAAATTAGAAGCCTAATTGTTTTTCTTTCCAATTCACTGTCAGTTGGCCTTCTGTTTAATGCTGTCTGGCATAATAGCTTTGGGAGACCACAAGGGGGTAATATAACATTTACTGTACTTAATACTGAAGGACGTGTTGATGCGGTGCAGGTGGCAGTCCAAAGTTATAAATCTTGTCACTGTAAACACAAAAGTTATAAAGGTCTTTGTACTTCTTCAAAAATGAACAAAGTGACATTCATGAGTTTGCAGGTTGGTGTATGAAACTGGTGTAACTGAACGATTAGAAATGGTGATGATTATTATCAGATTGATCTGTATGTACCCTTGAATAGTTTTTATTCAAGTGTCAAACCACAAAAATACATACTAGTAAATGAAAATACATTGTGTACACTATATGAAAGATGCATAAACACAATATATCATTCAGTGATGGCTAGAGTAAATAATATAATTGCTTTTATAATGATTTGGTTCAGATTGTGAAGTTGTAAAGGAAAACTACATGAGATGTGCTCTGTGGCTCTGCAGAATTTTGAGCAGCCTTTGGAGTCTTAGCTGGGCACTGCTGACCAGTGTTGGGTAAGTTATTCTAAAAAAGTCATTTATTACTAACTACTAATTACATCTTCTACAGTGTAATTAGATTACAGTACTAATTACTCTGTCTGAAAAGTAATTGCATTACTTATTACTTTCTATAACCCTTATCAACCTCAAGGGCACGTCTCTATCAGCAGGGATATATGAATATACACACAAATTGTTTATACAGTGAGTACTTTCTAGATAAACATGATCATTTATAGATATTGATTTGTAGATAACTTTCTAGAAAGACTTTGTTTAGATAAAATCAATACCTACACTGGCTAAGAAATATTTTGCAGTTTTGTTTTTCTATTATTTCTGAAATTTGAATTATTTCTGAATGTTTATTAGATTTTCATTTATTTTACTTTTACACTCTGTTGACAACTTCCCCCTGTGGTGTATTAGGTGCATTTGTACATTTTTCTTGCACACCTTTGTTTCCTATAATGAAAAGAACTTGGATATCTTGAACCAGGTTGCCTTGCATTCTAATAATGAATATACAATTTGAAGCATGTTGCAGTACATTTAAAAGTTGAAAAAATATAATTGTGAATCATCCTTAAATTTGATAAAAATCAAGAGGATTTTTTGGGGCAGATTTCATCAGGTGGATGGCTGCGGCTGCTCCTTTGGGGTGGAAGGTAGTGGCGAGGACTCTACAACGGCACAACCCTCCTCGGCACCAATGTAACAGGGTTCAAAGTAAAGGAGGCGGCGGGAACCAGACGAAGCATCACCGTACACAAACGCATACAGTGCAGCTGCCTGTAGCTCTCTCTCTCCCGAACTGCCGCATCTCGTTTAATTTATCCCTCACCTCGGCTGATTAGCCCGATTGGGGGCCGGGCATGTGTAGTCATGGCCCGGCCCCACCTTCTTCCTTATCACATCGAGATATAAAAATATTTGCCATATCACCCAGCCCTAGTATGAAGAGAAAAAAAACTGTATAAAAATACAAATTGAGTATCAATTTTCCCAAGCTTATTATATACTATTCCT
The DNA here is from genome assembly GCF_025860055.1 of Xyrauchen texanus. Classification (NCBI taxonomy): domain Eukaryota; kingdom Metazoa; phylum Chordata; class Actinopteri; order Cypriniformes; family Catostomidae; genus Xyrauchen; species Xyrauchen texanus. The sequence goes on from NC_068317.1 coordinate 4,337,833, forward strand.
TTAATTAATCTTCATTAGAACAATAGAATCTCAGAAGCAAATTTTTCTTGGACAATCGCTCAATTTTTACATGGCATGCTGTGGACAACTTTTCCATTTCAATGCCCAATTTACTAAAATCTTCTGATTAAAGTTATGTTTTAATAAAAAATACATACATTCTATATTAACTGTTCACTTGGGAAGGAACTAAATCTTCTATTGCTTATCAGACTTCCCTTCAAATCAAGTTGAGTGAACACATTGAAAGATTGAGAAACGCATCCGTCTCTGCTCAGCTCATGAGGATAACAGAAGTGGACAGGTTGTCAGACAGGTACATGCCTTAACCTGATGTTTCTCATAGCTTGCTGGACAAAGATCTTGCCCCTACATGGAGGACAGAATTTTACGTCTGGTACTTACAGTGCATGAGTGTACTGCTGCTTTTAAGTCCTCGTGGACATTCCTACTAATGATTTCAATAATTAGAATAACAACGTGATGTGCATTTTATTGATTTTTGTACAAACAAAATGGACGTCTAATTTCATAGTCCTTTCGATCTTTTCACTCACACAACAAAGAAAGGAAGCTTATTTAATGATTTTGCAACAAAATGAAGAGCAAACGATGAGCATTAGATGTGTGACTGATGCTTAATCTGTGTATTTCGTTATTCTCATGCTGCCTCAGAGAATGACAAGAAATAATTGCACACACTGAGTTATGTTGCAAAAGTCGGTCACCTCATTAACTGTCTAAAGGAGCAGCAATAAAGAGACAGTTCACCCCAAAATGAAAATTTTCTCATTATTCACTCACCCTCATGCCATCCCAGATGTGTATGACATTCTTTCTTCTGCTGAACACAAATTAAGATTTTAGAGGAATATTTCAGCTCTGTAGTTCCATTAATTCAAGTCAACAGGCTCCAAAACTTTGAAACTCAAAAATAGCATGTAAAGGCAGCATAAAAGTAATCCATATGACTCCAGTGGTTTAATCCATATCTTCAAAAGTGATAAGATATGTGTGGGTGAGAAACAAATCAATATTTAAAGGGATAGTTCACCCAAAAATGGAAATTCTGACTTTCTATGACTTTCTTTCTTCACTAGAACACATTTGAAGAAAAATAGAAACATTTCTCAGCTCTGCAGGTCCTTAAAATGCAAGTAAATGGAGATTTCTCTTTTGAAGCTCCAAAAATAACAGACAGTCAGCATAAACGTTATCCATATGACACCAGTGGTTAAAGTAATGACTTCTAAAGTGACACGATCACTTTTGCTGTGAAAAAGATCAATAATTAAAGTACTTTTTAACTCTAAATCATGCTTCCGGTCAGCAGTGGTATGCACGTGTTGACGTAATCGCTGGCATGTTCATTCGAGAACTGACACACATGTGACACAGCTGGAGTGTCTGAGTGGAGAACATGAGATTACGTCCATAACATGCCAACATGAATACATCACACATGAGACCGCATGATCTCCACCTTCTCCCGAACGATCATTCTGCTGCTGACCGAAAGTGATGATTTATAGTTAAAAAGTACTTAAAAAAAATTCCACACCAAAAGCAATCATGTCAATTTAGAAGACATTGATTTAACCGCTGGAGTTGTATCAATTACTTTTATACTGATTGTCTATGAGTTCTGGAGCTTCAAAAGAGAAATCTCCATCAACTTCTGGTGAATAAAAGAAAGTCATACACACCTGGAATACTATGAGGGAGATTAAATAATGAGAGACATTTCATTTATGGGGTGTTTGTTTGATTGTTTGGCTTTTATTGCCATATCAGCTACAATGGCTATTTCATGGCAAATACAGGTGGCAATCAAATAGTTCATAAATACAACACCCTTTTGAGGTATACTATCCCTTTAAGTCCTTTTTTACAATAAATTCCCAGTATGTGGCAATATGAATGAAGAATTTGTATCACCAAAAAACACAAGAAGAAGAACTCTTAGGAGAAAGAGCACATAGAAGGGCTATTTGAAAATGAATGTTTAGAGTAAAAAAAGGAATTAAAATATTTGTTTCTCACTCACACCACTCACACCTATCCTATCTCTTCAGAAGACATAGATTAAACCAATGGAGTCATATGAATTTGTAACGGTGGCAGCTCCCAGGAAGCACAATTTAAATCAAATAAGTAAATAAATTGATCTAAATAAAGTTTTCGGGTGCCAGACAGGAGTAAGCCTGTCAATATACAAAATGATGCCACGGATAAGCTCTAAAAGCCACCAGCTACATAAATACAAAATAATTTATCTTTTTACATTGTACTTTTTGGCTCTCTACACCAACATAAATAACAAGGCAAGAGAAAAAGGTTTCAAGTCAAGTTCAGATTATATTTTTTGTAACCAACATCAACATATTACAGGTACCTTTTTACACCTTGATTTAAACACTTGCAAATAATAAAAAAAAAAGGGAAACAACAAAAACCAAACAAGATAATGAAATAAATAAATAAATAAATGTATGGCAGAGGATCCGCTCCAATCCCGCATTTAATTTGGTAGATTCAAGAGTCCAGATCTCATCAACAACCATAAAAGAAAAAAGAAATAAAAAGGAAAAGACAACAATATTAAATGTCAAGTACTGTTCCCTCTGGTAAGATAATAGTAATTAAGGAAAAAAAAAGAAATTCATATACTCACGCAACTATTTACCGATAGGCATGAATGAATTTGTTGGCGGAAGTGGCACTGGTGTTTGTTTTTGTATGTGTGAAGCAAGCCACACAGCTGAACCGCTACTCTTGATAATTAGGGGTCACAGCTTTGATCGGGGAATCGCAAGTAACGTTTACCAGGAAAGTGAGGATATCTGGGCTGAATTCCTTCCGCTCTTGAGTTCACCCACGCTCTGCACTGGAATTCGAAGCTCGAGCACGATTCCTCGGAACACTCTCACAACCGCTCCAGCCCTAAACACCGCGTGCGCTCAGCTGATGAGACGGCATCTTTCTCCACTCAGGTATTCGCTTTGCACTCTTTCTCCTTACTTCCCAACAACCCTCCTTTGATGACTCCACCTTATATATACACGCGACCATTAACTCCCATCCGTTAATTACGGTCATATTTTCTTCGAGGGGCGGCAACAACAAAAGCTTGTTTGTTTTGTTTTTAGCTCCACCACAAATTACTTTTATGCGGCCTCTACAAGCTATCTTTTTGTAAATTCAAAGTTCTGGCCACCATTCACTTGCATTGTATGGACATACAGATCTGAGATATTCCTCTAAAAATCTTCAATTTGTGTTCACAGAAGAAAGTCACACACAGCTGGGATGGCATGAGGATGAGTAAATGATGAGATAATTTTCTCTTTTGGGTGAACTATTCCTTGAACTGGCAAGCTTTATGTGCTTCAGCAACAGTACAGAAAAAGTGTGCAAACTAAATAGTAGTCACATATTCACAATTAAAACTTGTGATTATGATCAATGAGCTAGTTTACATGCATATTCTTACACGATTATGCTTAATAAGCCGACAACACGTTTGGTCCTGTAAACTTAATAAACAGCATTCCTTTATCGGTGTATGTTCATAAACGGTGTAAGAATAAACCGATTGGTGTGGGTAGATTTTTGCCTGGTCGGCATGTAAACACCTTAAATGCCGTTCTTACCGGCTCATCCAATGCGCACGCGTGTTGAGTGCATGCATCTTCACGGTTTGACCTCAAAAACAGAGAATAACACGATTATTTCAAATGTCATGTAAATGTATAATTCTTGATTTGTCCGATTTTTCAAATAAGCTGATTTTAGAGAGTAATCGCCGTATTAGTGTGCATGAAAATGGCCTCATTATCAGTTAGCTAATGGTTCAACTGTTTCTTTGTGTTTTTGATGAAGTTGTGTATGGTCCACAGCTACAGTAGAGCAGGTCACAATGCAAAACCATTTGCCTTGATTTCTTTCCATACAACACTTTTCCAAAACTAATAACAAACAACCTAAGCTTCTATAGATCTAACATTTACAATGAATCAACTCATGTTGTGGTACTTTCAGAGCACATTTCTGTACATGTTATTGATTTAGAAGAAGCAAACACCTCCGTATCTCTTACATGAATGCAGTGTAAGGTTATTTATCAGTCTTTGGTATTAGATCACACTGTAGAGTTTCAGTTGAATGAAGCCTAACTGACCGTGAGGTTAAAGTCTGGACCTCAGTCTCAGCGGGTCACTGAGACATTGAGCCTGCAGCAGTAATATCGCAATATTCCACTGTGCTTCAGGTGTGATCAAATTTTAATGAATCCAGTCTCATCTCAACCGGGGACACTGAAGGTCACTTCTGCATTTAATGCAGGCTATAAAAAAATAAATAAGATCCGGTGTATATTGCTGTACTGACTCCAATTTAAACATGTTAGTAGCTATACACTCTAAAAAATGCTGGGTTATTTTTTTAACCCAACCGCTGGGTTGAGACTGTTGGGTCATTTTATTGGGATATTTTCTCAATGGTGGGTAGTTTTTTATGTAACCCAACGCTGGGTTACCGGTTGTGACCGCTGAAACAGTGAACTCACCCCTCCCATCGACGCCTTAAACAAGGCTTCAGACCAACAACTCTACCTTCGCGGGCATTTTGGATCACCTCAGAAGATCGTTTTTCAGCAAGGACAGCTGTTATTCGGCGAAAAAAGGTATGTTTTAGAGTATTTAATCTAGAAAACTATTACTGTACCCCAGAAAATGTAAAAGTATGCAAAATAGGGCGATTCACATGACACAAAAAGTCTTGAAGTAAGTTAACTTTAACGTTACAGCTTTTTCCTGCCTTTTGAATAAGTCAGATACCTCTTTTGGCCAACATTTCCCCTGAAATATGTGACTTAAGTGAGTCATTTAGTTCGCTAACGTTATGTGTCTTTATATTGGGTTTTTTTAAGGTCGATTGTCGGTACGCGAGCGTCGTTTGCTTTATGATACGACATTCGCGTCAGCCGTGTATAAACTATCGCCTTTTTTTGTTTAAAATGATCAAAATTAGAGAGTACGTCATGAGTTCATCTTCCAAACCGGGTTTTTGTCCAGTCATGAAACCCTAGATTGAGTCTTGAATAGCTGCTAACAGTTAAGTGTTTATAGTCGGACTTGTTGGACCTATCTCTACTGCAGAGTAACGTTACTTTAGCTGAGTAAGTTAAGTTACCTAAAGCTAACGTATGTAATATATTCATATCTATAAACAGAGAGAAGTAGCGCAGGCTACAATGTTCTTCAGACATAATAATATGCAGTTTTACTTATTAACCACTAGACTAACAAGCTTTAAACAAGCTACAACACACACACATTTAATATCTTAAGATGTTGAGACATGGCTTTATACAAAGCATATGAGTGAGTTGTGTGACATATCTGTAATGTTAGAAGGTGCACTTACGTGGAAATTTAAAACCATAGTCATATGGTCATATCTACGCAGATATAACAAAGTGATAATACCCCTGACGAAGGCCTTGCTGGCTGAAATGCGTAGGCATGTTTTTATTTTATTAGACTAGCCATGGATTAATAAAGGCTTTTTAACCTTCATCCTCCTGAGTGCCTCAGGTCCTTTTCTTAAGTCATTTCAAAGTATCAATTCTCATATCGCACGGAGAAGGACAACAATATATCGCCATATCGATATTTTGTCCCACCCCTAATTTTGTATATAATGCTGCATTGTGTTGTGAGTTGTATGTTTTTAACATTCTTCTGTTTTGAACAGGTTGGGACCAACATAGTTGAATACTTGCAGGTGGCTGGGCTCACTAAACCCTTCCCCTTTGTCCTTGGTCTTGGGGATGACAGTCAGTGCCATCAGGCCTTTGTAATTGTTGGCAAACAGGCACTACAGCAAAACACTCTCCTTGGTGCTGTGGACACATGCTTTAAACTTTTTTATGTTTTGGACATCCATCTCCCAAAGCAGTGCGCACCAGTGTGGGAATTTTTGCAGACTGTTGTCTACAAACTCCCAGGAACAGAATCCCCTTCAGTAAGACTGCTCCGTGGATATTTGTCATGTTAAGCAGTACTGGAACCAAAACAACTAACCCTCTCTAAAATGTTATGAGTTTATATGAAGAGGAAAATTGTCAGACTAATGCATATATCTAAAAAGCATTTTACTTGTGCCACTGTGTTCTTGTGCCACTTTGTTAACCTTACTCTCTAAAAAGCTATGAGTTTAAATTAAGTTTAAACTAAAAGTTTAAGAGTCAAACTAATTTATAAAGCACTTGTGCCACTTTGATAACCAATGTTAAAAGTGAAGCTGTAATTTAATGTTAAATGTGAAGCTATAATGTTATTTAATGTTAAATGAGAAGCTAATGTAATTTAATGTTAAAAGTGAAGCTAATGTAATTTATTGATGTTATTTATTTTTTAAATATTTTTCATTATTTATTATTTATTTATTAAATATTTTTTAAATATTTCTAAACAAATTGGAATGAAATGTTTTTATATGCTGTTTTATTGTTCATTGAGCATGAAAAATTGCCTTTTTTCTATGAATTTCTTTTTATATTACATTTGGATGTTCTTTCTTATTAATAAATCTTCTCCTTTTGATTATTACTGTTTCCTCTGGTAATTCTCTGCACTCAGTATTTTCAAATACTGATACACTGTATGTACCGTACCTTTGAACAAAAGTGTCTGGCAAAATGAATGAATGTACATTTATATTATAGAATTAGAAAAACAGCACTAACAAATGGCACAATGTCATCATACACTATAGACTACTATGGAACCACCACAGTACTTTTTTAAGGAGGTCCTGTTCTTGCTTGTGCAGATCGCATGCAAAACCCCGTAACAAACATTCAAACAAGCCTGATGCTCACAGAAAGAGACTTCCATGATATGCGTGTTTACGTTTGTGAAACGCACTTGTCTAGTAATAAAGATGCTCATCTTACCATCATGTTTCCCTGCATTTTGGCTGTTTCTATTAAAGTCTTCTCCTTCATATCGCTTTTTTCCTTTGGGATGGACGTGTGTGTCGCAGGTTCCGCACGGTCCGGTCCTTGTGAGGTCCGTGTCCGTTAAGGTTCCTCAGAACCCTGTTGAGCGCTCCGATACTAAACTGTCTCTACCGTCATTCACCGTCGGCTGTTTTAGACGCCTGTTACCGTGTATTACATCTCCGACAGCCTGAGCAGTGGCTCTGGACGGTTGTTTGATGTTTTTAGAGCGGGATGAACGGCGACGGTCCGTGAACTCGACGTGACTGTGTGTGGAGCTCCACGTGAATCCCGACAATCCCGCTGAACACGCCTCGACTCTTCGATGAGATCCACACTGCGTTAACTTTCACTGCTGAAGTCCTTCAAATATCCTGCGAATTATGTTATTAGACTTAGAAATTAGAAATCGAAACGTCAGAACACCTTGTTTAAAATGACTACACCGAATCTTTATCCTACTAAATGAATCCTTACAGATCAGCTTGTGAATTAGTAACGCAGTAAACAGTCATGCAGATATTATTTCACTTATTTATTAGAAAATTAAATGTTATTTATTTATTAGTCTTTTTTTAATTATTATCATTTTGCAGAGCACAAAATGAGATGTTTGAATTAAGATCAGATTGCTCTTTTCCATATAATGAAAGTGAATGGGGACTAGTGCTGTCTAACTAAAAACAAACAAACATTATAAATAGTTAAACAAATAAGTAATATAAAAGTTGCCAAATGACATTTTGTACTATATTTCAAGTCCTCTCAAGTCATACAGAAGCTTTGTTTGATGAACAGATTGAAATGTAATTCTTTATATACTGATAATCTTCCTCTCTTCCACTGCTCTCAAATCTCATTTGTGCTTTCATTTAATTCAAAATGTGGCATATCAAGATGCATCATGCAGCTTAATATTTGCAAGTCTTACAGGGAGAGATTTTAAAAAACATAAAGGATGAGTAAACAATGACACGATACAATTTTTGGGGGTATACTATTATTTTAAATGTCAACACTGAAACATCATGTTAAAACATGCCCTTTGTTCCAATTGCACTGACTGTGAACAAAACCAGAGAGCACAAGTCAAGAATGAGATGCATAAACCAAAAGTCTTTCAAATGCATTTGTTTCTGTCAACCCTTAGTTCACCCTAAAATGAAAATTCTCTCATTATTTACTCACCCTCTTGCCATCCCAGATGTGTGACTTTCTTCTGCAGAACACAAATTATGATTTTAGAAGAATATTTCAGCTCTGTACAATGCAAGTGAATGGTGGCTAGAACTTTAAAGGTCCAAAAAGCACATAAAGGCTGCATGATTATATCCATGTCTTCAGAAGTAATCCAGTTCGTTTTGGATGAGAAAAAAATCAACATTAATGTCCTTTTTCACAGTAAATCTTGACATTATAGTCTCTAGGCATGTTCACGATTTCAAGCATTTATTGGAAATAATGATTAACATAAACATTTTTAAAAAGGGGAATAAATTGTGACCTGGGTAGCTCAGCAATTAGAGATGCTGACTACCACACCTTGAGTTCAAGTTCGAATCCAGGATGTGCTGAGTGACTCCAGTCTGGCTTCCTAAGCAACCAGTTGGCCCGGTTGTTAGGGTGGGTAGAGTAATGTTGGGTTAATCTCCTCGTGGTCGCTATAATGTGGTTCGCGCTCGGTGGGGCAATGGGTGAGTTGTGTGTAGATGCCATGGAGAATAGCGTGAAGCCTCGACATGCGCTATGTCTCCACGCTAACGCGCTCAACAAGCCACGTGAAAAGATGCGCGGATTGTTGGTCTCAGATGCGGAGGCAACTGAGATTCGTTCTCCGCCACCCGGATTGAGGCGAGTCACTACGTCAACATGAGGACTTAGAGTGCACTGGGAATTGGACATTCCAAATTGGGGAGAAAATGGGAGAAGAACTGGCTTTACAATATAAATAATATTTTAAGGTAAAACTGAAACCAAAAGACACAAACAAACACATAAACACATACATTAATTGTTATGACCATTTTCTACCCTCTCTTACTCTTAGGCCATTTACTGTGCCTTTAAGACTTCTATACAAACACCCTCTTCACATGAGAAATGAGTAACTGCGCTTTGCTGTTAGCTGAGGGTTTCCTGTTGAGTTCAATAACAACCTCTTTGTGACAGATTCATAAAACAATCCATGATGAAATGTGTCACTCAAACCAACCTGGTCTCATAGAATGACATTAGTATTCCTAAACTGATGCAAAATTATGATTTTAACATGACTTGTACATTTTGCAGCAGTTTCCTGGTGAAATGAACACTAGAGGCATCACAACAGAACATTATTTTACTCACTTTCACACAAATCACCAGTAAAACGGCAGATTATCAGTTCATAAACACTTACTTTTCACCCTATTTCAATTATATCTTATGACATTTAAACACTTTTATAGCGCTTGACTTGTAAGGTTTTTAAGACACTATCAGTGATGTTTTGGTTTAAGGTTTATGGTTGGGAGCTATATTTTTTTTAATTAAAAATTCACAATTTAAAAACTTTATCTGTTTGTGAGACAAACTGCATTTTATTTGCTTTAGCACTACACAGTGGACATTTTACCTAGGAACTGCGGCAGTACATCAATAAATCAAATAATATAATTTAGCAAAAAATTGTCACAGTCACGTGATTTATAAGAGATCAGGCTTACTCAAACTGTTTAGAACAAAGTGGGGATTTTGTTAAAAAACTAACTTCAGTCGCTTGTTTCTTTAGAAGGACCTGCAGAGCTGTAGGTGCTACACAGTCAGAAACAACACAAGCTTTGACACATTTGACTCTTGTTTCATTAGTTCCTAATGATACGTCATATCATTGTGGTTGTTGTAGCTTAGTTTCAATACATGCCGGGAAAGAACTTTGGAGTTCTGAAAGTTACAGGGCACTATTTTAAGAGCATAGCACTATGCCATAAGTCATAAAGTCAGTGGGCATGGCCATGAAGTTTAGGTATTTTCATGCAAACATGCGTTAAGTCTAGGCGCAAGTAGATTTGGTGAAATTGCATGCGCAACACACAATCTCCAACTTCTTCCACTGGCCTGTTTTAAAGTGACTTCAAAATCACTCTACGACAACAGGTGGAAAAAACCTTTAGGCCTACAAATTTAAATAAAAATAATAATTGAAAAATAAACCATGACCTATAGTTATTTTACCTATACTTATTTTAACACAAATCTCATACATTTTAGTTTCATATACAACAGCTACAACTCGTCAGGGACATAATTTGATGTTCCACTATATATTAAGAGTTTGGACATGAACTTTATTTCCACCTGCTGGTGGAATCTCCAAACTGCTAATGCAGAAACTGAGTTTAAACTTTGCACTGAGTTAAGATGTGGTTTTCAAATGTTTTAGCGCAACAAACTATTTCTCAAGATAATAGCAAATTGCACTTTGTGCCACTTCATTAAGATACAATACACCCACAGTTTGCACACATACTCCCACAGATAGCACAAACACACCAACCCACGCCCACTTTTTCAACGGCATTGCGCGTAGTGCGATTTACAATAACTTCAGTGACAGGAGCTGTTTCAGGCTTTCAAATATGTTGCTAGCTTTTGACTTTTTCTTTTCCTTTTGCTCTCACAAAGTGGAAAAGACAAGGCAATGTGGTCTTGCAATTGAACAAACAATAAGCCATGAATTATTCTGCTGCGCTACACTGGCAATCTCTCGCTTCTCTCCCCAAATCCTCGCTCACGGCTCTCTCATGGCCCATTTTCCTGAGGATGCTTTAAAACTTCTAATCCAAAGGACAGACCAGGGGACATATCCAAGGATCCTTTTTGTGGGCTTCAGTTCGGCTTTCAACACCATAATCCCAGCTATTCTATGGGCTAAATTAAACCAACTCTCTGTTCCCACATCTATCTGTCAGTGGATCACCAGGTTTCTGACAGATAGGCAGCAGTTAGTGAGACAGGGGAAATTCACTTCCAGCACATGTACAATAATCACTGGTGCTCCCCAGGGATGTGTGCTCTCCCCACTATTCTTCTCCCTGTACACAAATGACTGCACCACCAAGGACCCCTCTGTCAAGCTCCTGAAGTTTGCAGATGACACCACTGTCATTGGCCTCATCCAAGATGGCGATGAGTCTACATACAGAAAGGAGGTTTAACAGCTGGCTGTCTGGTGCAGTCAAAACAACCTGGAGCTGAACACGCTCAAAACAGTGGAGATGATTGTGGACTTTAGGAGGAACACTCAAACATTGACCCTCTCTTTTTTCTAAACAGCACTGTGGCAGCAGTGGAGTCATTCAGGTTCCTGGGCACTACCATCTCACAGGACCTGAAGTGGAAGACCCATATTGACTGAAAAAGGCCCAGCAGAGGTTGTACTTCCTTCGCCAGTTGAGGAAGTTCAACCTGCCACAGGCGTTGTTGGTACAGTTCTACTCAGCAGTCTTTGAGTCTGTCCTCTGCACTTCAATAACTGTCTGGTTTGGTGCAGCTATGAAATCAGACATCAGAAGACTACAGAGGACAGTTTGGACTGCTGAGAGGATTATCGGTTGCCCCCTACCCCCCCCTTCAAGAACTATACACTTCCAGAGTGAGGAAAAGGGCTGGAGAAATCACTCTAGATCCCACTCACCCCGCCCCTTTTGAACTGTTGCCTTCTGGCCGACGCTTCAGAGCTCTGAGCACCAGAACCATCAGGCACAGGAACAGTTTTTTACCCTCAGGCGATCCATCTCATGAACAGATAAAACTGCCCCTTTGAGCAATAATTAATGTGCAATACACAGTTTAGTCTATTATCCAATATATCCTACCTCTTCTGCCATTACATACCTTTGTATATACAAATCTGTATATAACAGATTTGTAATTGTATATTGTATATATATATATTATCTTATTGTGTATTTCTGTATGTACTTATATTTTCTTTTCATGTTTTTTATTATCTCTGTCTTGTTGCTGTATTGTTTGTGCACTGGAAGCTTCTGTCACCAAGACAAATTCTTTGTATGTGTAAGCATATTTGGCAATAAAGCTCATTCTGATTCTGATTGTATTTCATTCCTTACGGTAGTTTCTAATGCTTCTAAATTAGGTTCAAACAATAGACCAGATACTTTATTTTTTAACTGTCAAAATGATGGAAGCATTCTGAATGATCCATTTCCGTTTTTAACATTTTCGGTTAACGCAACCTCTGTTTCCCACCAAACAGGTTTTAAGCTGGCAGTCATTCACTCTAGCTAAATTTACTGCTGTCTAATAAGTCAGAGTTTCCAGAATCCATCCAAAAGAGTGCTCAGTCAGCCCTGATGGCCAGAAACTGTGCCACCTGCTCACATAAACAACATTTAATAATCTTAATGAATCCTGTTTATGAAGACACCATACGAGGATGCCAAGCTCATAAAATACACGCTGATGAAAAGTCTTGAGTGTTTCACTTTTAAATATCTGACTTAAAGTCACCTTCCCAATTTTGCTATAATTTATTAATAATACACCCTGTATATGAAGAAAAATTTAGTAAATATCCCTTCACACAAAAATGATTTACCTATCCTCGGACTGTTCCAACTCTGTATATTTTTTTCTTCTGTGAAAGACAAAAGATGAAATTTGGCAGAAAGTTCAAGGTGCCTTTTTCATATACAATGAAAGTGAATAGGGACTGACACTGTCAAGCTCCAAAAAGGATCAAAACAGCATTATAAAATTAATCCATACAACTTGCATGCTATAATCCAAGTCTTCTGAAGCAATATCGCTTTGTGTGAGGAACAGACTAAAATTGTACTTGTTCATCGTCCACTGTACACTGATGCATGAAGTAAATTAATAGTTGCAATGTCCTTGAACTTCTTTGGCTACTAAGTACTACTAACTCAAACGATCATGTATAGATCTGAGGTTGTGGGGAATACCCATAAACCCTTGCACTTGAACAATTTAAGCATGTTTGGTTGATCAAAAGGAACTTATGTGGGCATTTATTTAGTTGCTATTAAGAATTATTTTCAGTGTTATTGATGTTGTTTTACTGTAAACACTGTTTTAATCTGTTTTGTGTAACATCACCACTGTTTTGTGTAACACTTTGTTAAAGTGGGATCCTGTTCAGCCCATGTAAGTTTTCCCAGTGCATATGAATGTGCGTTGCTGAAGATCAGCTTTATCTCCACATCTTTGGAAAATCTAGTTTCATAATTGACATCAGTCATTATTATCTTTAGAGTCCATTAAATCAAGTAGAAGCAATAATATAGTGTGACATATCTTTTTAAGAAAATAAAGTTGAATGAACCTATACATTTGTGTATATCTAACAAAGGGTTTCTAGTTATGCTGACATAAAATGACTATAAGTTGAATATACTTAAAAGGTGTGATGCAAAATGCTACATATTTATTTAAAGTTAATCCAAACACTAATTTACGCTTCAGTTATAAACATGGCACTTTCGGATATGTTGCACCGGGTTTGACATCATCAGGGGCTGCGTTTCACATGACCAATCACAATGTTTACAAATGCAACCACACATAAGATCTGACAGCTACAGCATAATTTTCTGTCCTTTTTTAAGCTTGTCAGGCTAGAAAAAATGGTTCTACACTTTAAGCTGATAATTTACTTTCTATCTATCTATCCATCCATCCATCCATCCTGTCAGGCAAGCCACCGCCATCTATTTCACCATCATCTTTAATTGTGGAATACAGAATTTCAGCCTTAAATAACCTTTAACATTTGATTTCATTTTTTTCAACAGTAAAGACTGTGTGACTGGAAAAGAGAGTATGAGTAAGTCAGTGAATTGCACATTGAACATAATAATCCATAAAGTCAAATATAAAGTAAAACAGCTTGGAGGACATACTTCCCCTAATAAATAAACAGTTGTTAATAAGGCTATTATGCTAATTCTAATAATCGAGGGCCACACTCAATATATGGCAACACTGTGGATTGACTTCTTCAAGGACATTAATTCAATTACAGTATGTCTGCATACACAAAACAGTGTATACTACATAAGGACGTTGGTTTAAGGGCATAATTTGTAATTTTGTCAACATCCAGTAGTCCATGGTAAAATGTATATTTGAAATCCAAACCTAATTATATTGGCAAGTAATTTTAAGGTTTTGTTAATAACAAAGTATGTTGAATGTCGAAGGGAATTTGTACTCTGTGGTCACTGTATTAAATTGTGTCCATCAGTTGATCAATTACTTCAATTAGAAAAGCCACATACAGTTGTAGGCCTATTTTTCTCCATGTTTTGTTCAGCTTTGAAACCAATAGACTGACAAAATTGGAGTCATATGTCAATAATGACAGCGATAATGGTTTATTTTTTAATCACAATATAAAACAGTCAAATGCCCTTTCTCATTCAACCTTTTGTGCCTACATGTTCAATGAACCCATAACTTTATCAAGGCAGCAATATGAAATATAGTATTTACCTAAATTAAACCATTGTTTGCATATGTAATATATGTTGTATATTCAATTATATGCTGCAATTAGTTAACATTCCCTCAAAACTCTAATTACTTCACTTATAGCATATGTGGACAGACAGACTGACGGACAGATAGACAGTCAGACAGAGGATGGATGGATGATGGATGGATGAATGAATGGAATATCCAAATGAAGTGTTGAATAGGAGGCTATAGCTCAAATTTGATGTATTTGATCAATTCAAAATTTAGTTTGTTGATTGGTTGGCCTGGATGGGACAAAAAGTTGTACTTCTTCATATGAGCTAAGATGTACAATATCTTACAATTTCACAATCTCATATGTATTATTTAAAACAATTTTTTTTACATTTTTATGCATTTGCCAGACACTATTATCCAAAGTACCTTGCTCATGGACACAATGGCGGTGGCTGTGGGGATCGAATCAGCGACCATCACCACTCCATTTTTACGTAACCTCCAATTATTACGAGTTGTCATCAGACTATGTTGGACAGAAATAAAGATTTAAAAGCAGCATCCTAACTGAAGAGGAGCCACATAAATTACGGATTTGGAACACTCTATAGAAGCAGTTCATATAATTCATTTGAAATTTAAAGTTACAATTTTCAATTGATTGACAGCCCTCATTTTTAACATAGTATTTGGTACTGATTAAATTAAATTGTATTTATTATAACATTACACTAAGTTAATTCGCTATCTTGGATTTATTTTTTCAATGAGTTCGTTTCTATGGGTTTTTGGAATGCCTTCTACGTGAAGCATACATATGATGCTGCTTTTGAATTTGGTCAAAATAAGGGTATCTTTGAAGACAGCATAATCATGCAGCCTAAATTCTGGAACAACCTTTACATCAGGAGAGTTTCTATGATGCCTTAAAATGTGGCCTTCATATGCAGCTCACTAGATTTGGGAACTCATTCATTACCTCAATGAAATCTAATTGTATTCAAGAAGAAACTCTGAACAGAACAATCTGTTCTGCAAATCTTTTAACTGATTACCCCTTGGTGAAACTTTTCAAAGTCCATGCACTATTTATGATTTGATGATGAGAATGGATGAATAAGTCTTAAGCAATTACCAATGTTTTATCTGAATATTAATAGTTTCTGGGAACAGCAGGTAGCTGCCATAAACTTGTATTAAATCCATCATTTGAAGCTGCTCTGCTGGAGAGATGAATGATGAGGTGAAGTCACACGGCAGATGTTCTTCTACCTCTGGGCCAGACTGACTGACAGCAGAGAGAAGATCTTAAGGAACTGTTCCAGGAAAGTTGCCCACCCCAGACCGGCTGGTGTTGCAGACTTGACATTGAAAATTGAAAATAGCAATCTGAGTGCACTTACAGTATAGAGAGTGAATTAACTGAAGACATGCATCAAACCCCTTTTAACCAATCTGAGACGGCGGTGGTGAGTGTGCTTTTGTAGAGGAGAAAGAAAATACATATCTGCGACATGCAAGGAACAGTTCACCAAGAAATGAAAATTCGGCAGTTTTCTCAACCTCATGTCATTTCAAACCCATTTGATTTTTCTGAAACACAAAAGATGTTAAGCGGAATGTTCATGCGACTCTTTTTTTATTTAATGAGCTCCAAAAATGACAAAAAGAGAACAATAAATGCATAAATTCAATCCGATTATTGGTCCTCTATATTACCCAGGAGGGTTTGATTTAGGGTCATTTTTACCCAGGGCAGGTGAAGAATATGTTATAAATACACCATAATTGTTTGGGTACTTGAATAAAAAATTTAAACATTGTAAAGACCATCAACACAAACAAAATAACAAATAAAATCACACAGAGAGAGAGAATATTCATTTGTTCATCTTTTTCAGGTTTGAAAAGGTAATATGTTAGAAACGTTTAAGCTAATCACATTGGAATAAGTGTGTGAATGTAGCAGAGTCTGCTTTTTTTATCATAACATAACAGTGTGAGTAATAGTGTGAAAAATGAGTGTTTATAAAACTCATAATTAGACATTGTGATTTGTGTGAGAGTGAATCAAATGCATAGCTGTTATAGCGCCTCTAGTGTTCATTTCACCAGGAAACTGCAGGGAAACATAGAACACTGCAAATAAAAGCTCAGTTTACAAAAATGTAGTTACAGTAACATTCATTCTATGAGACTCTGTTGTGTTTGACATTAGTGGGAAGGGATGGATATGTTACAATGGACTTCCAAATTATGCCCATTTTGACTGCTGGAAAAGGCAATAGAGTCATTTGTGAAATAGGCCTTTACTGAAGTTGTAACTCTATAATGTAAATTTATATATATATATATATATATATATATATATATATATATATATATATATATATACAGTTAAAAAGAGTTATACAGTTATATATATATATTTTTTACAACATTACATAACTAGGGGTTACATTGGAGGTGCGGTAACCCTAAAAAGGAGTTTAAAATTCTTCTCTGTGACGTGAAGAAGCATTTTCACTTGTGAAACCCACTGTATATTAGCTAGAAAACGTTTTCTTTAAAAAATAAATACAAAGTTTTTAATAAATGCTGAATTAACAAAAATGGAGTGCACACGTCAATATACAAATAACAGAGAAATCATTTACAGCGTGTTAGTCGAGTGGTCTCTTGATCTATGTAGATGTCGCTGTGGATGCGAGTGATTCCGGATTCAAAACCCTTTGTGTATACAGCTTTAAACTAAACTAAATCACTTCTGCACATCAAAGGATCTAAGAAAAGGGTGAGCAGTTGATTCCATATTACGCGATTTCTCTGAAACAGAGCGGAACATGTGTATATATTCGGGGGCACGCGGTCTCATGCTGCCTTTGAACAGCTGCCTCTTCAAGTGTCCTTAACTTACTTATTAGTGAACATTTGCATTCGCTAAATAGAAACAGGATGTGTCCAATGGATCAAACAAACAAATGAATAAGAGAATACAAGAGATGGAATGGATTGAAAAAAAAGAGCATTTAATGTAACCCCTGTACATAACACAGTAAGAGTTCTTGGGTCAATTGAAATTGGACATGATGGAAGTCAGACTCACAAATAACAGCTGTCACATCAAAGTCATTTGTTCGGGAACTACATTGGTCACTCTGTAAAACAGGCCATACAAAAGCATAGCTCTGATACTGGCGTCCTCCAACGGTGTTGTTGTTGCTGCTGTTGTATCGTGTGTACAAACAATGTCAGAGGAAATGTCATCAACATTACATCATGTCATTACAGGAGTTCCCATTGTATGTGTGAATGCAATAGGGAAAAGTCTCTATAAGAATGTAGTTCCACTTAAAAGTTATCTTTCCAAAAAGTCACGGTGAATACCGGAACTTTATGTTGGAAATGGGCTATTCATTCTGGAATCTGACTACACTGGTTGCACTGAATAATTCAGAGAGGCAGCGATGCCACAGAAAAGCGCAGCAGAGAACACACTGTCAGAATATTTTAGTAAGGTGTCCCATCCGCATCAGAGGAAACATGCACATTCAGGAACCATTAACAAACCGAAAATCATGAAAATCATTTGATTCTAGTATTGTTAAAAAATGTTTTACCAAAAAAAGAAACCAACCCTAGTAAATGAAAAACAGAATAAATTCATCTAGGTTTTCAGACATTTACAAAGTCAGGATTATTCTATGCATAAAATACAGGTTGGCAACGGCATAAATGTGAATTATAGATTTCCAATGCTATTTTCAATATGAGATTTGCTAGCTCAGATCTAATGATATCTTAACTCCTTATTAGAGCTCACACTGTGACAAAAGCACAGTCTCTTTATCTGGGGTTTGGATGGGGCATCTAATAGTAACATCAGACTTCTCTGAATAAAAGAGACACAAAAGAGACAGTGTAATTAAGAAAGTCTAACGGACATAATATCAGCTGCATATCAGATATGTTATTAAAATGATACTCTGTCATTTCTGATGCAGATAACTGGTGTTAACGTATACCTCACACCCACACTGAAGATGTAGTGTAGTAGAGAATATGTTTTATGTACAGCTCATAACATATCCTCAAGGTGGTTTCTGGGTTGACTGAAAAGAGCATCAATCAGCTTGTGTATTCCTGCAGACAGTGCTTCACGAATGCAAATTACCATCACCTTTATGCATGCTTATCCAAGCACCACACTTATTGCAAAGGTCTCATAAAATATTAAGCATCCTGCTGCAGGTGTCACAGGTGAAGCGGAGTCTTTAGCAAGGCTATCTGAAGGAAAGAGCTCAGGATTTCTTTAAACAAATAAAATAAAGGGTATTTTCAAGGGTTTTGGCACAAACCTGAGAACGTTTGACGTCAAAGTTCGATTCTTTTGGTCGGTGTGGAAACTGTTTTCCAAACTTGAGTCATTGAAAAGCTGGTCTGAGAAACTGTTCAAGGAAACTCAGTTAGGGTTTGAAATTAGTAATGCATCATAAATGGCAGAAGTGAACTGCATTTTTGCATGCTCCTTATCATACTCACAGTACATTTATTACATAATACATTTCTCATATTCGCTTCTATCCAAATAAAATCTTGCATTCTGTACAATCTAGAAGAATACATTGCTAAATTTAGGGTACAGTTTACAAATCTAAGAGAACAGTGTATAAACTGCTAGTACCCATAAAAAAAATCATGTGATGGATTAGCAGTTCTCATTTTTGTTTCTCCTACATGACGCTTGGGAGCTCCACTTGAATCTTTCTTTGTAAGGAGGCACAACACAAATGCACACAAAAAGACATAATCATACTGTACTGACTTCCTCCAAGGGACGACACTTGACACAGCGGCTCAGAGGTGAGGTTCTTTATTCTCTTTTTAATTACAACGTGCCCACAGCACTTTTAAACAGTCAGTTTTGACCACACACAACCACAGTAAATTGGTATGTCACTCTCCCTCCCATGGAGGCCCTCTGGCTGCCTTTTATGCCGCTCTCCCCGTGCTCACTGGAATTAGACACCGGTGTTAGACATAATTTAGCTCAGGTGTAAGCGCCCTTACCGCTTTCCTCTCCCGGACGGGCGCTTGACCACGCCCCCGCTGCCACACATACTTTCCACATTATAGCTGAAGCACATCTACAATTTATTAGTCATTCTGTATATTAGCAGATTACACTGACATAGATTGATCAAAGACTAAAATTATATCAAAGCATTCAACGGCCCACATGAAGCCCCACAGAAGTGGGTTAAGACTGATCCATAGTAATATACAGTAGATAAAGGCCAGTAAAAATGTAAGAACCGGCCAGTGAAAACTCCATATTTGTTGACCACTAATCACATACCTTCTGGCAAAAATGCCACTAGCATTTAGCTGTTCTTACACAGACGACCACACAAATGGTCCCACAGACGATAATTCATACCTTAGGCATGTCAGCGAGTGATTTAAAAATGTCTGATTTCAGACGTTACTGCACCTCTATAACCGTTGTTTATGTTCCAGCATGTGGCATTCACTATCAGGTCCAAACATTGGCGATTTGCAGGTCCAGCAAAGCCTTCTCTGCTGGCCTAACATGCCAAATAAATAAATAAATAAATAAATATTTTTCATCCTTTCATTCTCAATCACCTTTTTGCCAATGTATTTTAATCACTTTCCACTCTTAATTAATCTACAAACAAATAGAGAAAAATGAAAAGTTTATCCAGTCAGAATTAATTCATCGTGACAACTGTTTCACAAATCACATGTCTGAAGCAGCGCGTGAGTCTGAGCTCCACCCCGTCAGACCTTCAGAATTTCCACAGAATCCCTCAACAGTGCAAATGAATGAACAACTAAAGTCAGATTTTCAGATTCATCAGCCAATCAGATTAATTTATTTGTTCTTGGTGGTGGGTGTAGTTTTTAGGATATGTCCTGGTCAAGGCCTTTTAGCTGGCCTTGAATGATGCATTCACACTTTAAGTGACGTAATTTGAAAGCGAAGAGCACGAGATTGTCATCACTGCCTCACCGCCATTGAGAAAGAGATCCTTATGGATTTAAAAACACGAGATGTTCTGCATGACCGTGTGATTGATTCATTAAACAGGAAAAGAGGACTGATTTTAAGTGTTTTTGCGTTGTTATAGCAACATCAGGAGTTTTCTAAGTGTAAATTATGTTGCTTGAGCATCAAGTTTCCGATCAAGTTTTGAAAAGTAGTGCTGCGCTCCATTCAACTCGGAAAGTCGGATTTTACAACTTCCTACTTGGAAAAGTGCAACGGAATGCATCTTGAAGTCAGAATTACAACTTGTAAGCACGTGCAGAAATTCTCAATTCTCACCGAGATGCAGGTGCATGATGTCACACAAACATGTCAACACTCAGGCAGATATACAAAGTAATAAACATTCACTTTATTAAGGAATATCGATAAATGAGTTTGTTTCCACATTACATGATATTAAAGCTTGATTAATAAACGCCTGCAGAAACAGGTGTATAAAACATTATAATCTCTTTTGATAATCGTACACCTGAAGCACAAATGCTAGCGCTGAAGCATTGTTTATCAGTTGGGTTGCTAGGAGACATCTCTAATGAGAGTCAAACCCCTGCTAAGCTAATGGCACTGTTGCAGTTATGTTTCCTTAAAGGTCATCTTCTGCATATCTGGGAATGGAATGCTTTTATGTTCGGATATATCAAGTAGGAATGTCCCACATCAACTTGAATGGAATGCAGTATAACCGTATACCCTGACGAAACGAAATCTATTGCAAGAAATATTTAAATCACAAATATTATTAGATAGATTTTTCCAGGTATTATAGACCTCCTTGGTAGATTCGTATGAAAAATTATGATTTTTGAATGTCTGTTTGGGAGACGTTCATTTCAAAATACAGTCATGCTGCAGTTAAAATTAGGCTTGTTTGAGTATTAAGTGTCGTTTCAAGTTTAAAATGTCAATTGGTATTACTAGTTAACTGAAATAGTGAAACAGTGTTTTCTTAATGGCATTAATCGCACTGAAGGCCTAGACTTTAAATGCATGGCCCACTACAGCGTCCAAACGACTGCTCATTTGTACCCATGTACGACATGAGTGCGGTTTAAATACGGTTCATCTCCAACAAATCATTTCTTTTAACGGCTGTGTCCCTCGGCCTGCACAACAGGTTATATGCCAGACATTCTCAAATAGTCAATAAAACATTCAGCCGCATTTATGGGAAGATGGCTGTGCTATAGGCAACATCGTGCATTTCAATGAAAGGCTTTCTATTCTAAACAGTATGAGCCGAGGAAACTGTTCTGGAATGATATTTGAGGTGAGACCTGGGGACTGTGTGAATATACTGTCCAAATATTTAAGGAGAATTTGCCAAATGCATGTGATATTCCTGCTGTGAAGGATTTGTTACTGCTGCATAATGCATTCAGACATTCAGCATGCCTGTCACTTTTTAGTGTGCTTGTATATTCTGCCTTACCTGCTCAATGACTGCATGTGTTTGGCCATCGGTTTCACTTTCAGGTGTGTAGTAAGATTTTTTTTAAAGTCAGACATGTTGTTTATCAGTCACTTCAAATCTAATTAATTATATCAGCTTTGACATCCACAAACAAAGATCAGAGAAAGGAAAATATAAAGGAACTTTGATCTTTGTTTTGAAATTTTGCTTTAATATACATAAAAGTGAGAAGATGATTAAAGACTTGGAAATGGCTCTTAGACTAATTGGCTAAAAAGGCTGGACTTGCCACATTTACACTGTCATTCAATTCCAAACTGTTAAGCTCCAGAGGATGTGATCTTGATATGTATGTAAATAGACAAAACAATTATGAGATTGCGCTTAAACAACTCTTTGGCTGAACTTGATTCAATTGTGAACAGTGGTTACTCGTGTTTAAATTTAGTTTTCTTACATTAAAACTTCCATGTAATTTCAACTTAAATTCTTCACATTGAGGGAACCTAATTGAATTGAGGAAATACAACTAAATTAGACATGTAATATTAATTCAAATGAATCTCTTTTTAATGATTAAATAGCTAGTGCATTGAATGCTAGCATGCTAAATGCATACTAATGGGATACACTATGTTATGACTAGCATAGCAATTGCTCAGTGAGAAAGCACTTTCAACATCTATCTGTCCTCAAGCTCCACTCATTACCATTGTAATATATATGGGACATTGTCCCTAGCGGCCACTAGAGGTGGCTAGAAGGTTTAAGACTTTTTGTTTGAAGTTTGGTTGTGGTTTTTGTGTCTACGTTCTCTGTGCTCCTCTTTATTGCTCCCAGGTTAATTAGTCTTGTTACAGAGTTTCTGTTCTAGTTTTTGTCTCTACTGAACCTTGCTTTGTTTTATATTTCACCTTTTCTTTAATAAACTGCATTTGGTCCACACACTTGCTCTCAGACCCCACTTCATTACAGAATCTCTGACCAAAAATGGATCAAGCAGTAAAACTAATTTGCCTTCATCAAGGAGCTTGCCCAATAGAGGAATATGAGGTTGACTTTTGTGAGGTCTCCAATCTGCTAACTAGAATGAGGTAGCGCTGATGGACATTTTTAGGCATGGACTG
Organism: Xyrauchen texanus; assembly: GCF_025860055.1. NCBI lineage: Eukaryota > Metazoa > Chordata > Actinopteri > Cypriniformes > Catostomidae > Xyrauchen > Xyrauchen texanus. The sequence goes on from NC_068317.1 coordinate 4,360,953, forward strand.
GATGAGCCCACTTGGTCCAATATGCCAGGAGGTAGAGTGGGATGGTCTGTGGCACAATTTATTGACATTGCCATGTACTTAAAAGGATAAGATCTTACCTCTGCCTGCGACCTCAAGAAAAGAAGGAGGACGAGAGGGAGAAAAGCTGTAGTTTTCCTGGAGCCGCCAGAGGCTGCTGCAGCTCCCTATATTCCAGAAGCTGCCTTCACTCCCTCTTCGGCCACTCACTCAGAGGTGGTGGGGGTCCCAGCTCTGGTGATCCCAGTGGTCTCAATCTCGGTGGTCCCTGTGGCCTCAACCTAAGTGGTCCCAGCTCCAGTGGTTCCGGTGGTCTCAACCTCAGTGGTCTCAGCTTTGGTGGTCACAGCTTCAGTGGTCTCAACGGTGGTCCCCACCATGCCTGCCGTGGACCATTAGCCAGCGTCCACGCCTGCCATGGACCACGAACCAGCGTCCATGCCTGCCGCAGACCACAAACCAGTGACTACGCATGCCACAGACCCCTGAGTCTCCGCCTCCTGTGGCCTCACCTCCTGAGTCTCCAGTGGCTCCACCCGAGTCCCCTGGTGCCCTGACCTCTGAGTCTAGAGCTGCCTTGATCTCTTCATCACCAGCTGCAATGACCACTGAGATAAATAGATGGACGGGCGGGCGGGCGCGCGGGCGGACGGACGGACAGATAGATAGATAGATAGATAGATAGATAGATAGATAGATAGATAGTTAGTTAGTTTGTCCATTGGGAAATGCTTTTGGTCATTTTCATTGACCAGCTCCTCTGTGTTTTCTTCCAGTTGGGCCAGAGCAGAGCCACAGCAGCTGATCAAATTGTTCACAGAATTGTTGTTGCAGCAATCTGAAGCAAGCATGTTCAGGTTCAGGTTCAGGTTACTTTAATTACACCCATAGGTAGATTTGGTTTGCAGTGGATTAGTTCATGCACATATGCAATAAATCACACCGTCTGTCAGTAGAGGTTTTAAGACAAAATTATCCCAGCGGCTCCTTATCGCAGCAGCAGTAATGCTCTCATCTGCTCCTGCTCTCTGTCTGGAGACAGCATCACCTCCTCAGCAGCGATCCACATTAACTTACACAAGTGTCACTAATCACTATTAATATGAGGCAGAGGTGGAGTAATGGTGTGCAGAATTTCATTAGGCAGCATTTATGCAGCCGAGCCGCTGGGTTTTACTCAATCACTGGTGGTGAGCTGGTGTGTGACACAGACACATCCACTAATTAAAACACTGCCTTCTTCTGTCTGAGTCACAGCCAGAGACAGTGAATTGTTTTCAATTTGTCCCTTCGGTGTAGTTACATTTTTGTTTGTTTTCACTCTGACTGATTAGTGACTGACCATGGTTTAGTTTAAGTTTTTCAGTTTCAGTTTAGTTTGAGTTTTTCAGTATATTTGGTTTTATTCCTTTGGGGCTGTCAACGTTAACGTGTTAGCTGATATAATTTAACCTTTTATTGAACCTTGTGGCCTCTGAGTAACTGTCACGATTACCTTGGTGACCACTGACTCGCCCTGTTCCCTGCCTGTCTTGTGTTTTGATTATGGGTTTTGCAGTTCTTGTCATTGTCTTTGTTTCATTAGTTCTTGTGATTATTAGTTCCAGGTGTTCCTGGTTTCCATGTTTGCCCCTTGTGTATTTAATCCCTTGGTTTTCGTGTGTTCTTTGTCAGATGTTACCATTTATAGATGTAACGGTTTGTTCTGTTTTCATGCTTTATTTTCCTGAGTTATTAATAAATAAGCCTGCATTTAGATCCTCTTTCTCTCGACTCCTCTCTGCAAATGTTACAGAACAACTGACCACTACTATGGATCTAGTGGTTTTACAATTACTGTCTCTCAAAAAGGTGACGATATCATAGAGCAGTATACTGCAGTTTTTGCAGTCTCACACAGATTTTCAATTGGGGAGATATTGCGTTAAAAGACTGTTATCATTTTGGACTCAACGAGCCTGTGAAATCCAATCTGCCTGGAGGCAGATGTGATCTTTCCCTGATGGAATTAATTGATCATGCCTTGAGGCTCACATTCTCTCCTTACACTGTGGGTTATGACAGTAATCCCTCGCTGCTGTCAGCACCCATGACTGCCACAGTCCACGAGACAGCGCCCGTGCCTGCCACGGTCCACGAGCCAGCCTCCTAAAAGAGGAGAAGGACTCCTGCTCCCCTGTCACTGCCTGTGCTCACAGCCACGGAGGCCGTTCCCCATCACTGCCTGTGCCCATGACGACGGATGCCATTCCCCGAGGCTGCCGACGAGCCTGTCAAGGTCCCCTAGGCTGCCGACAAGCCTGTCAAGGTCCCCTAGGCTGCAGACGAGCCTGTCGAGTTCCCGAGGCTGCTGACGAGCCTGTCCAGTTCCCCAAGGCTGCCGATGAGCCTGTCCAGTTCCCCAAGGCTGCCGACGAGCCTGTCTAGTTCCCTGAGGATGCCGACGAGCCTGTCCAGTTCCCCGAGGATGCCGACGAGACTGTCCAGTTCCCCGAGGCTGCCGACGAGCCTGTCAAGTTCTCTGAGGCTGCCGACGAGCCTGTCCAGCAACGATGACCCTTGAGTCTTCCATGGCTCTACCCCTTGAATCCTCAGCTTCCCTGGTCTTTGAGCCCTCTGAGTTCTCTAGTGCCTTACTCCCTAGTGTCTTGATCCCAGAGTCCTCAGCTGCTCAGAGCTCTCTGAATCCCCAGCAGCTCTGACCTCTGAACACTCTGTGTCCACAGATGCCATAACCTCTGAGCCCTTGCCTACCATAGCTCCATCTCCTGAGCCTCTGCCTCCTGTGGCTCCACCCCCTGGGCTACAGCCCCCTGTGGCTCCACCCACTGGGCTTATGCCTACTGTTCCTCCCATTAACTGTTTGTGTTAAGGAGCTTTAGGAGCCGAGATGGGGGGCTCTGTCATGATTACCCTGGTGAGCACTAGGGGTCACCATGTATGTTTATTGTTCTCTGCCTGTCTTGTGTTTTAATTATGGGTTTTGTAGTTCTTGTCATTGTCTTTTGTTTCATTAGTTCTTGTGATTATTAGTTCCAGGTGTTCCTGGTTTCCTTGTTTGCCCAATGTGTATTTAATCCCTTGGTTTTCCTGTGTTCTTTGTCAGTTGTTACCATTTATGGATGTAATGGTTTGTTCTGTTTTCATGTTTTAGTTTCCTGTTTAGTTTTATTAAATAAGCCTGCATTTACAGTGCCTTGCGAAAGTATTTGGCCCCCTTGAACTTTTCGACCTTTTGCCACATTTCAGGCTTCAAACATAAAGATATAAAACTGTAATTTTTTGTGAAGAATCAACAACAAGTGGGACACAATCATGAAATTTATTGGATATTTCAAACTTTTTTAACAAATAAAAAACTGAAAAATTGGGCGTGCAAAATTATTCAGCCCCCTTAAGTTAATACTTTGTAGCAAATGATGGAAATGATGATGGAAATAAAATGGTTAATAATGCTTATTCTTGGTCAAAATATATCCTAGTCATCATTTTTGCATCTTTTTCTGGCATGGTGCACTGTGAGCTGGCTGCACGTTTTTGTTCTGGAGAACTGTTCTTCAAAAAAAAAAAAAAGTATAAATAAAATCATGAATTTTTACCCTTCAAAAATTTATTGAAATTTTGTTAGTAAGTTAAATTCATTTTAATGCATTTAGATTCACATTTATTATTTGTATTTTATGAGGAATAACTTAAATGTGTTTGTTGAGTTGAATAATGCAACAGTGATGGATACAGCTCACTTGTGCAGTGAGCCACTATAGAGAATAATGCAGTTGTCATATGTTTTTATTTCGAATCTTGTGTATTATCCATTATTATACTATCTGCTTTTTTGTTTAGTATTTACTTAACATTTTAGCTAACATTAGTGAAAAACTAACAAGCAAACAAGTATATTGCATTACTATTAGAACTATATTACAAGTGTTTAACAGCATTGCTCATTGCTGTTGTTTTTCTATTTTGTTTTATTTACAATTTTAGTATTCAGATATCCACAAAATGTGTAGTCACTCATTTTCACGTCAAATATTCTTTCAATCATTAAATATTTTCCATCGTCGCACACTGTTGCCTCAAAACAACTGTGAGGGATCAAGCAGTTAAGCAAGAAGAGTCACCAGGGAAGTTCAAAAGTAAGGGTTTTATTTCCCAAAAATCATTACAACAAAACAAAAATAAAGTTTTGGGCCCGTAAAAGAGGTCAAATAAACAGACAATAACTAAAGCGCTGAACATAAGAGACTCAAAAATACAACTGACCTGAAACAAAAGAAACAAAGGGGACTTATATATTGGCTGATCAAACCAATTGACACACAAGACTAACAACAACACTACTACATAAACTACAAATAACAGCAAAACCTACCTAAAAACTTATTCCAAAAGAAATATGCTTTTACTTAACCTTAACTCAACAAAAATACTCAATATAATATGAATTCAACCCCCACAATATCTAAACAGGGAATAAAGCTACCCCCCTCGGACTTAAGCAGTGGTAGGGTCCAATTAGGCCACCTCCCCTATAAAGCTCCAAACGCCGCTCCTGCTCCAAACGCCACCCCTTTAAGCCAGCTGACTTCCTGAATCTCTCCCGGGTGTGGAATCCAACACTGGTAAGCTCAGAAACAAAATAATTATACAAACAGAATAGCAATCCAAAAGTAACTAATGTTGCATGCTCCCAAAAAGATACTCGTGTATGGTCAACTAAATAAAGTATAATGTGTGTGAAATGAACTAAGTGTCCTGTGAGTTATTTGTAACTAAATAAATATTTGCAACAAATGTATAGTGTGTATGAGGTTACCGCTCTTGAACTGGTTGAGGCCATGGCTGTGGCCATCACAACAACCTTAAATTATTGTTAAGTTATTCTTTTTCGGTTTTAATTTTTATTTTATGGAAGAAAAGTGAAGCAAACAATTTTTAACAAAAATGAAACGACAACAGAATGTTAAAAGTTTAACGGCATAACATTTCTCTGGGTCATCTAGTATTACCACACTCTAGTATCATGTTTTTAATGAAGGTGGGTTGGGAAGATTTTAAATTCGATAATATACAGTGTATTCAAACCAAAAACTAAAATATGTTTTAATTTCAATACAGTTTAAAATACATTTTTATTTTAGTCAGTTTCAGACACATGAAAACATTTTAACATGGTGTCTGTTTTTACAATGATGATTCTTTCTTTTATTTACATTTTTTTTTTATTTAGTTAACAAAACATCATTAAGTTTTCTTTGTAGTTTTTGTTAATGATAGTGTTAGGCTGGCTTTACATAACCTCCAGGAGTCAGTATGTACAGGTTTACACCAGCCCACCTGGAAAAGCTGTGTTTACAAGTTAGCGTGTGTAGACTTCGATCAGAATTTCTGTCCATTCAGAAGTAATAAGTGTTGATTAGTTCAGAGACACAAAACACTATCAACTGAGTCTCATAGAATGAATGTTACTATAAATACATTTTTGCAAACTGAGTTTTATGTGCAGAGTTCTGTTTCCCTGCAGTTTCCTGGTGAAATGAACAACTACAACTGTGAGTTGTATATACTTTCACACAAATCATGACTCAATGACAGCTGATTATGACTTTTATAAACACTTATATTTCGCACTAGTACTCACACACTGTTGTTATGATATCGAAACTTTTATAATGCATAATAAGTGCATAATTTGAACAGCAGACTCACCAACATTTCATTTTTTTCCCAACATCATTAACGCTCCCCTAATAGTGTTGGACTCTGAACTACGAAGACAACGGTTCAAAACCAGACAAAATTGTCAGTTATTTTAATTTAGCACTTTCTTTTAGGATACTATCGGTTAGGTTCTGGTTAAGGGTAAGGATGTTTGTTTTGTTTACCTCTCATATGCTTTCACAACACTATCGGTCAGATTTAGGTTAAAGTTTCAGGTTACAGAGGTACGTTTTACTCATTAAAACCTCTGAATCTAATATTCCCTTTAAAACCTGATCTGATGTTATTCATATTAAAACAAAACAAGCCATGGTTGATTGCTTTATTTCAGTCAAGCAAACCCTTCCTGTCTAAGTGAATGGCTCATGGGTAGTATAAGCTGCAAATTTGACTGGACTTAATGCCAAAAAGTCAAAAGTCTGGCTAAGCTAAACTATCGACTATATGAACACACAGACTAGAGTGGATTTTGCAAGATAGATTCCCTTGCTGAGTCTTAGTTCCTCCCAGTATTGTCCAACATCATTCAGTGTTTGTCTTTGTCACTGTTGCCTTTGGCTTGCTCACTTGGGGTTAGTAAAAACTATACAATACATTTAAATTGGATTAAGGATCTTTTTAAGTAAAGTTGTAGTGTGTGATTTCTTCACCACTAGTGTCCTTACCTTACAGAATTGCACAAGTAAAGATTGTTTTCAAAAAAAGATTCACAAACACTCACCCCGTTTGCCATTGATCAAAGCATATATACTACTAGGGAGTGTAACATACTGTTTCACTAAGAGCATTCGTCATGTGTTAGTGGACATGCAGACACTAATTAAATCTCTGTGCTTGTGAATTATTAATGGACTGCTCTGTCTCTTGCTGTGTCTCTACTCAAGGTCTAATTCCCTAAGTTAACCATGGCTGTGCCTCTGTGCTTTAAAACCTTTGGGGAACCCATTCAGGCCAGGGTTACCTGCTCCGCAATGAAGGAGAGAAGACAAGGGTTGTTTTCACTTTCAGGCATTCAGACATTGACAATCATATCATCGTAAGGTTCCTGGAATTTCAGCTCAAACCAGTTGTCAACGGATTCGTTAAGATTTATGTAAAGCTGTATTTATAAATGTTTAGGTGCTGTCTATATGTTCATATTACACATCTCAGAGTCTGTTCCAACATGCCCTACAAATACTAATGGTATCATCCTGGTTGGCTGCTTCATCCTTTGGCTGATGATATGATGTCACTTTCTCTCAACTCCCATTGTGTGTGCTAAAAACCTTTGTTAATCAGTTTGAGAGCACTTAAAAAGCAACAATTAGGCACATTGCAAATAATAAATTAAGTTTTCCTCTGAACCTCAGGCCGCTCTCTCAAATCAATGCTTATTTCAATAAGTTCTGCTAGAACCTCCAGTGAGAACTATAGATTTGAGCAGGCTGAGTAATGAATTAACGCTCGATAGCTGGACTGTTTCAGTGAGCTCACTGTCAGACTGTTGGCTAATCCTGCCACTGTAATTATGGGATACACTTTAAAGCAAAACACAGCATGAGTGCATCACCTCTGAGCCTGGGTCAAACCCCTGCTTCACTTGAGATTATTTGTATAAAAACTAGGGCTGTCGATTTAATGCATTAATTCAGTGCGATTAATATGACAAAAAAATTACGCGTTAACAAAATTAACACAATTAATCGCAGTGCCCGCAATGATATGGAAGAGTCCTAAGAAATGCAAGCTTGTAGTACCACCTGTTTACTCCAGAGGGCAGTAAGTGAAACTTCAGCATGGTGGCAACACACAGTTTATACAGTGAAGAAAAACAACCCTTCAGCAGACAACACAAACATGCGTTACGTTCTTGCGTTCAAAACACTTGGAGCGCAAATCCGAACTAGGAGATCTCAAGATGTGTTCTAAGTATTAAACTACACTCACCTAAAGGATTATTAGGAACACCTGTTCAATTTCTCATTAATGCAATTATCTAATCAACCAATCACATGGCAGTTGCTTCAATGCATTTAGGGGTGTGGTCCTGGTCAAGACAATCTCCTGAACTCCAAACTGAATGTCAGAATGGGAAAGAAAGGTGATTTAAGCAATTTTGAGCGTGGCATGGTTGTTGGTGCCAGACGGGCCGGTCTGAGTATTTCACAATCTGCTCAGTTACTGGGATTTTCACGCACAACCATTTCTAGGGTTTACAAAGAATGGTGTGAAAAGGAAAAACATCCAGTATGCGGCAGTCCTGTGGGCTGAAAATGCCTTGTTGATGCTAGAGGTCAGAGGAGAATGGGCCGACTGATTCAAGCTGATAGAAGAGCAACTTTGCCTGAAATAACCACTCGTTACAACCGAGGTATGCAGCAAAGCATTTGTGAAGCCACAACACGCACAACCTTGAGGCGGATGGGCTACAACAGCAGAAGACCCCACCGGGTACCACTCATCTCCACTACAAATAGGAAAAAGAGGCTACAATTTGCAAGAGCTCACCAAAATTGGACAGTTGAAGACTGGAAAAATGTTGCCTGGTCTGATGAGTCTCGATTTCTGTTGAGACATTCAGATGGTAGAGTCAGAATTTGGCGTAAACAGAATGAGAACATGGATCCATCATGCCTTGTTACCACTGTGCAGGCTGGTGGTGGTGGTGTAATTGTGTGGGGGATGTTTTCTTGGCACACTTTAGGCCCCTTAGTGCCAATTGGGCATCGTTTAAATGCCACGGCCTACCTGAGAATTGTTTCTGACCATGTCCATCCCTTTATGGCCACCATGTACCCATCCTCTGATGGCTACTTCCAGCAGGATAATGCACCATGTCACAAAGCTCGAATCATTTCAAATTGGTTTCTTGAACATGACAATGAGTTCACTGTACTAAAATGGCCCCCACAGTCACCAGATCTCAACCCAATAGAGCACCTTTGGGATGTGGTGGAACGGGAGCTTTCGTGCCCTGGATGTGCATCCCACAAATCTCCATCAACTGCAAGATGCTATCCTATCAATATGGGCCAACATTTCTAGAGAATGCTTTCACCACCTTGTTGAATCAATGCCACGTAGAATTAAGGCAGTTTTGAAGGCGAAAGGGGGTCAAACACAGTATTAGTATGGTGTTCCTAATAATCCTTTAGGTCAGTTTATATTTAACTTGACACAGTGACCTAAACATTTTATATTTATGACGCAACGCTCCCGAGATGCTACACAAGCATGTCTGATGCAGGTGTAAATTGACGGGCTCTTAAACAAGCCCTTATAATAAATCTCAGACTGATTGACAAATTCACTTGTGAAATAGATTGCTGTGAACTGTATGCCAATGATTGACTTATGATCAATGGAAGCCCAGTGTAGTTCTAGCGGGAAGACTAGCAGCTGTACATCATCACACCATTAGCTGGGTAATTCCTAGCCAATCGCATGTAAGCCATTGCTTTATAAGTCTGCTCACAATCTATCACATTGCTGTTTCAGTGTGCTAACACAGGCAACCTCCACCACCCCACCACCACCAGTTGAGCCCTGTCCCGCACAGGGGTAGGCTCCTCGCCCCTGCCTCCTATCTCCGGCAGGACATGACGGTTCCGGGTACAACTCCCTCGGACTGCCGGACGGGGCCTACGCCAAAGAGAGAGACTTTACTTCCAGTTTTACATTTATCAAATAAATGGCATCTTAACCTTCACTCAAGCCTGCATGTCTTCCCGATAGAAATAATATGGTAGTAAACAATACATTGTATTCTAAAGCCGCTTTTTGTATTGTCTTATCAATGACTATCTCTTCTGCCACAAGAATGTAATGCATTTTAATTATCTGAATAGTTTTATATATATATATATATTTAAAGTTAACTATGTATCATTATTTCATCATTATATATTGAATTATATTTATATGAGGGTCTTTCTCAGCAAATATTTGTATATGCGATTAATTAATATCATGTAATTAATTCGATTAAAAATTTTAATCGATTGACAGCCCTAATAAAAACATATAGATTAAAATATCTATATCTAAGTGTGTGTTTTCTTTCTTTTCAGTGTCATGATTAACCTTTCAAAAAAATAAAAAATAGATTGCCGTAATTCCAATAGCTCTTATGCAGACTGCAAAACTTTTTCTTTTTTAAATTAATATTTTTTGAACAAAATCAATGCTTGCATATCCAATGTAAACAGCAATTCTTTGTGGGTAACACGTCAAGTTAATGTTTCCTTCGTAAAAGGTTTATAAAGGGTTTATTAATGACTAATAAGCCATTTACATATCATATATAGGCAGTTATAGCAACATCAAAGCAACTTCCGTCCAATACTTGCCAAATAGTTATTTCAACCTACATGTTATAAATGCTTAATTAAAATGTATTAACTTATGCTTATACATACATCAAAAACATAGAATGTCCTAATTCATGATTTTTGTTACAATGCACCACAAATAGACTGTTATAGTGAGATTAAAAGGAGGGATAATGTCATTCATATATTCATGACTGTAATGTCTTGACTCACTGTGTTGTGATGCTTCTTGTCACGTTGATGTGAAAAGAATGGTTGTAGTGCTGTCACAACTTATCTAGTCTAAAGTACTCTGCAAAAACACTTTACAGCTCTTCATTCTCATTCACAACATATATCATATAATAAAGCCTGATGACCATAAACTCATACAAAACTTTATTTACATTGTTTTATAATTTTGCCAACTCCTTATTAATTATAATAATTACTTCTTATGTGTCCACTTTACATTAAGCTACATTTTATAGCTTATTAATGTTGAATATGTGTTGTTAAGCAAATAATGTAAAGTAAAATGCCTCACTATTGGGTAAATATTGCATGAAAATAACCTTCTAATGACGTAGCAATGATTTGTAATGCATTTGTAAATGAATTATTAGTTATGACTGAACCCCTTTATTATCCCATAACTAAAGAAATAATACCCAATAGAAAGAGAGATAATTAAACTTGTATTGTCTAATTATTATTTTGCAATAAGGACAGAATAAAAAGTGTAAGGATGGGCAACACTAAACCTTAATTATAATAATTTGTGCAGTTTTCTGAGGCATGCATCATTATTCCTGTTGCTCCAACTTCAGGTTAGTGATTTGAATGAGCCCCCAAACCTAAAATGTTTATTTCAGCATGCAACTCATTCCACCTGTGCTACAGTCATGAATTAAATCTCAAATCATGCGGCTTGTTGAGGAAAGGTGTGCTATTATTCATCTAACCAAACATATCATTTTTATCTGGTGGACGATAAAGCAGTTGAAATGTTCCATATTGATTGTCATTTAACCATATCTAGAGAACAAAATATCATAGAGACATGAGGGCGGGTTCTTTTGACTCGTGCCAGTAAACAACCACCTAACAACAACCCTAACCCCCTAGCAACCACCTAGCATTGCCCTAGCAACTGCATAGCAACTGACTTGATCCAGTGAGCAACCACATAGAACAGTAATTCCCAACTGGGGGTCCGCAAGCAAGTTCCAAAGGGTAAGAGAAAAGAATTTGAAAGAGCAAAGTTCATCAAGAGATCCTTTCACTGCATGTAGAAAGTAAAATCTTGGCAGGGGTTGGGTTACAATATCTGAGACTCCATGCAACCATCAAGCCGGGGCCCCCCTTTCGGAACTCAGGCCTGTTGAGGTCTAAATATACAAATGTATCAAAATTGAGGTGTTTATAGTAAAATGTGAGGCTTTAACATTTTAAAAGCATACTGGGCTTATTAAGAACACACGTGGGCTTAAATGGTATGCAACGCTTCTTCAGAAAGCATCCATCTTGGATAGCGTGAAAATTGCTTCTGTGAAAAAACAGCAAATGTAAATCAAATTTCCTATAAACAACATGTAAAATCTCATGTGGGAAGAAGCAGAACAGGATCTATTCAGTCATCTCATTCATATCAGGTGTCTATTGGAAACCAAAGTAAACTGCTGTTGTAATCTTCTAGGCACTGTCCATTCAGCACCACACCTCAGCACAGGTCAGTAGCACCACGGAGAGCTCCATATAAAAACCCACTTCTCTTATACACAGTAGTGCACCCAACTTTCATGCAGAAAAGTGACTAGATTTTTATTCAAGTAAATGTGAGTGGTGTTTGCATGCAGAAATCACTGCTACAATGCTAAGCTGCTCTAGGGGGGATACCAGGGTGTTCTATTACAAAGGTGTTCAGGGTCATGGTTAGGACATTGCTAGGTTGTTGCTAGGGTGTTCTGGGCTGTTGCTTATTGGTTCAAGTCAATAGAACCCACCCTCAAGTCTCAATTATATTTTAGTCTCTAGATATGTCATAGGTCCTTCAATGTAATGTCTATGGAAGTATTTTTAATCATCCAGCTGGTGAAATACCATGTCCCAATACTTCGAAACGCAACAGCACACCTCTTCTCAACAGCATATTTTGAGGTATTTTGCAGCTTATGTTTCATTGGGCTTCTAATGCAATGGGAAACTAAGACGTATAGCCTCATGGTGTAAATGAAACTTTTGTGAACTTGCCTCCAGGAAGAATTGAGTAGAAGAGGAATCTCTAGGTAGAGAGGAAATCTATCTGGCAGATGTTGGGAAAGGCTTGGGAGACTCAGATTTCCTCCGAGCAGGTGTTCTTCAATGTATTTAAAGTTTTGGAAAAGTTTTAGAGAGCACCCGGGGTGAGTTCTTTCTCATCACAGTGGGCGCTATTTGTTCGTGGTCTTATTTTCAGAGGAAACTGTTACAACAAAACTGCTCTACACACCGCCACGGTACACTGCCTTATTCATTTGTTCCTATTAAACAGATTTTCTGTTTCCTGTTTTACTTCTCTCCCAGTGACAGTTCAGATTCAGACAGTCATTGTGACTGCAAATTGACTCAATGGAATATGACTCCCCACACACACACACACAAAAAACTGACATATGAGTAACTGTAAATGTCAATATGTAAAAAAATTTATAAATTGTACAGTAATGTGCAATAGGGTTGTGGAAATTTTTGGAGAGTTTCTTGACGTTTTCAATGTTCAATTGAGGTGTGACATGACATTCACAAGGGAATGTTTACCCCACTCATAAAACATAACTAGTCTACACAGTGTCACAGTGCAACACCAGTAAAGACATTCTCTCCTACTTATCCGCTCATGTCACATGCCCTAATATTATGGTTATTTGTTGGGATGTTTTTCCTTGCCTCCATAAACATGTGCCTGCACAGCCCTATTAAAAGTCAAACTGAAGAATAGCTCTGTAGGTCTAATATATGCACAGTCATGCACAATGTTTACTCCAGTGAGCATCCCATTGATGGTAAATCTGCCTGCACATAATCATATAAGCATCTACGGCTCTTTATTTGTGTTAATATATTTATCATGCTCATTGCTAGTAGACAAGTAGGCAGCATACACCCACACAGCCATTTCTTTATTTACCTGTCATTTCCAATAAGCAAAATTAGGACATCCTGCACAACTATGAAGTACCAAACCTTTCTGTACGTGAATGCATTGCAATAGGGCCCTCTAGTGGTTAACTGCCGCTACAGATTGATACTGGCGAAAACAGGACAACATTTCCATGAGTTATTATAAACCAACACACAAAGCATGTTTGGTAACAATTACATTACAGTACATTCATGTTAAATTTGTTAAGTTATTATAAAGGGGTTCATTAATGACTAATTATTCATTTACAAATGCATTTATAATTGTAAAAAATGTGGTTAGAACAACATTAATACAAATTTGACTTTCATGCAATACCTGCCAAATAGTGAGCTATTTAACCTCTCATGTTATAAAGCCTAATAACACGTCATAAACATGAATAACCCATGAAAATGTACCTTAATGTAAATGGATACATGTGAAGCATTTATTTCTCTTTGTTAAGTGATTATAATGGGGTTCAATTACAAATGCATTAAAAATAATTCATATGTGACTATAACACCATGCATAAAAATGGTGACTTTCATGCAATACCTGCCAAATAGTGAGCTATTTTGCCTCACATGTTATGAATGCTTAATAGCACGCCTTCAACATTAATAACCCATGAAAATAGTGGATAGTAGGAAATCCCTCCTTTTAATCACACTATAATAGTCTATTTTTTCCTGCATTGTGACAAATCATGAATTAAGGCATTTTACGTTTTTAATTAATAAATGTATAAACAAGTGTATTAATTTAGCATTTATAACACTTATGCCAAAACACTCACTATTTGGCTAGTATGGCATGAAAGCTGCCCTTTATATTCATGTTGTTATAACTGCATAACATTGATTTATAATGCATTTGTAAATGACTTATTAGTCATTAATGAACCCCTTTGTAACCTTTAACAAAGGGAACATTCATGTAAAGTGTTTCCATTTTTCTTAAATGAAATATAATTGTTACTTTAACAACTTTACTTTAATATATTATAGGCTCCACACAGAAGATGATTCAATCAGGCTGTTTTCTGCTTATTCAGACAAACAAAGGCCTCGCTGGTATATGTAACTGAACAATCTTCTCTCAATATTAACACTTTTACTTTCAAGTTTTCCTCCCCTCAGAACAATTCTTCAAAACGGTCTTGAGTCACAGCTGAGTGGAAATACACCACACAAACCACGAAACAGTGACATGATCTGCTTCTGGCGAGAGGACACACTAAATATTCAAAGACTTGAGAGATAATACAGGTTTCCCCTTACACCTCTGTGTGTTCCTGCTATTGTCACAGCTTGTCAAGAAGATAATAATGCCATGATGTGTGTCCACCCTCAGGGACAAAACTGATGCTGTTGTCCTTACACATACCTCATTACATGGTGAGGAACAGTGGCCAAGGTTGCCATCAAACACAAAACAGTATGGTTGAACCAGACAGACATAAAGAAACCTCTGCAGCAGTGGAGGGTCACTATTCAAAAATAGGGCCGTGAATAGCGGGAACAACTATGCTGAATGCAAAAAATACAGTGCAACTTTAAAACTGTGCATAGATAGGATAGACTACATTTTAAGAAAGGAGGAGAAAATGTTTCCCATATCTATTGTTGTTGATGCCAAAGACCGTACATCCTATCAAGCTCTATAACATTTCAGTCACTTGATAGAAGCTAGTCAAACAAAAATGGTTTCATGGAATGACACTTATCCTTGAAAAGTATGAACAAAAATATGCAAGGTTTAGTTGTTGCAATTATGCAAAAATACAACCCAGGCTAGATAAACATGGTTGGTGCCGACCACAATGGTCTTGGTGTGGTGAATTATTAACTACTATAATCATGAAGGTCCCATTAGGAAGGTCTTTTTTCCCATTAATGTTTTTACACAGGGATTTAATTAAATCCTTCATAAAAGTGTTTTAAGCCATGAACCAAACCAACCAGCTCCAAGGTGAATAACAGCATTATACATTTTGATTTGAAGCAATTTGAAAATAAAACAAAAAGAAAGGTACATGAGTATTGTCACAATGAAATGTCCATCAGTGATGTTCTCAGCCTCCATCCATCAAGAGTTTTTCATAAAGATTGATTTTTTTGAACGAAGTAGAACAAATTTGGCTTTGACCTTCAAAATGGCTACAAAATAAGTTAAATGTTCTCATGTCAGTCAGAACATGATTTTTATTAAAACATATTTAGATTTTTTTCCATATTAAATTATTTTTTAAAGTATGTTTAAACCATTATATAAATATTTGAGCCCAAATATGCAACGTATGCAAGAATACAATGTTGCTGGATCTATCTATCTATCTGTCCGTCCGTCCGTCCGTCCGAAAAGCAAATGCTGCGTTTTAATGAGATAAATATATAGTTTGCACATGCAGTGTTTTAAACGTGAGTGCTTGTGAATGTGTGGAGCCGGTGTTGTTCTGACATAGAGACACAAACTGCTCATACATTTAGAGATCCTTAACTCATACACGGAAAACACTATTATGAGCATTGCATGCTCTGTTTGCAGTAGATAATAGCAAGCAGATTACTAATTCACTTTTTAGCTCAAGGCACATACAGAAAATAAAATATATAATAAAAAGCTCCACCAAAATAAAAGCTATGTGGTGTGGCACGAGAGGTGGCTCACATAGCTTTTACTTTGGTGGAGTTTAAAATGGATGTGTTAATTGTTTTTGTATCATTTCTTTAATAAATGACTATACAGCTAAAGCTGGTGTGCTAATACCCTTGACTTGAGTGTATCACAATTAAAAGGCTATCCAAGTGATCTAGGTTGTAACATGTTTAACAGGGTAAATCAGGAAGACAAAGTGCTGTCATATTTACTTACATTTTTATTTACATGTTTGGATTTTCTACCCAATTTCGCATGCCCAATTCCCAATGCACGCTAAGTTCTCGTGGTGGCGTAGTGACTCAATCCGGGTGGCAGAGGATGAATCTCAGTTGCCTCTGAGTCTTAGACCGTCAATCTGCACATCTTATCAGTGGCTTGTTGAGCGGCATTCACGCACAACTCACCACACGCCCCACCGAGAGCAAGAACCTCATTATAGCGACCACAAGGAGGTTACCCCATGTGACTCTACTCACCCTAGCGACCAGACCAAATGGTTGCTTAGGAAGCCTGACTGGAGTCACTCAGCACGCCCTGGATTCGAACTTGTGACTCGAGGTGTGGTAGTCAGCATCTTTCCTTGCTGAGCTACCCAGGTCCCCCATGTTTACTGTATATTAACAGCCACTAATGTTCAGAAATAATGATTTAGGTGCTTGAAGGAGGACAGATGGATTTCTTGTAATGGAATTTAACTATAAACCTTGCATGGAATTCTCTTAACCGCAACTTTTTTTTATAACTTTTTTACAGAAACACATAACAATATCTTAAAGATTTACACAGCCAAGAAACTTTGACAATTATTACATGGCAATTATAATCATTTATCCTTATACCATTCATTACACATTTAAAAACTGTTTGGGTTCATCTGAAACACACGAACACACACACACAAAACAAGGTGTGAAATTGGTAGGTGTGTTTCGGTAATGAGATAAATTGTTTAATTTTTAATCAGATTTTGGTGTGTTATGATTATTTGTTTAAAGCATCTAATAAAGGTTGGCATGTAAAGTTAAAATCGATTTTAATTGTTTTTCAAACTAATCAGCTACTTAGCAGCTTCTTTTTCACCATCGGGCCAAACAAATCTCATCGCAAAACCATACAGTCCCGTGCCGATCTGGGCCAGCTAGCATGGTTAAGGTTTCTTTTTCCACTGTGGTACGTAACAGATCCATCATTTGGTGACACCATGAGGGGTAAACTTTGGAGCGAGTACAGTGCGCTATGGAGGATGATCGCACATTCCAGTTTTTAGGGCTGCTTTTCCCCCTGGTTTTACTTTGCCAACAGCAAAGACACGGACCTTGTCACAAAAAGGAAAGTAAAGAGAAAAAGGCAGGAGGTTTACCATTATCTGCTGAGGGCTTGTGTTTGCCACCAGACACAAACATGCAGAAAGGTAAAAGCTCCCAGACAAGCATCCAAGGATATTTATTGACAAGATATTATACAAGTATTATATTAAAATAGCATATGAGAATATATTGATGTATTGGAGTTTAAAAGAGCTAGAAATCGACTTCCCTGACGAAAAAGGCATGTACAAATATACATGAAGTCTACAATACTAGTTAAATCATCATAATAAAATCATGAAGATACACCAAACAAGTCACCATGTACTAAAGCCATTCCACCAGCACAGATGAGAACGGTTGAGTACTGTTAGTTAAAATGGTGAAAACTCCAAGCTGAGAACGGTTTATAATCGTGCCGTGCCGAACTGTGCTCCAGTGGAAATACTACTGTAATCAGAATCAGAATGAGCTTTATTGCCAAATATGCTTACACATACAAGGAATTTGTCTTGGTGACAGAAGCTTCCAGTGCACAAACAATACAACAATAAGACAGAGATTTCTGTTTGTAGGTCGGGAGAAGATGATTAGAGAGTCCCAAAGTTGCTTTAGGGACAGAGTGATATGCATTCTTTAATGTTGTGTAGCAGTGATCCAGTATTTTTCTGTCTCTGGTGGGGCATGTACTGTCTGTATTTTGGCAGTCCAGAACTGTTCGGATCGATGGTGGAAAAGGCACTAATATGTCTTCAAAAATGTGGGAAAAATATTAAAATATGTCTTTATTTTTGTTTACAATGATTTCAGACTTCCCTTTTTGAGTTCCAAAAGAAAATAATCTAAATCTTTAACTTTCAAAAAAATCTTCGTGGCTTCGTTGAAATCAGTTTTTCGTGAGAATTAGCCAAACAGTGGATTTCAGCTGTTCAGCGTTTTATTTTACTTGGTTAGTTGCCATGTAATAAGCGGGATAATGCACAGTCAGCTGGTTGTTATCCCAAAGTAAACCTGTGTTTATGTTTTGTGTAGGGTCCTTTATCATTATGCTAAAAACAAGGTCCTCCATCATTCCAATTACAGATCCCCAGCGATTTCAGCAACACAATATGTTTCAGAGCTTAAGGAAGGAATAATTTAAAGGCCAGCATTAAGGCTAAACACCTCAGAATGTTCCTATCAATTCTACAAGTAGGCCAAAATACAATCACTCTTTTTTAACTTAAAAACTTTTTTAAACATTTTGGCACTATTGTAAAATATATATACGCATAAATTAATTCCAAATATTCAGGAATCAACCTACCAATGACTTAAAGTTGACTCTGGGAAAGAAAGTAGTTTAAAGGAATAGTTCATCAATAAATACAAAATATGTATCATTTCCTCACCCTCATGCTGTTCCAAACCATATGACTTGCTTTTTCTTAGAAATCATGTTGGGCATGATGTTAGCTTAAGTCACCATTCACTTTCATTGGGGATAACAAATACTGTATCTCCTTTTGTGTTCCATGGAAGAAAGAAAGTCATACAGATTTGGCACAACACGAGGGTGAGTAAATGGTGACAGAATTTCATTTATGGGTAAACTATTCTTTTAACAACTCAATAACTAAATAAATCTCTCTCTCACACACACACACACACACATTTATATATATATATATATATATATATATATATATATATATATATATATATATATATATATATATATATATATATATATATCTATATATATATATATATAACAATTTTCACTTTATGAATTATATTTTTCACTTCTACCAAGACATCACAATTATCTGCAAACTGTTGCTCCCAATCATCTTACCATAACATCAGCGTAAATGAGTAAATGTCACCCCCACCCCCTACATGCACATTTATAAATTTGATCCAAATTTAATATGACAGATGCAGTCTTGCTATCTAAAAGGTGTCTCTCAGCAGTGTTTACTTCATTCCATGTCCTTCAGTCAGGGTGCTTGCATACCAAACGCAAAGCAAGAGTGACATGTATTCAAATGAATTGCCATTTTGGCGATTCGGCAGCAATAAATAGCGATTTGATCAAATAAATTAGATGAGCTTATTGATAGCAAATCCCTCTGGAGAACAGGCAGTAGTATGAGTGGTGATTTAGCTGGTCCACCGTAAATTCCAGCTCGCCCTCTCTACTTAAATATTTTGAGGAAATGTCTTGCACATAAAACTTTTAGTTTAGTCCAGCACAGTAACATGAATGTTTTGAGTACACTTAACAAATATTTAGGTGTTGTTTCTACTCAGGGCTTCAGTTCTTGCCCAAGGACACTTCAGCAAGTGGAGTCATGTGGGCTGGGAATCGAACACCAACCCTGCGATTAGTGGACTAACCGCCCCATAACCTGAGCCACAGCCGCCCCACAATATAACAATATAAAATTGTCTTAATGTAGTGAATCGGAGTAAAGTAAGGACATTTTTTGAACACTGATTTTTTATGTACTCAATCAATAAATTCTAAAAGCTGTAAAATTTCGTACAGAATTTCTTTACTAACTTATTTTATAGCAATGAGATGACAAACAAAAGTGTAGACTGTTAGGAAATTCACTCATCATCCAGTTGCATCATTTAAAACCAAATCTACAATTTAGTAGACAGTACTGTTCAAGGAGTGCAAAGGGAAATTAGCAGCATTCTCAGGAAACTGTAGTTCTCTTGGGAATTCCAGCTGAGAATCTGTTCTGCCTAAGGGAAAACTGTTCACCCATGTACATTCGCAACGTGCATGGAAATTTCCATTGATACTCCAAAACTCTGTTTGATGACTTCACAGAATGCTCAAGGTTGAATAGTAAACCCACAGGGGCAAGGTATGAAGTGTACTTCCCATATTTACTGTTTTCTTTTGTATAACACTGACTTATTCCACATCTACATTTCTTCCGTGTCTATTGTACACTCTTTACAGACAGAGCTTTAACAGCGTGATGCCATGAAGAAGATTGTAAAACCAATAGATCATCCAAAAATAAAATTCTGTCAACTGAATATTCAAAATGCAATTTGTGTCCACATTCAAATAAAATAATAGCTTGCCAAACTGCATTGGTTCTCATGTGTCGTAACCGAATGTGGCACGGCAGTTCAAATACGGAGATGCCATGGACGATTTTTGTACTGCAGCAGAGGGGGAGATTTTTATTGAGTACACAAATATGGACAATTGTTATTGTGTTTTATTGGTCCTTTTTGGGACTTAACAGACATGGACTGAATTTCCCGATAACGTTGTCTCTTAGCGCGCTACGAAGACTCTTAAGGTATAACTTAACTGAAGGTATACCATTTCTAGGTGTGTTCCTCGAACCATGCCTTAAGAAGCCTTAATATACCTTCTTACGTGCGACGTTACCCGGTGCTGTCCATGGCGATGGTGCTGAATTTGTTGATATCGATGGCTCGAGAATCAATTATTCTCTTGTGCAGGGGCTGCTTCACTGCGTTATGTGAGAAAGCGGTGTTCTTTTTAAAAGAAGCACGTCAGAAATAGTGGAAATTGCATTTATTTGGACTCATGGGATATTATAAAAAATAAAAAATTACAAATTGCAAACTAAATTAAACCCTGGATATTTTATATAATTTCGGAAAGAGTGCGCGAACGCACAACCTCGTGCTCAAACGTGTCAAGCGTCTAACCAACTACAGTAACTGTCCGTATGCTTTCATTGCATTAGAAAGGGCCACTTATATTATCATAATATATTTGCTATAATTTCTTTATTTACTCCACAACCAGGGTTGATTGCCCAGCAGCTGCATCACATTATTGGTGTAAATAAAAATGTTCTGTGATTGGATGACCTACTCAATAAAAGCGCAACACGTGAAACATTTAATCAATAGCTATGGCGGAGAAAAAAGAAAGAAAGAGGAGAGCCCCCAGCTTTAATCCAACTGAAATGGACATCCTTTTAGACGAGGTGGCACTCCACAAAGATGTGCTTTTTTCGAGTTTTCGGACAACTGTGTCCAACAAAACGAAAAAAGATACCTGGGAACGCATTGCCATGAAAATGGCAGCATCAAGTTCAAGCCCACAGAGAGAGTGGGAAGTTGTTCGTAAAAAGTGGCACGATTTTGCCAGTGCTGCCAAGGCAAGAGGTGCTGCAATCCGGAGAGACCGGGCAAGAACAGGTGGTGGGCCCAGCTCTGTGCCTGCACTCAGCCCCGATGAGGAAAAGGCACTGGCAATCATTGGAGAAGCGGCCTCAGAGGGTATCTCAGGGGGTATAGATCTGAGAGCAGGTGTGGATACCACTCCATGCTCTCAAAGCAGGCCATCCTTGCCAACTCGCACCCTCACGCCCTCTGACGTCACCACGGCGGTCTGCACCTTCATGTGCCTCCACTGAGGTCGCCCAACACCAGCAATCTGCGAGTGGCTCCAGAAGGTGTCGTTCTATCCGATGCGACTGCAGTGAAGAGCTGGTGAAGCTCGAAAAGGAGAAGCTGGAAGAGTTCCGATGGATCGAGCAGGGGTTACAGGAGGCCAACAACCTCGCCCGGACCACGCTGGAGGTGAAGAAGGCGAAGCTCCAGATTTTGGAGAAGCAATATGCTTTGTCCGAAGCTAAATTTCAAAGGCCAACCATTTCTGTTCCAATTATAATGCCAGGTCAAGGTAAGCTTGATTATGATGCTCGGAACTACTAGAGTGTTGTCTGTTATCTTTTTGTTCAAACTATTTGATTACATTACAGATGAACTATCAACAACCCAGTGACTGGGCTTCAGAAAGCAGACTTCTATATGATTTCAAATATATATTTTCAGTGCTTTTGTTTGAATAAACACCAATTTGATTAGACAAACTTGCTGTCATCGATGTTGGGTCTGCAGAGCATCTTTATTGTAAAGAGTTCACTGTGTAATGATCAATGGCACATAATAGTGAATGATACGTTACTTTAACCATCCTCTACTGTGGAGGAGAAATAAACTCGGCTGTGCACAACAGCAAAAAAAAAAAAAAAAAAATGACAGGGAGAAACTGTGTATATCCACAAAAAGGGGAAAGTTTTATGTTGATGATGAAAAATAGGGTGCAAAAATACATTAACCAAAAACGTTGGGAATGATTTGCTGCCTCGTTTGTACACCAGCTGCGTGTAGGGCATCTCTAAGTTGGGGTGGGTTATGGACACCTTCCTCCTCCTCCTCCTCTTCTTCTTCCTCCTCCTCTTCTGGCAAAGCTGCACCTCCACTGACTGCAATGTTGTGTAGTATTGCTGTAACTACTGCAACTGCACAACATCTTTCTGGCTTCAGACGCAACCCTCCAGCTGATTTATGCAGGCACCGGAAGCGCATCTTCCAGTGCCCAATCGAGCGCTCCACCAAGTTGCGGGTATGGATGTGTGCAATGTTGTAATTGTCCTCGGCCCGCGTGGTGGGGTTGGTGACTGGATTTAGAAGATAGGTTCTGAGGGGGTAGCCGCTGTCTCCTATAAAAAAGCTCTGCCCAAAAAACCCTCTTTCTGCATCTTGAACCTCTACTGAATTGGCCCATACAAAGCTGTCGTGTGCGCTACCAGGCCACTTTGCCACCATGTCTGCAAACATCCCCCTGTGGTCCACCACCACCTGGACATTGATGGCCGCGAAGCCCTTACGACAGATGAAGGCCTTGTTGAGCGCTGATGGGTTGGCTATGGGGATAAGTGTCCCGTTGACAAGCCCTATTATTTGTGGTATACCGGCAATGGCATGGAAGCTTTGACGCGCCTCCATCACTTCGTGCCTGGCGGAAGGCATGCGGATATAATCTGTGGCATGACGGAGCAGGATGTTTGTGACTGAACGAACGCACCGCCACACCGAGGTCTTACTCAGTCCATATCCATCCCCAACCACCTCCAGAGAACTCCCCACTGCATAAAAACGGAGAGCCGCAAGCAGCTGAATTTCGGGGCTGAGGGGGTGGTTCCGTCGAGTTTGTCTTGACACATCCGGACTAATAAGATCTAAAAGCTGCTGAATTTGCTGTCGTGGCAGGCGAAATTTCTTTTGAATTGTATCTTCTGACATGGTAGCCAGGGGACTAAAGTTTTTGCGAATATAATAGTGCACATACACTAAATGGCTTCGCGAACGGCGCCGTCTTTGATTTAGCACAACTATTCGCTGTATCGCTGCCATAGTTTGACCAAATTTCCCACCACAGTCATTCTCTTTAAATAGACGAATAAGCCTTTACTTTCGAATGGTTTGCCAGCTGATGTACCTTTGGATAATATAATTAAAAAGCTAACAACAATCAGTGTGATGACAATTTTATTATTTGCATGAAAACACATGAATTAGCCTAATTGAACACTGGGTATATTCAATTTAAAATAATATTCATATAGACTAAGATGTAAAGAAGCTTTTTGCAGTGGTGCCCACTAGCGGAGTGAACTGCCAACAGTGATAAGGTATAGCTAAGAGTGCTCCAGACCAACCTTCCGAAGGTATGACTTACAGAAGGTATACTTAACTAAGAACGTTTGGGGAAACAGGTATTAACGATAAGGTACAGCTTAAGGTGTAACTGAAGAAAGACGTAGCGTTAAGAAGGTTTCGGGAAACTGATGTGACATGGTCAGTATGAGCTGTTGTTGTAAACTTTGTAAAAGGGCTGTGTTCTGCTGTGTTCCACAGACCAATAACAGCATACAGGTTTAGAACGGCTTCAGATTAAATAATGACATAATTTAGTTTTGTTCACAATGATTTCAGAGATTTCCCTTTTCGTGTTCCAAAAGAAAAGAATGTAAAAGACTTTAAATGTAACTGCTTAGAAAACCAAACACTGTTCAATACATTTATCTGATCAATTTATTACTAATGTGCATTTATTACTAAACATACAGTAGCTATTGTTGAAGAACCTTTATTTTTAAGGGTGTACTTTAGTGCAGGTTGCATTTGTGTTTCACTGAATTTCCTATTTGAAATACACACTAAATAGATTTCGTTTTTTAATTATCTCTTTTTCTCCCCAATTTGGCATGCATAATTCCTACTACATAGTAGGTCCTCGTTGTCTTACAGTACACTTGTCACAGAACCACTCTCCCTTCTGAAGTGTCTTTATAAAGGATGCAACGGTGACACTTTGCAAGTCAACCCTTATGGGATTCAAACCAACACCCTTCAGTCACCAATATGCTACACTATCCCAACTTACAATATGACTTGAGACAATTTTCAACAGTCAATCCAAAGACTATAATTGGGTGTCTGACAAATAACATGTCCACAAACACTTTTTTTAAACAGAAAGTCTGCATAAAGACTGCATAAAGGTGCACTGAGTACATTTTTTGTTCATGTTGTCTTGGGATTACAGTGACACCTAGTGGTGTGGATACAGCATTATTGAAAATCAATATTTTTCAGTTAAAGTTGCGATTGTAGAAATTCACTATTCACAGTCAACCGTTATTAATTTAATCCACAAGTGAAAGTGTCCAATAACAGGATGGTTACTGAGATTAAGAGAGTATACTCAGCTGGTCATGTGATTCTAACATGGCTGCCCCCATGTGCGGACCCTCTCCATGTAGATTTAAACAGCTTTTATAAGGTTGCTGATACGACTGGAGTATTCATCTCAAGTGAGTGCTCATGATTTCCTACAAATATTGCAAAATTACAATTAATTTCTTTAGAAGTAAAACTTTTTTAATGAGGGAAAAATACTAAGTGCACCTTTAAGGTAAAATTGTAGCTGTATTTAAGGTGCTGTGACTAGACATCATTTTTAAAATGTTTAATCCCTGCTTAATCACCTTTTAGCTTTTTACACTTACAAATAATCCTGTGGTGAGACAAATGAGTTTCAATTAAAAATAAAATACAAATGTATCTATCTGAGCTCACAATCAGCCAATGCATGTATTAAAATGATTTTTTATGTTAATTTACTGTCAGAGATGTTGCAATGGGGAAGGCAAACCAGGCAATTGCCTGGGGCCCCGAGCTGGAAGGGGGCACCCTCAAGGATGACTGAGAGGGTTCCATGTTGTCATTGCTGTGGTCCAATGTTATCACATTGGACCACAGCAATGACAACATGGAACCCTCTTAAATTGTTTGATGGTACAAGACACTGCAATGACATGTCCAGAACCCCCTAAAGGGGCCCCCATGATACGAGACTGCTGTAAAAATTTTGCATGGATGAATGATTAATGTGCCTTTTTTTGGGTAGTAGGGGTGGTTGTTTGGGGTGTCTCTTCTGCCTGGGTCCCCCAGAGTCTCTAGAAACGCCCCTGTTTACTGTACATGTAAAAATGTTGCTTCAAATAGTTTTAGATGAAGTATAGCATACTGTTGTTGCTGCTTGACATGTCATGTCAACTGCTATTGAACTAGACTGACAGACAGCAGCTTTGTGAAGGTTTTCATTTTCCCATGTAAAGACGTGACTTACTTTTCCTCCTTGTGAACATCTTCTGTAAGTGTTTGTGACTCCTGCGGTCTGATTCATTCTTGATCACTGGAAAACGAGAGGTTATAAATCATCTACAAACGTGAAATCACACCAAACACCGCGTGTACACCACCACGCGACACGTCAAAACTTGAATGCTCCTGTAAGTCCATGCAGCTCTTGCGTTCTGTTTGCGCTATTATTGTAATGGGCCGTTCACACCAAACGCATCCTTGTGCTAAAAAGCTAAACGCAGCGCCACGAACAGTTGCCATTCTTTTTAATTTGGCACGGCGTCTGAAAAATGCCCGCTAATGCGCAAGACGTCTAGCAGAGATGCCCAAACAAAGGCCCTCGATGACCTTTGATGTGGCCCGCCTTGAAGTATATGACAAGCGTGAAAAAAATAATTGCTATTGACGCAGGTTTTCATTGCATTAATTTAGCAGATTGTAGAGTAATGTTTTTTTTTTTTTTTGGTATAATGAAATTATAAAGGAGGGGAACCAGGGCAAGTTTAATATTTTAATTTCAAACAGTTTGCAGAGCCTGAAATTCGGCACAGAATTGTGGCGAGTGCAAACAATTTGAATGATTCCTGCACACTTTTATTCACTCTACAGTGCAACAGCAAATTAATCTCTGTATTAGTAAACCAATAGATAGAGATGAACAAATCAAATCAATAAACTTGTTTTTGTATCAAACTGTAATTCCAGAAGCTGAAATAAAGTCCCTCTCTCGCACTCATGCAGCTGTCAGCAGTGTCAGAAGTGTGAGCGCCTCAAGAGAAAAAGTGCTTTGTCACTACTGAACTTAAGATGTTAAAGATGTATGAACCTTTCTAAACCTGTTAATTCGACATGCAAATGCCGTTACACCACGTCTCCGTAAACGAGCAATGCGATAAAACTCAACAAAGCTGTTAACAAGGGGCCTGGGTCAGCGAGCATTGATGTTGACTACCACCCCTGTAGTCATGAGATCAAATGCAGGATGTGCTGAGTGACTCCAGTCAGGTCTCCTAAGCAACCAAATTGGCCCGGTTGCTAGGGAGGGTAGGGTCACATGCGGTAACCTCCTTGTGGTCGCGATTAGAAGTTCTCACTCTCAATGGGGCTTGTGGTGAGTTGTGTGTGGATCGTGGAGAGTAGCATGAGCCTCCACATGCTGTGAGTCTCAGCAGTGTCATGCACAATGAGTCACGTGATAAGATACATGGATTGACGGTCTCAGAAGCGGAGGCAACTGAGACTTGTCCTCCACCACCCTGATTGAGGTGAGTAACTGTGCCACCATGAGGACCTTCTAAGTAGTGGGAATTGGGCATTCCAAATTGTGAAAAAAGGGGATAAAAAAACTAAACAAAGCTGTTAACATTGCAAGCGCGTGACGGCAAACGCCTTTCATATCTTGGTGCCCTCATTATCCATAATGCAGCACATTTGAAAGAAAGGCAGTAATAGTAAAAGTGCTTTGTGTACCAGCTGCATGATGAAGAGAGACGCTTAAACACCTGTTACATCTCTCATCTCCATCTCTAGTTCCATCCAGTGTTGGAAATTAATGGAAGCTCTGGGCTAAAAATCCCCCTGCGATCTGATAAAGTTCCCAATTGATATATCCATTAAGTTCTTAATTAGAATTTTCGCTGAACGTCATTTGTTGTGTGCCATCCATTGTGCAGATGTTGCTGAGTCAGTGGCGGATGCTCGCGACATAAACATGCACAGACGGGTACTCCGCTTCCACGCTTTGCATCAGTTTGGTGTCATGCTCACGCTCTAAAATGATCAAATACTACAATGTATTTAATAATAATATTAACAAAAATAATATCTGGTTGTGTTAAATAGCCTTGAAGTTAATTGAAACGTTTATTAATGATACAATAATAATTTTACAGAACATTAACCACTTCATATATAATGTTCCTTGTTTTATTAAATTGACTTGAAGGAGTTGCTAAGTTTTTTTTGTAAGCCCCTCATTCAAAATCCGGAGAAATGCTGTCATCTGCATCTACTGTGTCAGTGCATTTGTTTTGTAGGCTGTTCATTTGAGACAAAATATTTGGAAATATGTGAATCATTTTCAGAAATAGATTCCAGGCTAACTTTGTTATAATGCAATGTTCTCTTTTGGCCCACGGCCCTCAATCAAGATTGATTTTTTGCCCTTCGCAGGAAAAAGTTTGGGCACCTCTACATGTTCACATCGGAAAACAATTGGGGAAAACGGCACGGACGCAATAAAACGCATTCTATACTTGAGATGAGACTTTCGTTGCGTCACCACTGCACTATGAGCGTCGCGTTTAAAAAAAAAATAAAAAATTATTATTAACTTTTAGTAATGTTTGAATGAAACTGTCAACGCTACAGAAGTGTACAGTACAGAAGCGTTCCAGTTTTGACGCGTCGCGTCCAGTGCAAACGGGATGAAAACTGCAGCCCATTTAAATAACAGTCCGCTTTACCTGTTCTCTCAGCTCCTCCACCTCTTTAAAGCTCTTCCACCTCTCGTCCTCACAGAGTCTTGGAGAAATCAATTATTCCCACTGATATGCCACACAGTCTAGAGAGAAGGGTGTCCAAAGTCCGATATTTAACACGTGCAATTATTCCCAAATAAAACAGGGTCCTCCAGGAATTCCAATCCGAGTTATTATTTGTCAAACTCAAGAAATCAAATGGAGAGAGCAGGTTTTGCTGCACATGGCTTGGAGGGAGTGCTGGATGAGTTATTCTCTCTTCCCATGTGCTTCAGAGGAGGAGGAACAACATCCAAGGCATTACAGAAACCCTGTTTCATGCCTGTGTTACATAATTCTAATTGAATGTATTAAGAGATCTTTTAAACAGTTCATTGTATACTCATTGAAATTCAAGGAATAATAATTAAAAGATGCTCACTGGACTTTTTCAAAGGATTCCCAATTTAGCAAAAATCCAAATCTTGACCTTTTAGAATAGACTATACGTCAATTCCCATTAAAACTATAATTATTCCCAACCTGATCAAATGCCTCTGTGTGACATCAAAATTGATTTGAAAGGAAATCATGCAGGATAACTAATTATATATATATATATATATATATATATATATATATATATATATATATATATATATATATATATATATATATATATATATGCATGTACATGGCAAGATGCAGCCAAAGACAGTTTAGCCCAAGACATGGATCTCTTAAATTAAAGTGAATGGGAGAAATTGAAGTGCCCAACATGGCGGACGTATAAAAGGAAGTCACAGCATACAGGTAAAAGAGCCTTTCAGATACAGACATCATCTGCCAGTCAACTGAAGAATGTTCATGATTCACTGAATCAGCCTGAAAGATAGCATTTTTTTAGCATGATCTGAGTTAAAGAAGCACAAGCTACAATTCCATTATTGTCAGATTTTACTGCTGATTTGAAATATGTACTTTGATCATAATCTTGACCAACCGTTTTGGAGATTGTCAAAGAACTTGACAATATTCAAGCTGTCTAGCTCATCAACTTCAAAGTTCAAAAGGAATACAACAAGTCTAGCTTGGAAAAATTTATCCTTTGTCCTTTGGCATCGCCGTTGTCATATACAGTTCAGTGTGACTCCCAAAGCCATTTTCATACCATGACAT
Source organism: Xyrauchen texanus (assembly GCF_025860055.1). Classification (NCBI taxonomy): domain Eukaryota; kingdom Metazoa; phylum Chordata; class Actinopteri; order Cypriniformes; family Catostomidae; genus Xyrauchen; species Xyrauchen texanus. The sequence goes on from NC_068317.1 coordinate 4,390,252, forward strand.
AATGTTTGTATGTGTGTGTGTGTGAGTTTAGTGTACCATCAGAAGGTACAGAGAGGAACAGATTAAACAAGCTGTAGGGTAAATGTATTTTTTAATCACAAAGCAGACAGTGTCTATCTGAGCTCACAATCAGCCAATGCATATATTAAAATGATTTTTTTATGTTAATTTACTGTCAGAGATGTTGCAATGGGGAAGGCAAACCAGGCAATTGCCTGGGGATAGTGGCTTTCACTTCATTCCGCTACATTTAAGGGCCAAACAGTTCAAGCCTGTCCGTCTTCGATAACTGATGGTGATGCTGTGACAGGTATGATGTGCTAAGCGATGAAAAATGGCAAAACTACAAACCACTATCAATCTTTCTTTGCTGAGAATACCTGGATGAGAGCAATATTACATTTTTTATATGTACTATACATGATTTGGATATTAAAAAAGTTGATTTCCATGTAGGGTTATTGTCAATAAAAAATTATGGATGAAAACCATTTTTTTAGACATACCTGAGTATGTACAGCAATTGGTTTTTTTTTAGCTCCTAGGTACAACTTTTAAAAAGCACACAAAAAACAATGTATTTCTTATATTGTTGGTTGTGTTTTCTCTTATGTGTGTCTCACACACCGCTGTAGATCACAAAAATCATTCTATTTATTTGCACAGCCAAAATTGTTCCAGTATATACATCGCTGGTTGGCTGAACATTGCTATTTAAATAAACAAAGATGTTTAGTTTTAAGTTACTTACTCTTATGAACATAACCCCCCCCCCCCCACCCCCAGTAGAAAGTGAATATGAGCAATTCTACCTCTGTAAACTGAATAAAACAACTTTTTTTTAAACCAATTATATAAATCACATAAACATGTGATATTATATACACATGATAAGCAAGAGGTCTATCATTGACAATCAGGAAAAACAATTATTGAAATCAAAATTAAATCCACACATGTCCCCCATGATTTTTCCTGCAGTGATTGTTCGAGAGGATCTGCAGGAGGGACTGTAGGGTAGCAGATCACTGTGGAGTTTCTCTCACCAATATGGGCTTAGCTGAAGGGCACATTAAGGGTGCAAAGATGGTGTACGTGAGCACCCTTCTGGGTGCTGATATAACAACTGGGACACCATACAATCTCGTGGACTTCATTGGGATGTGCAAATGAAGGCCAGGAGACCACAAGTCCACATCAAGTGTGCCATTTGGGACAGGGTCAAAAACTTGTGGATAGGCCCTTTTGACTTGAGCCACCTAGCACCACACCTTCACACACAATACCCTAATATCAGAGAGTTTTGCATGGGTAGTGCCACTCACATTTTCTATAGAAGCCAGTTTCTCAGCTCAGTAATTGATGTGATGCATGTCTCAACTCCTGTTGATTTAAAGGATACTTTACAGTTTCAGGTTTACATTCACTTTTCCATTCCTCAACTCTATATATACTCCTAAGAACAGCCAAGACCATAAGGCTACATCCACATTAATCCAGATAAATTTGAAAATGACGTTTTCATTTTCAAAACGCGTTCCGTCCACACTGCCATTTTCAAACGTTTTCAAATGATTGCACATCCACACTGAAACGTATAAAAATGTTTAAGTCCCCTGTCCCATGTACTGTCTAAAACACCATTATCCTGGTATAACCTTTGAATAAATTAAATGTTAAATAATCATCTTGATTGTTTTGGGTTGAATGGAGTCATGGTCTGCACTTATACAGAGCCTTTTTTTAACCTTAGTGATTACCAAAGCACTTTACACTGTGTCCCATTCTCTCTCTCTCCACACACACACACACACACACACACACACACATGTTTGGTTTCCATGTTTTATGGGGACTTTCCATACACATAATGGTTTTTATACTGTACAAACTTTATATTCTATGCCCTAAACCTAACCCTACCCTTAAACCTAAACCTCACAGAAAACTTTCTGCATTTTTACCTTTTCAAAAAACATAATTTAGTATGATTTATAAGCTGTTTTCCTTATGGGGACCGACAAAATGTCCCCACAAGGTCAAAAATTTCGGGTTTTACTATCCTTATGGGGACATTTGGTCCTCACAAAGTGATAAATACACACACACACACACACACACACACACACACACACACACACACACACACACACACACACACACACACACACACACACACACACACACTATGGCAGAGCTGCCATGCAAGGTGCTCTTGCCCAAGGACACTTCAGCATGTGGTGTCATGTGGGCCAGGAATCGAACCACCAACCCTACGATTAGTGGCCGACCTGATCTACCACTTGATCCACAGCCGCCCTACAAATATTTTTTCCAATGTCTCAGTTTTTCCAGTCTATACATGAAGATGGCTTCAAATGTGTACACTTGATAGAGGGTTTTCTAAAAGCTCAGTTTTCACTGTCAAAAAGGCTGTCTTAGTGTTGACAAAAGGCTAAAACATAGACAAAAAGAACTTATTAGTGTGGACGTAGCCCAAGAGCACTACATCTTAAATGCATAGCTACTGTATGCAATACATCAGACATGCCAAGTAATTTGGCATGGCCTAGAAGGTTTTAAATATTCTGCAAGCATGCACTAAGTCTGTAAGTGGCCTGACAAAGCTGGTGGTGTAAATGGATGGTATGCAATACATAATTATTGCAATAGCAAATTCATTTTTGCACCAGTATGTTTACATAGACCTCCTATATCATTTTGTGTATACACAGTTTGTGCATATTAACCCACAGATAGCATGAACACTTCTACCCACAGCCAGTTACACATTGCCAGGCCTGAAAATTGCACTTAGATTTCGCACTCTCCCGAAAATTATATATGACATAACCCACAGTCATCAGCCCTGTGCCTGGCACGGCTATGAAAATAGGGCCACTTATGCTAAATATACCACCAGAATGAAACACACTGGAATTGTTTTTGTGAGCCTTACAGGGGAAAATCTCAGCAAATTCCATTGATTGACTAGATTTTGGCATTCAATTATAGAAGGCAAATGTAAATTGTGAGAGTTTTCCCAAAAGTGCTGATTCAGTAATCCTGAGAGTGTCGATTTGTCAACCTTAATCTAAGTAGGTCCTGAGAGTTTTGTTTCTGTTCAAATTTCCTCTATCGAGTATGTAAATGTGAGTCTGGGTTCCAGCATAATGGTGACAAGGCAATATACTTGTGCATAATCAAGTCATTGTGTATACACTAATTTATGAGGCTTCTTCTTCTCTTCTCCACAACCAGTAAATGCAGTCAAATCAAATCAAATCACTTTATTGTCACACTACCATGTACACAAGTGCAACAGTAGGGGAAAGTCTTGTGTGCAGTTCCGAGCAACATAGCAGTCATGACAGTGACGAGACATATACCAATTACAATAAACAACATATTTACACAACACAATTTACATATCAAATGTACACATACTTACACAACACAATAATTATATACAATGTACATTAAACAATACACACAATATAGAATACACATACAATAAAAATTTAAAATAAAGAGTATTTTAAAAATATATATATATACAATAGTTGTGTTGAGGAGAATATATTTGACAGTCCAGTGTGAGATTATAGATTAATAAAGTGCAGAGCTGATTATTGATCGTGAGAGATCAAATATTCAAAAGTCTGATTGCTTGGGGAAAGAAGCTGTCATGTAATCTGCTGGTGCGGGTCCTGAAGCTGCGATACCGCCTGCCTGATGGTAGCAGTGAGAACAGCCCATGACTCGGGTGGCTGGAGTCTCTGATGATCCTCCAAGCTTTTTTCACACACTGCCTGTTATATATTTCCTGGCCAGAATCACTCCAGAATCACTACTTTATTTTTAGAATGTGAAATGTCAGAATAATAGTAGAGAGAATGATTTATTTAAGCTTTTAACATTGGAGGTATGCTTGGAGTCATTGTCCATTTGGAAGACCCATTTGCAACCGAGCTTTAACTTCCTGACTGATGTGTTGAGATATTGCTTCAATATATCCACATAATTTCCCCCCCTCATGATGAAGCAAAGCACCCCCACAACATGATGCTGCCACCCCAATGCTTCATGGTTGTGATGGTGTTCTTCGGCTTGCAAGCCTCACCCTTTTTCCATAATGATGGTCATTATGGCCAAAAAGTTCAATTATTATTTCAACAGACCAGAAGAAATTTCTCCAAAAAGTAAGATCTTTGTCCCCCATGTACACTTGAAAACTGTAGTCTTATGATGGTTTTGGAGCAGTTGCTTCTTCCTTGCTGAGCAGCCTTTCAGGTTATGTCGATATAGGATTAATGTGACTGTGGATATAGATACTTGTCTACCTGTTTCCTCCAGCATCTTCACATTGGCCATTACTGTTGTTCTGGGATTGATTTGCATTTTAAATCCAAACTACATTCATCTCTAGGAGACAGGATGCGTCTCCTTTTTGAGCGGTATGATGGCTGCGTGATCACATGGTGTTTATACTTGTATACTATTGTTTGTACAGATGAGTGTGGTACCTTCAGGCATTTGGAAATTGCTCCCAAGGATGAACCAGACTTGTGGATGTCAAGCAAAGAGGCACTGAGTTTGAAATTAGGCCTTAAAAAACATCCACAGGTACAATTTGAATTAACTCCAATTAGCCAGTTAGCCTATCATAAGCTAATTTGCTACTTGCCTAAAGGCTTGACATCATTTTCTGGAATTTTACAAGCTGCTTAAAGGCACAGTTAACCTCTGACCCACTGGATATAGTCAATTTAAAGTGAAACAATCTGTCTGTAAACAATTGATGGAAAATCAATTGTGATCGTCTCACACACAAAGCAGATGTCCTAAATGACTTTCCAAAACTATAGTTTGCTAATATGAAATCTGTGGAGTGGTTAAAAATTAGTTTTAATGACTTCAAACTAAGTGTATGTAAACCTCTTACTTCAACTGTATTATTATATATTATTATTTTTTTAAATCTCTCCTTCTGTCTCTCATTAACTTCATGTCAGTTTACATGAATGCTTACATAAATGTAATTTTCCATCTTTGACCAGATGTTTATTTCCCACATTTAATAAGTTGGAATTTACATATTTAAAATTTTTAGTTTTTTGCTTTCTGGAAAACTGACCACAAATATGATATTGATGACATCATCTTGCACTCAGTCACAGCCCGGGTATATACAAACTTTTGTCCAGTCAAATCCTATCGAGATGCAGATTTTCCCTGTCTCTAATACCACCTTTAGCAACAGCTTGTAGCAAATCATGGTTCATTGCTGTGACATAAAATGAAGCCTATTTGCTATTTAATACAGCCACTTGATATGTGCCACCCAAATTTCGTGTTATTAAATATTTAATACTTCACAATGCATAAACCATCTCAAGCCAAAGAAACTATCTGCCTTCTAGTGCTTTGACTCTAACACTATGAATGCTTTCAGCCATTGTAAAAATGTATCTTAAATAAATATATTTCTCTTGTTGTGTCTCAATGTACTTTTTTGCACATTCACTCATATATCTCATATGTAAGCACATCACACAATTATATGTAAATTATTGTCCTATATTTATATTAACTAAATCAACACAAATTTGCTGTGAATATAATGCCCAAATTTTTAATGTCGTTTGGGCCACTGGAAACGACTGGCTGTTAAAAAAAAAAGCTGTTACTGGGCAGCACGCTGTCAGAGCCAAAGCTTTGGATTTAGACCAATTGACTCTGTATCCTGAGAACTTTGAAAAGGAATTAATAATTTTGTGGAGGCAAGGCATAGATCTAATCGGATCAGAGACGAATAATAAAATATCATCAGTGTAAAGCAAAAGCCTACATTATGCACCACACCTCCCGCCATCACCCCTGGAAAATAATCTTCCCTTCTTATCGTGGCTGCTAATAGTTCCAGGACAAGACAGAACAATAATAGGGAAAGAGGGCAACCCTGCCAGGTGCCCCTATCCAGAGTAAAATAATCTGAAATTAATCAATTTATTTGTACTGCTGCTAACGGGTGTCTATATTGTAACTTAATCCAAAGTATTCCCGAACCCATATATTTCCAAAATCTTAAAAAGATAATCCCATTCTTGGGGCCTGCGTAGCTCAGCGAGTAAAGACACTGACTACCACCCCTGGAGTCACAAATTCGAATCCAGGGTGTGCTGAGTGACTACAGCCAGGTCTCCTAAGCAACCAAATTGGCCCGTTTGCTAGGAAGGGTAGAGTCACAAGGGATAACCTCCTTGTGGTCACTATAATGTGGTTCGCTCTCAGTGGGGCATGTGGGGAGTTGTGTGTGGAAACCGTGGAGAATAGCGTGAAATATCCACATGCGCTGTATCTCTGCAGTAATGCGCTCAATAAGCCACACGATAAGATGCGGGGGTTGATGGTCTCAAACGTGGAAGCAATTGAAGTTCGTCCTCAACCACCCAGATTAATGCGAGTCACTAAGTCACCAAGTGGATTTAGAGTGCATTGGGAATTGGGCATTCCAAATTGGGGACAAAAAGGGGAGAAATTATAATTTTTTTTAAAAAGATAATCCCATTCTACCATATCAAACGCCTTTTTGGCTTCAATTGAGATGGCAGCGACCAGAGTCTGATCATTCGCCACTGACCACATGATATTGATGAAACACCTAATGTTATCAGAAGAGCTGTGGATCAAGGAAATTGGACGGTAACTCTTACACTCGCTTGGATCTTTGTCCTTTTTAAGAATCAGACTGATCTGGGCTTGTGTCATGGTTGGCGGAAGCTTTCAATTCTTTAAAGGAGCAGTATGTAAGATTCAGAAACCCTTGTTATAAATTACACCTGTGGCCATTAAGTGAACTGCAGCTAGCTACCTGTTTCTCATGCACACGCTCCATATGGACGCAAGCGAGCATCGTAACGTAAATTACAAAGAGACTGAACATGATTCACTGACAGATGAGGAAGCATAATTAAAATGAGCTAGCTAGCCAGCTTTATCAATAGCTGTTAGCTAAATATGGTGGATGATGACATTAGCTGTTTATAAAATACACTGTACATTCGTGATTCTGCACACAGATAAGTCCGATGAGGGAGGTGTCGTCCGCAAACTTCAGAAGCTTGACGGACTGGTGACTGGAGGTGCAACTGTTAGTGTACAGGGAGAAGAGCAGAGGAGAAAGAACGCAGCCCTGGGGGGATCCAGTGCTAATGGTCTGTGAGTCGGATACGTGTTTCTAAAGGCAGAGCTGAAACCCACAAACAGGATCCTGGTGTAGGTTCCTGCAAAGTCCAGGTGCTGGAGGATGTAGTGGAGGGCCAAGTTGACTGCATTGTCTACAGACCTGTTGGCTCTGTATGCAAACTGCAGGGGGTCCAGGAGGGGGTTGGTGATGTCTTTGAGGTGAGAAAGCACAAGGCGCTCAAAGGACTTCATCACCACAGAGGTCAGGGCGACGGGTCTGAAGTCGTTAAGTCCTGTGGTCCTTGACTTCTTAGGAACAGGGATGATAGTTGAAGACTTGAACCAGGCTGGCATGTGACATGTCTCCAGTGAGGTGTTGAAAATGTCTGTGAGTCGTTAAGTCCTGTGGTCCTTGACTTCTTGGGAACAGGGATGATAGTTGAAGACTTGAACCAGGCTGGCATGTGACATGTCTCCAGTGAGGTGTTGAAAATGTCTGTGAACACTGGAGACAGCTGAACAGTGCAGTGCTTCAAGCTGGATGGGGAGACAGCATCCGGTCCAGCAGCTTTCCTGGGGTTCTGGCTCCTGAAGAGTTTGTTGACATCCCTCTCATGGATGGAAAGGGTCATCAGTGAGGTGGGTGGGGGGGGTGGAGGGGGGTACCTTTAAGGTGGGCATTGGTGGGGGTGCCCAGGCCCCTGCTGAGGTGGGGGAGGTGGAGTTGATGCACTGTGGCTGTAGCTGTTGGGAGGTGTTGTGGGGGATGGTTTCAGAACTGTCCCTTTGTCTTTCAAAGCGGCAGTAGAACTCATTCAGGTCATTGGCTAGGCCTCAGTCGTTGATGGCCTGGGGGGCTTTAGGCTTGTAGTTGGTGATCTGCCTAAGCCCTTTCCAGACATATGCAGAGTCGTTGGCTGAGAGCTGGTGTTGGAGCTACGTTTAGCCTCTTTCCGTTGAAATAGGCTAAACTTATACTTCGCCTCTTTAAATCTGTCTTTGTCCCTACTCCTGAAGGCCTCTTCCTTATCAAACATTAACCTTCTGAGTTTGGCTATAAACCAGGGTTTGTCACTGTTGTAACTCACCCTGGTGCGTGATGGAATACAGCAGTCCTCACAGAAGCTGATATATGACGTCACAGCCTCTGTGTACTCATCTAGACTGTTTGTAGCAGTCCTGAACACATCCCAGTCAGTAGTGTCAAAATATGTCTGGAGATCCTCCACAGCCTCACTGGTCCACTTCCGTGATGTCCTCATGACAGGTTTGCAGAGCTTTAGTTTCTGCCTGTACACAGGAATCAGGTGGACCATGACGTGGTCAGAGTTTCCCAGTGCAGCACGGGGGACGGCATGATAAGCATTCCTGACTGTGGTGTAACAGTGATCCAGAATGTTCTCCTCTCTGGTCGGGCATTTAATAAACTGTCTGAATTTAGGGAGTTCATGAGTGAGGTTTCCTTTCTTAAAGTCACCAAGGACAATAACTAAAGAGTCCGTGTTGGTCCGCTCCACACACAGTATCTGGTCGGTGAGCAAGCGCTGTGCGACCTGCACGTTGGCCCGCGGCGGGATGTAAACACCGACCAGAATGAATGAAGGAACCTCACGGAGTGAATAAAAAGGCTTACAGTTTATGATGAAAGATTCCAGGTCAGGAGAACAGTGCTGCTGAATCACTGTCACATCGTTGCACCAACCGCTGTTGATGTAAAAACAGATTCCTCCACCTTTAGTTTTGCCGGAAAGTTCAGTGTCTCTGTCCGCTCTGTAAATTTGGAAGCCTGCCAGCTGCAGCGCAGAGTCCGGTATTAATCCACAAAGCCACGTCTCCGTGAAGCACAAAACAGTAGATGAAGAAAACTCCCTGTTTTTCCCCAACAGCAGTTGTAATTCCTCCAGATTGTTGGGCAGTGAACGCACGTTAGAGAGAAATATTCCCATAACGGTATACGTAATCCTCACTGGCGAAGATGCACAAGTGCACCAGCCCGTTTCCCTCTCCTTCGGCGTTTCACTGCATGAGCAAAGGTGAGTGCACCTTTGACCAGAATGTCCAAAATTTCCAGTGTAGGGAAAAGAAAAGTAGGAAATAAGTCCTCTGGAGTTGTACCCCTTATGTTCATGAGCTCATCTCTGGTGAAAGAGCTCCCGGTACCAACGCAAAAAACAGAGTTAAAACACAAAACAAAACAAAACAAACTTCACACACACACACAGAGGCGGCCGTCTGTGGCACCATCTTGTGATCACTTGTGAAAAAGACATGGACCTATAGAGATCAAGATAGCATTTTTTAAAAGCATTATTAATATAAAAAAATTTCGCAACCAGCAGATATCACTGAGGGAATGGTAGAAAAAGACTCTCTCTGCTTTATATATGTAGCCAAAAGCTTCCCTGCTTTGTCCCCTGACTCAAAGTATGATTGTCTTGCCCTGAATAGTCAAAACTCCACCTTCTGCAACAAAATAGTATTACATCTCTAATTCAATCAGTTAAATTCTCAACATCTGGTGCTTCAGATCTGCCTCGCCACTTTAAATATTCCCTTCCAACTTCACAACTTCTCACGCTTTGGATTTTTTTATGAATGAGGCATACTGTATAATCCGACCCCCTAAGAACCATCTTAAGTGCCTCCCAAGCCACGCCCACAGAGGACACTGAGGACCAGTTAGTCTCTCTATATAAACATTAATTTCAGCTTTTAACATTTGTTAGGTGATTTAAGCAATTTTGAGCGTGGCATGGTTGTTGGTGCCAGACGGGCCGGTCTGAGTATTTCACAATCTGCCCAGTTACTGGGATTTTCACGCACAACCATTTCTAGGGTTTACAAAGAATGGTGTGAAAAGGGAAAAACATCCAGTATGCGGCAGTCCTGTGGGCGAAAATGCCTTGTTGATGCTAGAGGTCAGAGGAGAATGGGCCGACTGATTCAAGCTGATAGAAGAGCAACTTTGCCTGAAATAACCACTCGTTACAACCGAGGTATGCAGCAAAGCATTTGTGAAGCCACAACACGCACAACCTTGAGGCGGATGGGCTACAACAGCAGAAGACCCCACCGGGTACCACTCATCTCCACTAAAAATAGGAAAAAGAGGCTACAATTTGCAAGAGCTCACCAAAATTGGACAGTTGAAGACTGGAAAAATGTTGCCTGGTCTGATGAGTCTCGATTTCTGTTGAGACATTCAGATGGTAGAGTCAGAATTTGGCGTAAACAGAATGAGAACATGGATCCATCATGCCTTGTTACCACTGTGCAGGCTGGTGGTGGTGGTGTAATGGTGTGGGGATGTTTTCTTGGCACACTTTAGGCCCCTTAGTGCCAATTGGGCATCGTTTAAATGCCACGGCCTACCTGAGCATTGTTTCTGACCATGTCCATCCCTTTATGGCCACCATGTACCCATCCTCTGAGGGCTACTTCCAGCAGGATAATGCACCATGTCACAAAGCTCGAATCATTTCAAATTGGTTTCTTGAACATGACAATGAGTTCACTGTACTAAAATGGCCCCCACAGTCACCAGATCTCAACCCAATAGAGCATCTTTGGGATGTGGTGGAACGGGAGCTTCGTGCCCTGGATGTGCATCCCACAAATCTCCATCAACTGCACGATGCCATCCTATCAATATGGGCCAACGTTTCTAAAGAATGCTTTCAGCACCTTGTTGAATCAATGCCACGTAGAATTAAGGCAGTTCTGAAGGCGAAAGGGGGTCAAACACAGTTTTAAAAGCAAGAGTTTCTTGCATTCCTTGAATCAATCACGTTTCCCTCTTGTCAAATTTACAAAGTCTGGGAACAAGAAAATGCTGTGGTTCTTCCAAAAAAATCCTTCCTTTACTCCTCACCTCGTGTAACACGAGATCTTTGTCGGATGATTTCAATATCTTTCTCGACATTCCACACTCTTGTAACCATCTCAGTGAATTTAGTCTCCATGGCCATGATCGATCGACATATTGCAGCAACATCCTCAAAGTCATCAAAGACCTTCATCAGCATTGCCAATATGTTCAGCAAATCTTGTCGAATTTCTTTCACCTCTCCGGTGAATAATATGAGTGGATTGTCTCTCTTCACATGGAATGTTAATGGGTTGGGACACCCCATAAAAAGAAGGAAGGTTAACATTGAGACATTGAGTCTAACTCCATGCCGAGAATAGAGATACTCTGAACCGGGGGGAGTTTGCTCTTTTCTCTGTTGACCTGAAGCCCCAAGCGGCTGAGGTGCCTGAGCACCTGGTCTCTGTGAGTTCATAGTAACTTGCGGGAGTGGGCCAGTATGAGCCAGTCATTGAGGTAATTGAGTATGCGTATGCCGGCTACTCGGAGCGGGGCAAGAGCCACCTCTGCGACTTTCGTGAAGACGCAAGGGGACAGAGAATTGCCGAAGGTGAGGACTTTGTACTGATACGTCTGGTCGTCGAACGCGAACCGTAGGAAGGGTTGGTGTCGAGGCAGAATTGAGACGTGAAAGTACACGTCCTTCAGGTCTACCGCTGCGAACCAATCTAAATGCCGGACGCAAGTTAAGATGTGTTTTTGCGTGAGCATTTTGAACGGGAGTTTGTACAAGGCCAGGTTGAAAACTCGCAAGTCCAAAATCAGTCGTAAGCCGCCGCCTCCCTTGGGTACGATGAAGTAAGGGCTGTAGAAACCCTTCTTCATCTCTGTTGGAGGGACAGGCTCTATCGCGTCTTTGAGTAGAAGAGTAACGATTTCCGCGTGCAGGGATTTGGCATGTTCGCCGTATACTGCGGAGAAGTGGATGCCCGTGAAGGTGGGCGGGGGCCTGGCAAACTGAATTGCGTAACCGAGTCGAATGGTCCAGGCCAGCCAGCGTGACGGGTTGGGAAGTGAAAGCCACGCATCCAAGCTTCGTGCTAGGGGCACCAAAGGGACTATTATTTTTGACGTACCCGGCGGGGCATCGCAGCGGGGCAGAGCAGATAATATGTCGTCAGGAGGCGCAGACGCGTCCCGAGGCTCTAGTGATGAGAAAAGACTCAAAGCACTTACCTTGCTCCACACTCCTGGCAGGGGGCGGGTTCGTGACCGAGGAGGAGGTCCTGTAGCGGCGTCCTCTGGGCGGAGGGTCCGCGTCCAGCGTGCCAGGACTGTTGATGTGTGGCGGCAGAGTGCCGTGAGAACGGCATTTGCGGGCCAGGTATTTTGCGGCCTCACGTATCTAAACCAAGTTCAGCCACAGATGACGTTCCTGGACCACGAGTGTGGCCATCGCCTGCCCGAGTGAATGCGTTGTGACCTTAGTGGCTCTATGCATGCACAATCATTTCAAAACACTTACATGCAATTGTGAAATCACATAAACACAAAAAAAAGTATAATTACTGTCCCACCCAACCCACTAACCATCTGACACAAACAATGTCAAGTTTGTTGGTGAAGTTAGAATTACAGGCTTTTGATCATGCTCAGTTTGATCTCTGATGCTCAGTCCTGAGGAGGCCATTTGTGGCAGAATAACCTCCCTACACCTCAGCACCCCCAGCCGCTTCAAACTAGACAAGGTTGATTTTGTGCATTGTTGCGTTTCAAAATGTGACAGACAGAATTGAATAACACCACACAAGTATGTATTGCAGTCTCAATGTTGCCACAAGGGGCACTATTGCAAATGTTAGTTTGAACTGTCCTGTTCGAGGTTGACATTTTTCAAATCAAAATGGCCAAAAAACACTTTGTAGACAATCATGCTGAGCAAGTATGGTAAAGTCAATATATTTATAGCAACTTACATGGTTAATAACACATCTAGTTTAATAGCACAGATTTTTTAAGGTAACTATATCGCCCACTTTAGTACTAAGGTTAGTTACAGCCACAGTAATGCAGGATCGCATGTTATGTATGTTAATTCAGGTGGTGCATTGTCCAAGCACTCAGGTTTGCTTCCCATACTTGCATAAAATATATTTCTGGCTAGTTAGTGCTGCCCATGATGGACCAGTCACAGTTAATTATGATTACAGGACAGGGCATTTTATTTCATCATTTTATAGAGATTGCAGGGGTGAATGTCCATTTCTATCTCGAGTACCAATCTTTGGAATTAATACATTCAAACAAGCTTACTATTTTATATACAGATGCTCCCAGGAAGACATAAAATGGCTAAAAATTTTAATGTAGCCCAACTAATTTGTCTTTTCAGGCCGGTAAACGTCCCGTAGAGAAAAACCCTGTTGTTTCTGATAGGGCACAATTAGCCAACAACATTTACCAATTGCTACCAACCATTACACTCTAGCTACTAGGGTTGCCATCTTTTCACCACACAAACACAGGATACTTGAGCATTTGTCCTCTTCAATACAGGCCACGTTTCTTCAGTATGCAATGTTTTGATCTCTGACCAGGGTTTTGTGCATTGTTATAGGACTACAAGTATCCCCATACAGGTAAAGTGTTGGGGAGTAGTCAACTAAAAGTAGCGACACTACTAACTTAACTACATTTTTCAGTAGTGTGGCAGTAGTTCAGCTTTTTTCAGAACAGTGCAACTTTTCCACAATTACATTTTCTTTCTTTTTTTTTTTTTTATTGCTTTCTTGTTTAACAAACACAAAACAAAACAACATAAGAAGCCCGACACAACAAAGATAAACGCATAGGTGTACATACAATAACAACAAGGCATTATACCATACCAAACCTTAGAACAGTGCTTCTCAAATAGTGGGGCGCGCCCCCCTGAGGGGGCTCGGAGCGATGCCAGGGGGGGGCATGTGTGACCCCGGGGAACATGCTTTTTTTGCAACGAAGAAGAACACACAGCACAGAGCAGGAGATATGAAGTGCAGATAACAAACCCGTGAGACACCATGGAAAAATATTTAACGGGGATGAAAAGAAAGGCGGAGAAAGACGGAGATAATGAGAAAAACGTAAGTCTCCCGAAAGCTAAGACGAGGAAATATTACGAAGCGTATGTAGCGTTTGGCTTCACTGTGACTACGGTGGGAGACGAGGAAAGACCGGTATGTTTACTGTGTCTAAAAATGTTGGCAGCGGACAGCATGAAGCCAAATAAATGAAGGCGCCACTTAAAGACATTACACCCCAATCACGCTGATAAGCCGCTTGAGTTTTTTCAGCGAAAACATGCCGAATATTGTCAACAATCGTCCCGCTTTGTGAATGCTACTTCAGCAAACCAGCAAGCACTGTTAGCGTCATATAAGGTGGCGTACCAAATTGCTCAGTGCAAAAAACCCCACTCCATAGCCTGCATGAATTTGTTGACTCTACAGACTATGATGCCACCTCAGTGATTCCATATATCAAGGAGCATATTTCATCACTGATGGGATTCTTTAAAAAGTACTTCCCTGAAAACAGTTCCCAATATGACTGGGTGAGAGATCCTTTCAATGCACCAGCTCCAACATGTTTCAGCTCTGCAGAGGAGGACCAGTTCATTGATATGACGTCTGACTCCACATTGAGAGGTTCACATCACAGACACTGAGTGAATTCTGGCTGACTGCAGAGAGGCAGTATCCACTCTTAGGGCAGAGGGCCATGGGCATTCTTCTTCCTTTTGCAACAAATTATCTTTGTGAGATTGGCTTCTCTGCTGTTGCTGCACTGAAGACCAAGTACAGGTCCAAGCTAAACATTGAGCAGGAGCTGAGAGTTGCAGTATCATGCTTCAAACCCCACTTCGAAAAGCTGTGCACTGCAAAACGTGCTCATAGTAGCCATTAATCCTGACTTCCTCATTTTGATAAAAAGAAAAAAAATCAGCACAAATTGTTTTATTCATTTTTGTTTTATAGGTCAAAGTGTTTTATATATTGTGCTCCTGAGTTAATGTTGCTGATCAATTTGAATTTATTATTATTTATTGATTATATAAAAAAAAAATTTAGTATCAAATGGTCAAAAAAATTGTACAGTTTAAATAAGGATTGCATTTTTTTTTTTAAATTTCAGTCAAATTGATGCACTTTAAGTCTTTTCTGTTACAGATTAAAAAACAATGTTAATAATGTTATTCTTTGTTGTAAGTTGATCTATATTTCTTTTTTTTATGTTAATAAGGATACAATGTTATGCAGAGGTGTACTTATAACAATTTTATAGACAAATGATACTATTTACCGTCGCGGCGGAGAGTTGGGGGGCGCGAAATGTTTACTTCTTCCTAGGGGGGGCGTAACAGAAAATAATTGAGAAGCACTGCCTTAGAATATCACAAATAGAGGCATTGATGCTGTCCAAGTATGGAGTCCAAGTGCGAATGAAAGTGTCAGTTGTAGAGTGAATAAAACATGTTAAAAGTTCCAGAGGGATAGTCTCTCTAATGACTGAATGGCATCCCTTCATAGAGGGGGGTTTATCGCTGATCCACGACATTAGTAAGTTCTTCCTGGTGTTACGATGCAGATGAAGGCAGACGTGGAGTGAGGATCTAAATGCAGTGTTACTTTATTTGGAACGGTGAAAACTAAACAGACAAAACCAAAACAAAGGAAATACCCGCAATGCGGAAATAAACCAAAAACACGGAAAACATACGAGGAGTTTAACAAGTAGGAGAAACATACAAAGACCACGGAAACAGCCGTCCACAAACATCAACAATCGACAGGGGAATGGAGATACAGCAGGGTTTAAATGCACAAACACAATAATGACTAAACGAGACACAGGTGAGAACAATGATGAGTGCAGGCAGTGAGGGAGGTCGGGAATTGTGGGAATTGTAGTGCATGACAAATTAACAAGTGAAACACGGGGCAGACAACAGGGGATCGTGACATAACCCCCCCTCAAAGGAGTGGCTTCCAGACGCTCCTAAGGAAACGAAAAAAAAGAATACCCCCAACAAAAAAAATCGTCCAAGGAGTGAGGGGGAGCAGGCAGACCGAAGAGGGCACAAGGGGCAAACAGACAGACCAAGGGAGCACAAGGGGCAAACAGACAGACTAAGGGAGCACAAGGGGCAAACAGACAGACCAAGGGAGCACAAGGGGCAAACAGACAGTCCAAAGGGGCACAAGACAGGCAGTCCAAGGGGGCACAGAGAGCAGACAGGCAGCCCAAAGAGGCACAGGGGGCAGACAGGCAGCCCAAGGAGGCACAGGGGGCAGACAGGCAGTCCAAGGAGGTACAGGGAGCAAGAAGGTGGTCCAAGGGGGCACAGGGAGCAAGAAGGCGGTTCAAGGAGGCACAGGGGGCAGACAGGCAGTCCAAGGTGGCCACAAGAGGACTGGACCAGGCAGCCTGGGAGCCGGCCACAGAGCAAAGACAGGCCCGGGAGGCGGCCCCAGGACCACAGCCACGGGGAACTCCGAGGGCGGAGCCGAGGCAGGCGGAGCCGCGGACCGCTCAGGAGACCACGTTGCAGAAGGCTCTGGAGGCGGAGCCGAGGGAGGCTCATGAGGCGGAACTGAAGGAGGTTCTGGAGGCTCAGGAGGCGGAGCTGAGGGAGGCCCAGGAGGCGGAGCTGAGGGAGGTTCTGGAGGCTCAGGAGGTGGAGCTGAGGGAGGCCCTGGAGGCTCAGGAGGCGGAGCTGAGTGAGGCCCTGGAGGCGGAGCCGAGGAAGGCCTAGGAGGCGGAGCTGAGGGAGACTCAGGAGGCGGAGCCAAGGGAGGCGGAACCATGGAAAGCCCTGGGGGCTCAGGAGGCGGAGCCGAGGGAGGCTCTGGAGGCTGGGCAGAGGAAGGCTCTGGAGGAGGAGCCGAGGGAGGTAGCGCCGTAGGAGGCTCTAGGGGCTATGACCTGGAAGGCTCTGGAGGCGGAGCCGAGGGAGGTGGCGCTGTAGGAGGCTCGGGAGGCTCAGGGTGCTCGGGTGGCAGAGCCGTAGGAGACTCAGGGGCGGAGCCCTGGGAGGCTCGAGAGACTTGAAAGGCAGAGCCCTGGGAGGCTCAGGAGGCGGAGCCATAGGAGACTCGGGAGGCTGAGCCATAGGAGACTCGGGAGGCTGAGCAGTAGGAAGCTCGAGAGGCAGAGCCCTGGGAGGCTTGAGAGACTTGAGAGGTGGAGCCCTGGAAGACTCGGGAGGCGGAGCCCTGGAAGGCTCGAAAGGCTCAAGAGGCGGAGCCCTGGGAGGCTCGAGAGACTTGAGAGGTGGAGCCCTGGGAGACCCGGGAGGCGGAGCCATGGGAGGCTCGAGAGGCGAAGCCCTGGGAGGCTCGAGAGACTTGAGAGGCGGAGCCCTGGAAGACTCGGGAGGCGGAGCCCTGGAAGGCTCGTGAGGCTTGAGAGGCGGAGCCCTGGGAGGCTCGAGAGGCGAAGCCCTGGGAGGCTCGAGAGACTTGAGAGGCGGAGCCCTGGAAGACTCGGGAGGCGGCACCCTAGAAGGCTCGGGAGGCGGAGCCCTGGAAGGCTCGAGATGCACTGGCTCTTGGACGGTCATGGCTACAGGTGCTGGCTCTGGGACAGTCGAGGCTACAGGCGCTGGCTCTGGGACGGTCGAGGCTACAGGCTCTGGCTCTGGGACGGTCGAGGCTACAGGCGCTGGCTCACTGACGTTCGAGGCTACAGGCGCTGGCTCACTGACGTTCGAGACTACAGGCACTGGCTCACTGACATTCGAGGCTACAGGCGCTGGCTCACTGACGTTCGGGGCTGCAGGCCGGCCTGGAAGAACACCACCAGGGAGGAGTCAGGGAAGTCGGTGGCACTCACTATGTCCAGGAAGTCCCTAACATGATCCTCTGCGGCTTCCTTGCCTCAAATCTAGGAGGCGGCAGCTTGCCCGAAGAACCGCTAGATCCATTGTGGTCGATTGTTCTGTTACGATGCAGATGAAGGCAGACGTGGAGTGAGGATCTAAATGCAGTGTTACTTTATTTGGAACGGTGAAAACTAAACAGACAAAACCAAAACAAAGGAAATACCAACAATGCGGAAATAAACCAAAAACACGGAAAACATACGAGGAGTTTAACAAGTAGGAGAAACATACAAAGACCACGGAAACAGCCGTCCACAAACATCAACAATCGACAGGGGAATGGAGCTACAGCAGGGTTTAAATGCACAAACACAATGAAGACTAAACGAGACAGGTGAGAACAATGATGAGTGCAGGCAGTGAGGGAGGCCGGGAATTGTGGGAATTGTAGTGCATGACAAATTAACAAGTGAAACACGGGGCAGACAACAGGGGATCGTGACACCTGGCAGCAAAAGTTAGTAGGCTAAAGAGACGTCTTTTATGCTTATTAGAAATAAGCTTACATGGGAAACCCAGGAGGAGAGACAAAGGGTCAGGATCCAAGGCCAGACCTAAGATGTTGTTCAATTGAACCACAATTCTGGACCAGTAGGTCTGAATTACATGACAATCCCATAAACAGTGAATATAATCTCCTCTGTCAGATTTACATTTGGGGCAAAGTGGTGAGTGAACTGGATTGTATTTGTGTCTTAGAAAAGGCGTAATATGTAGTCTGTGGAGGATCCTAAGCTGAATGGCTCTTGCTCTATTGCAAACTGAAAGCCTATTGGCTGGAGACCAAACCGTCTCCCATTCATTCTCCGAGATATCCACCCCAAACTCTCTTTCCCAAGTTAATCTGAGGTGTGAGGTATCAACTGTACCATAGGAGCTTAGGGCTTTGTAGAAGAAGGAGATCAACTTTTGCGTAGGAGGGTTTAAAAGTATCTTCTCAATTATGAGCATGACTATTTGGAAGTAAGTGTAGTACCTCCAAATATATAATCTCTAATTTGCAAGAATCTAAAAAAATGTTGTCTAGGTAAGTTATATTTTGAGGCTATACTATCAAAGGGCAATAGTGATCCCTCCTCAAATAGGTCACCTATCCTACATATGCCATTAGCCAGCCAAAGGTTGAAACCAGAGTCCATAGTACTTGGCAGAAACTCTGGATTGTTCAGGATTGGCAAAAGGGGAGATGTTGTATCGATCCTATCTTCTAATCTTTGAATTATGCGCCATGCCTTGAGAGTATTACGTACTAAAGGATTGTCACACATAGCTCTCTTCAGTTTGGAATCACGGATTCCAAACTGGATTGTGGATTGTGCAGATTCAAGATCGAGCCAAACTGATTTAGGGTCTTCGTTAAGCCACTCAACAATGAATCTAAGCTGGCAAGCCAGCTGATACAGTTTAAAATTTGGGAGATCCAAACCGCCCTTTGCACCAGGGAGCTGAAGCTTGGATAATTTCAACCTAGGTTTTCTTTTGCTCCAGATAAATTAACTTAGCCACCCATTCAACTCTTTTATAACCTTATTGGACATTAAAATAGGAATCATCTGCATTGGGTACAGTAATCGAGGTAGGACATTCATCTTTATCATAGCAACCCGTCCCAGCCAAGACAGGGGGAGAGTCATCCACCTGGTCAAATCATCTCGGATTTTATTGAGCACTGGCGTAAAATTGGCATTGTATAATTTCCTAAAAGTAGCGGTTATATTGATACCTAAATAAGTAAAACCTTCCTTGGAATATTTAAAAGGAAAGGAGGAGGGTTGGTTTATGGACTTCTTATTCCCTATAAATAGGGTGACTGATTTAGAGAAATTAATCTTGTAGCCGGAAAATTGCCCAAATTCCTGAATGAGGTCAACAACCGCTGGCACAGAGCTCTCGGGGTCTGTAAAAAAAAGTAACACATCATCTGCATATCTCCCAGAGACACCCCCGACACAGCATCACTCTCTCTTATCCTCTGAGCAAATGGCTCCATTGCTCTTTGCGGAGAGAGGGGACATCCCTGCCTAGTGCCCCGGAACAAAGAAAAATTATCAGATCTATGACCATTGGTAATAACCGCGCATAGGGGATCTTTATAGAGTGTTCGCAACCACTTAATGAAGTATCCCCCAAGGCCAAATTTTTCCAGCGTGTAAAACAGACACGGCCATTCCACAGAATCAAAAGCTTTTTCCGCATCTAGGGACAGAATACAAGAGCTAGTACTGAGGTTGTGGGAAAGTTCGATAATGTTTAAAAGCCTCCTGACATTATGGGTGGAACTTCGATTTTCCTGCAAAGCCATCAGGCCCAGGAGATTTTCCAGACTTCAAACAATGGAGTGCGATTATAGCTTCCTCTCTTGAAATAGGTGCATTGAGAAGTTCTCTCTGATCTTCTGAAACAACAGGGAGGGTTTGGCGATCAAAGAATGATACCATAAAATCATGTTTTCGGGAAGAATGATGAGACTGATAGAGAACAGAGTAGAACTATTTAAAAGTGTTGTTAATAATAATAGAATCCAAATGACGCACTGCCATGGGGTCTACTATAGAAGTAATAAATTGTGAATCAGCATTGGACTTCGTTAAATGAGCCAAATATTTACTAGGTTTATTGACCCATTCGTATAGTTTTTGCTTTGAATATAATATTTTTGAATGAGACTGATGAGTTAATAATAAATTTAGAGAGGTCCGCACAGCACTTATTTTTTCTAACAAAACTGGGGAGGGATCATTCAAGTAGCTGCTAGTGGCAGTATTTAGTTCTAACTCTAGGTGTTTCTGTTTCTCTGACTGTTTTATTTTTTTGGTTGTAGAGTATGAAATAACAAGGCCTCTAATGTATGCTTTGGTTGTCTCCCAGAGAAGTGAGGGATTATTTGTAGATTCTGAGTTAATAGATAAAAATATTTTAAATTCTGAATTAAAGTATGAGAGAAATGTATAATCTTTGAGTAATAAATTATTAAATCTCCAACTTCTAACAGGTCTAGGAAACCCCTTCACGCAAACATCTAGCACCACTAGAGCGTGGTCAGATATAACAATGTCTCCAATGCTGCAATGTGAAATCATATGCATTATAGTTTTAGGGGCAAAGAAGTAGTCAATCCTAGAGTGACAATTATCTGATACGGGTTCAGGGTGCGCCAAACATCCAAATATTCTAAGTCCTCACACAGTGCGGCAAGAGCTTTGGACTGTTTGGTGAAAAAAGTGTCCCTGAGGGGAAAACGGTCTAGCGATGAATTCAATAAACAATAAACAGTCTCCACCAATAATACACAATCCAGATGCGCGTTCTTTAAACTCAAGGAAAGCTTTTGTAAGAAATTCTGGGGAGTAATTTGGGGGGAAATAAATGTTTAAAAGCGAAATTTCTTCTGTGTTCAACGTCCCTTTAATAATGATGTATCTGCCATGTTTGTCCTTTAAACTGTCTGTAACCGTGAAAGGTATATTTTTACTAACCAAAATAGATAATCCTCTACTGCTTTTCGTAAAAGATGAGAAATGAATCTGACCAACCCATTTGTTATGTGTTAGGTTCAAATGTTCGCTATCGCTTAAATGAGTTTCCTGCAATAAGGCTACATCTATATTCTCCTTATAGAGTCGTGTGAACACTTTACAAATTTTTGTACACCCATGTAAACCCCTTACGTTCCATGTACAAAGTCGTAAACTACCAGCATTTTAAAGAATAGATCAGGTGGTGCTCTCCCCCCTTCGAATAATTCCATGATCATTATTACCCTGTCATTAGGTTCAGTGAACAGATATGCGTGTGTCAAAGCATTACAGTAAACAATAACACATATTAAAACACGCCAAACTGGCAACATGAAAAGAAAGGAAAAATAGGAGAAAAAATAGCACAAGGAAATTAAAGAATAGAAAAAAATAGAAAAAATAGAAAAAAAGGGGGCCGTTTCCCCAAATCAAGGGGAAAGCTCTTCATCCCAGAAACAGTCCGTCTCTCGTTGTCACTCGTTGTCACTCTCGTTGTCACACAACGATACATAAAAGTAATACACACCCAAAATGAAAACGAAAGTTATTGAGCCAGCCCCGTCACTCAAAGAAGAGAAATTGAAAATAAAGTACGCAAACTAGAACTCATGTCGCTGCACATTAACGTTACAATGCTTGAAGCCAGACCAGCCCGACAGAAAAGCCGATGAAGATCAGGTGCTGGATTTTGGATCGCTCTTGTCCAGGTACTGCGAGACTGCAGCCGCCGTCTGGAAGACTTTAAGGGTACTTCCAATATTGACTCGTAGCTTGGCTGGATACAGCATCGCATATCGGGCACCCATGTCTCGAAGTCGCTGTTTGACCGCGTGGAAATCTTTACACTTTCATATCACTGAAGCCGAGAAATCCTTGTAGAATGATATTGTGCTGTCCTCGTACCGCAAATCTCCATCCGCGATCATTTCCTGCTGGCATCGAGAATCCTCTGCTTATCGCCATAGTTGTGGAACCAGACGATCAGTGGTCGTGGCCTGGCGTTAGCACCCGGTTTTGGGGCTAATATGCGACGTGCCCTTTCAATTTTAATGCGACCACTCTTGGTACGCAGGCCAAGAAATTCGGGGATCCATGATTCAAGGAAAGTAACTGCATTGGCGCCCTCTATTTCTTCGCGAAGGCCCAGAATGCGGATGTTTTTGCGCCGGCCTCTATTTTCCAAGTCATCGATATGTTCGGTAAGCGTGGCCACTTGTTTTTCAAGAGTGCAAGCGCGGGAGCTCGCGTCCTCCGAGGATGCCTCGGCCAACATGATTCTCCGCTCCGCCTCATTCAATCGACCATTAACACTTTCCAGCTGCTGGGTATGATTATGCACCGTTTCTGCCAGTGGGCTGAGTTTTTCATCTATTGCATTAGAGATCTTTTCGGTCATAATTTGAAGTGCTCTTGCAAGCGCCGGGCTAAGTTCAGCCTCGCTACCCACATCTGCTTGACTCTGTTCAGGCTCGTCGGCCAGTCCCTCAGCGGTCGAATCTTTTTTCGACATTTTCTTAGAAGGTCTTGGCATTTTCGGCAAAGATTGCGGCCAGAAAGTCTCTGGCAACATACTACACAAGATTTATAGTCGAAAATCAGAGCTTGCGTACCTCATTTAACGAATATGAAAAGAAAACGAAAAAG
This sequence comes from Xyrauchen texanus, assembly GCF_025860055.1. Lineage (NCBI taxonomy): Eukaryota > Metazoa > Chordata > Actinopteri > Cypriniformes > Catostomidae > Xyrauchen > Xyrauchen texanus. Next base: position 4,413,335 of record NC_068317.1, read on the forward strand.
AGTGACAGGAGCGACCCAAAACTGCAATAAATAACTTCTGCAAATATTAAATGATAAAAGCTAATTTACATGTACACCAGAAAGGTGACAAGCTTTTATAATTTTATAAAATGTTTATTGGAAACTACAGTTTCGGAACATCAAATCGTTGAAGTATGTTGGTAAAAACGAAACTTGCGAACATAGTTGGTTAACGATGCTGTTAGGAAATGCACCTCATTTCAATTAATTTTCAAAGAGAACACAAGTCAATGATACTTCAAACATAATGTGCTTGACTCATTAGAGAGAGCGAAGACAGTGAATTGTGTAACATATGGACAAGTAAAGCAGTCAGACTCACAGTACACAGCAGAGATGCTTGTCCTCCAAACAGATGGGCTGTCTGAAATCCTCAACCTGTATCTCTTAATAAAGAGCTTTCTCATGGATTCAACAACAGATGCTGGAGAAGTCCTTCTGCAGGCTGTTGTGTGGGTATCTTGCTCACAAACCACAGCAACTTTTGTAATGCACATTAATCTTCTAACATTTGTAAGGCTGAGACATGAGAGCCCTCTACTCCCATGATGCATGTCAAAGCACTGAAGTGGAGAGTGGGCCTGTACAACTTTTGAGGTAAAACAAACCTAACAATAACGTTGCCAGTTCTGATAAACAGTTTGACAGGTAAACACATGGGCCCGGTTTTTCAAAAGTAATCCACTAGGATTTTGGATAACGGATTGGATCAAATCTTGAAAATGGGTTTTTCAAAAGAAAAAACGGATTACATAATCGGATTAGATCACGTAATCCAATCTTGGTTTTGATCCGGATCAAACCTTTAGTTTGGGTTTTTCAGAACTTTTTTGTAGGATTTGGATCACTTTGATCCAAACAATCTGGATTAAACTGATCCCATCAGAAGGGTGGATTCAGCGTGGATTTCATGCCCAAAATGTAATGAAAACTTTAAAAATGTATCAAATAATACTATATTTGGATCATGCAGTATCTTACAAGATATCCTATTTATTCATAAGGTTTTAATTTTATTTGTTCATCCGGCTACAGTGATTAGGTAGGCCTTTCAGTATAGGCCTACAGCAAAATAGAAAGAGTTTGGCCTCATAAAATAATCCCCCAAACAGCTGTCAAAATTAACCAAAAACAATATATTTTATTATGTCACTAATTGATATATATATTCATCACAATCGAAAATATTTTTGTTTTTAGAATATTTATTAGTGATGCATGCAATGATTACAGAATAACCAAAAAAATGCAAAGAATGGCAATCACTTATTTTTGAAATCCAAAACAAATCCAAATCAGAAATAATGTCTAACTATTGCGTCCCTTGTTGCACGTCCTGTTTGCTCGTTCTGGCAGAATGCAGGAGGTTGTTTAGGGACTCCAAGGGGCTCAGGTGCATCATTGTCAGCACAGAGAGAGACGTTTAGTAGCGATGTTGTGCAGGACAATACAGGCAAGGGTTATGTTGCATGCTTTCTGTGGTTCCGCTCTCAGGTAGTTAAGGCATGCAAAGCGCCTCTTAAGAACTCCATTTAAACGCTCAATTGCACATCTTGCTCTGCAATGAGCAGTGTTGAAGCGTGCCTGCGCCGGTGTATTTGCTGTTAGAAAAGGAGTCATCAGCCATGGTAGGAGTGGGTAGGCACTGTCTCCTAATATTATGCCATCCGGTCGGTTGGTTTGGAGGTCTCTATATAGAGCGCTCTCCCTCAGGATGCGTGCATCATGGACAGACCCAGGCCACTTGACAACGCAGTTGGTGATGATGAGGTCAGCATCACACACAAGTTGGACATTGATGCTGTGCCTCCCCTTTCTAATTATAAACTCCCATTCATTCTCACGAGGTGCTTGTATATGCACATGTGTGCAGTCGATTGCTCCAATAGTATTGGGCATATTCCCCAAAAGAAAAAAGCTGCGCTTGGCCTGGGCAATCTGGTTGTCCTTTAGAAAAGAAACAAATTCATTGACCAGGCTGGCCAGTGCGATTGACACATCTCTCACCACATCACACACAGCTGATTTCACCACTCCCATATAGTCACCAACAACTTGATAGAAAGTCCCACATGGATAAAATCGGAGAGCAATGAGGATCTGGTCTTCCACAGACAGACCGTGACTCCTTTGGGTTATGTGTTGAAGTTTTGGCCTGAGAAGGTTCACAAGGTACTCTATATCAGCCTTCCCAAAGCGAAACCGGACATACTGCTACTCAGTGGTGTATTGCTCCAGTGGCTTGGTATGTTCAACATACACCCTTTGACGGTATCCTCTCCTGGCAAAGTGGTGGTGGCGGTGGACAACACCTGCCATTTCACTGTCTCTCTGTGAATCCTCTGAGAAAGGCTGATTTATATGGCTGTGTAGTTGGTCTTTTCAAACACACCTATTACAACTGATCAGTTTTGGCTTGTGTTCAATTGAGGCAATTGGACCCAAGGCCTATAATTGATGAACAATGTTCACTATAGTAAAGCAACGGAACCATGGACTCAAGAAGCTGTAACTTCACTGCTGCTGAAACCAATGCACTACTAGAGGGTGTTCGGTGCCATTATGGAACAATAGTGGGACGTTTTAATTCTGCTAAGGATACCAACAAAAAGAAAAATGATGTTTGGATTTTAATCACAGAAAATGTGAATGCCATAGGGTCTGTCCAGAGGAGGACCACAGACCAAATCAAATTGCGGTGGAAGAATCTTAAGGCCAGGGCAACAAAGGACCATGCTGAAGCCAAAAACCCACAAACAGGCAACAAGCCATTTAAGAGGGGAGATTACACAGATGTGGTCCTCGACATCATTGGAGGTGAGAAGTCGCAAGCTCTCCATGGTATTCAAGGTGTTGTAGGGGATGGCAAGCCTTGGATTGAGGAGGAGGAGGAGAATCTGCCAGTTCCTCCTGAGGCTGATCCAGAGAGCGTATTTATATTGAATCTCAGCTCTGTTCCTGTGGAAGAAGCTGGATCCTCATTGGTTGAGCCAGTGGTAGTTGCCATAGGATCTCAGAGGAAAGGCTTGAAGTGCCATTCATCAAACAAAGATGATGATTACAAGGCACTTCTGCAAAAAGAGACTGAAAGGGCAGAAGCACAGCTTCGTCTGGCAGAGGAACAACTGACTCTGACCAAACTGCAGCAAACCAAGACCAGACTTGAGATCCACCTCCTAAACGCTACGCTCAGACAAGCTGGTCACTCCACATCAGATGAGGAAGTCTGAAATTATTGTGGAGTATTTGACATTAAGTCTTTTTTTTAATTCAATACATCTATATTTGAAACTTGTTATAAATATCCTCAATGTACAGTGTTTGTGTTGTAGGTCTCAGATGAGCGGACTGCTGGAAGAGGATGGGGTGGGGTTTTTCTTGTTTTTAGTTTTTTTTAAATGTGTGTGTTTTCATTTCAAATAAAAATAAACTTATATTGACCCCACACTGGCTATTCTACTTGTTGCTCTTTACATATCTATAGTTCTACATTGTGATTTCCTATCCTGTTTGAGCACTGGTTATCCAGATTTGGTGATCCTGAAAAGTTCCTATCCGGATCAGATTGATCCAATCCGATGTTGCTTTGAAAAACTGGCTCAAAAGTAAGCTGGATTACGTGATCACGGATCGCAAAAAAAAGGATTACTAAATCCGGATCAATTTTATCCGGATTAAACCTTTTGAAAAACCGGCCCCTGAGGATTCAACAACTATCCATCAATAAAATGTACAATCCCAATACCAGTATTAACCAGACAGATTCCATCACATTAATTGATCTCAAAGTACTTGACCATACAGCTGTGTATAAAGATGAATGTGACACTGATGCCTGTCTGAAGGAAAGAAAAATCCCAACAGAGCTCTCTTTAATATATTTTTCTCCTAGATAGCAATAAATTATATGGAGAGCAAACAGAGACTTTCTCTTAATCTCACAACATACAATGCAACAATAGATTTTCTTAATTCTTTGTCTTGTTTTCCAGTACAAATACCTAAACATTCTTAAAACAGGATATAATTCCTTGACAAGCAAAACTAAATTCGATATTTTGTCTTGTTTTGTAAGATATTTAACTAAATTTAGTGGTTTATGCTGAAAAAACAATTATAATAATAATTTCCAATGGGGTTAATTCAATTTATTTCAAAGTGAAAACAAGTTTATTTATCTTATTCTGTTGGAAATTTTATATTTATTATTATAAGCATAATCTTCATTAAATTTTATCAGATTACTTTGAAAATTAGACTTAATATCATATATAGATTTGTTTCAAAAGTAAATATATTGTATCTTGTTTTATTGTAAGGATGTTTAGCTATTTTGTTTATAGATTATGAAATTATTGTTTTATTATTATTAATGTAATTGATGCTTTGTTTATTAAGTAAAATCACAAATAAGATCTCTTTCATATCTCAATGATTTCTCCTATACAGTAATAAGATGAAATGTGGAGCAAATAGAGACTTTTGCTTAAGTCTTCTTCTGAAATATTTCTCCTGAGAAAAAGATCCCAGTAATCTCCTCTAGACTTTCAGATCTCAATATTGTCTCAAATGTGCTCAGATTCATCAGCATATCAAAATCGGTAGTCTGAAACTTTATGCTGAAATTCTAAATAAATATTTCTCATCTCAAAGTCAGCAATCAACATTTAGAAGATATAGATTTCAATATATACTTCCAATCAAATTCTACCAAAACCAAATCATCCAAGCCATCATTAGAAGTTGCAATAAAAGCACAAGATGGCGAAATCAAAAGAAATGATATGAGATAGCTTGTACAAAAATGGGCAACTTTTACATCTAAAGAGAAAAACCACCAAAATGAACCAACAAACCAAATAACCAAATGTTATTATTAAGATTTGTAACCCAAATTTACACTTAACGATAAAGTGTAACTGCTTACCCAAACATAAACATAAACCATTATTTTAGTAAAAAAATAAACTACTAATAACCTACTAGTGTACCACGAAAGAAAGAAAACATCAGGGAATGAGACAAGAAAGGGTATCACATTACATTAGTCATTTGTATTACATAAATAAACAAGTAACCAACTTGTCCACATGATGTTTCCTTTCTTAAAATGAAAGTGTTGGATAGGAGGCTAGCTAATGTGTGATGCCTGTATTGTATGAATTTGCACTTCTGTTTGTTGATTGATTGGTCTCAATGGGCATAAGTTGTACAATATCTTACAATTTTGCCATCTTAAATGAATTAACAAAAATTGTCATGAGAACATGCTGAATCTGTGCTATCCACATTAATTGTATACCTCTATACTTTTACTGGATTTAAACAATAGATACATTGGTGTTTATTTTTATTTCTCCAAAGAAATATTAGGTGAAAAATCTGAGACAAAGTTGATATTTCAATAAATCATAACCGAAACTCCATTTATTTTTCCTGAGGTCTGAAAGAGCAACCTTTAGGGAATAAAAGCCAGCATTAAATCTCATTAATTGCTGTTCCTTGACCATTAGACCTGACCACAACAATGAGTGCAAAACTGATGCCTGCCTCCCCAAAACACTTACAACAACACTGATCGATAAATACTGTCACATCTGCCTTTACATTATGATCACATAACCACATTATTGATACATAACTCAATACAGTTCATTTAGCTTCTCTCAGTTCTCAAGTGACGGCTCAGCTTGTTTGGAGAAGAATATTTGATACCGGCAACTTCAAACAGTCAGGGAGGAAGCAGAGCCATTCTGTAATACCTGAATTTACCAGCTTGAACATTATCTAATAACTTGTCCAAACCTGTTTGTTTCACACCCACATGACTTGGAAAACAAAACAAAAAACTATATACATGTATATTTTGAAGAATGTTCATGTTGCTATTTTACATTATCTGACAAAGCACTGTGCTGCATTTTAGATTACTGATTGCACTGTATTTTTTGTTGCTTTATTTATATATATTTTTAGGGCTGTTAATGGATTACAATTTGTAATCAAATGAATTACATGACATCCAGATGTTAATTAATCGAATTAATCACAATTAATCACATAAATCATGATTTATGAAAAAGGTCTCCAAATAAATATAATTCTTATACATAATGACTAATAATTCAAAGCTGTAATAAATACATAATAAGGATTGAAATTCAGTTTGAAATAAATTGCATTATTGTGGCAGTTGAATAAAACATTTCACAGTATGCATTCTTGTGTTCTATCTGCGCTCTTTTTAATTGTCGCTCTATGTACATGTGCGTGGATGCATTTGGAACGTCTCACTGGCATTCAGCATCATAACGCCACATTTGTAGGATGCTGTGTCAAGTTAAATGTTGTGGACAATTTGAAAACCACATCTCAAGATTCCTGTTTTATATGTTTGTTTTTTTATGCATATGAAGCACCTTGAATTACCAACGTGCATAAAAAGTGCTATGTAAATGCACTTGTCTTGCATTTCCCAAAGAAAGCATATAGTGACCAGAGGCTGTCAAGCTCCAGAATGGACATAAACATCAGAACTGTCATTCCCTATACGCATATTACGCATTCTGCATAGGGCACCAACTCCCTAGGGGGGGCTCCAGAATCTCTTCCATCTACCAGACGATCGCCTCACAGCTCGCAGCACATCAGATTTTCACCCCTCCACTGAAGCTCTCAAATATAATTTGCAATTCCCAGCTTTTCAAATCAAAAGCCTTTCTCTTGTGCATCATAATTGACATGAAGTGCCAATTTTGAATATGTGGAGGTAATTAAAGTAATTAAAGACTAAATTAAATTTTTGAGTAAAATATTCCATAAACAGCATGAGGTTAACGTTCACTAATCATTCCCACAGAGCTTCACTTACATTATAATATATGCAATCAAATATTAGCTAAAGATACTGCCAAAGCAGATAGCAATACAAAGACCATTTACGTACAGGTGAAACTTCGAAAAATTAGAATATCGTGCAAAAGTTCATTAATTTCAGTAATTCAACTTAAAAGGTGAAACTAATATATTATATAGACTCATTACAAGCAAAGTAAGATATTTCAAGCCTTTATTTGATATAATTTTGATGATTATGGCTTACAGCTTATGAAAACCCCAAATTCAGAATCTCAGAAAATTAGAATATTGTGAAAAGGTTCAGTATTGTAGGCTCAAAGTGTCACACTCTAATCAGCTAAACACCTGCAAAGGGTTCCTGAGCCTTTAAATGGTCTCTCAGTCTGGTTCAGTTGAATTCACAATCATGGGGAAGACTGCTGACCTGACAGTTGTGCAGAAAACCATCATTGACACCCTCCACAAGGAGGGAAAGCCTCAAAAGGTAATTGCAAAAGAAGTTGGATGTTCTCAAAGTGCTGTATCAAAGCACATTAATAGAAAGTTAAATGGAAGGGAAAAGTGTGGAAGAAAAAGGTGCACAAGCAGCAGGGATGACCGTAGCCTGGAGAGGATTGTCAAGAAAAGGCCATTCAAATGTGTGGGGAGCTTCACAAGGAGTGGACTGAGGCTGGAGTTACTGCATCAAGAGCCACCACACAGGCGGGTCCTGGACATGGGCTTCAAATGTCAGACATCTTACCTGGGCTAAAGAAAAAAAAGAACTGGTCTGTTGCTCAGTGGTCCAAAGTCCTCTTTTCTGATGAGAGCAAATTTTGCATCTCATTTGGAAACCAAGGTCCCAGAGTCTGGAGGAAGAATGGAGAGGCACACAATCCAAGATGCTTGAAGTCCAGTGTGAAGTTTCCACAGTCTGTGTTGGTTTGGGGAGCCATGTCATCGGCTGGTGTTGGTCCACTGTGCTTTATTAAGTCCAGAGTCAGCGCAGCCGTCTACGGGACATTTTAGAGCACTTCATGCTTCCTTCAGCAGACAAGCTTTATGGAGATGCTGACTTCATTTTCCAGCAGGACTTGGCACCTGCCCACACTGCCAAAAGTACCAAAACCTGGTTCAATGACCATGGTATTACTGTGCTTGATTGGCCAGCAAACTCGCCTGACCTGAACCCCATAGAGAATCTATGGGGCATTATAAGAAAGATGAGAGACATGAGACCAAACAATGCAGAAGAGCTGAAGGCGCTATTGAAGCATCTTGGTCTTCCATAACACCTCAGCAGTGCCACAGGCTGATAGCATCCATGCCACGCGCATTGAGGCAGTAATTAATGCAAAGGGGCCCAAACCAAGTACTGAGTACATATGCAAGATTATACTTTTCAGAGGGCCGACATTTCTGTATTTAAAATCCTTTTTTTTATTGATTTCATGTAATATTCTAATTTTCTGAGATTCTGAATTTGGGGTTTTCATAAGCTGTAAGCCATAATCATCAAAATTATATCAAATAAAGGCTTGAAATATCTTACTTTGCTTGTAATGAGTCTATATAATATATTAGTTTCACCTTTTAAGTTGAATTACTGAAATTAATGAACTTTTGCACAATATTCAAATTTTTCGAGTTTCACCTGTATATGCTTTTGATGGATCATTTATCAGTGTAAGGTGCGTAATCCAGTCTTCATTATTAATATCTAAAACATATATTGCTGCAGTTTGATAAGTCAAAATCTCGCTCAGTTTCCACAGAACTTGTGACGAAATGATACAGAAACATTTGCACATACAGAAACTCATTGTGCATACACCTGTCTGTGTGCATTTGTGTTATTTCTGTAATATCAGAACATCTCTTTATTTTATGTGAGCAAACTTCAGATTTTAGTTCACTTGTGAATTAATAAGGTTTGCTGTGTGTGGGGAAAAAACTCAATTTTATGGAAATTGCTCTGATAATATTAACCAAAGGATCTCATATCTGCCCTGTCATGTCCTGGGTGAAATATTATCAGTATGTGAATCAGGAATAAATTAGCAGTGGGGGCATTAACAGCAGGAACATATATATATATTTTGTGCTGTGAAAATTGTTTTGATATTGAATAGTTGAAGCCTTCAGGCTTACAAGTTGTTTACTAAGGATTAAAAACATGATCAAACTGCATAGCACTGTATATGAACTTTTATATGAATATCCATCCATCCAACTAAATAATGTACAGTCATAATTGTGAAATAAACCCTTGTATCACTCTGAATGGGTTTATTTTGCTATAATAACCAGCTGACTTTACATTATCCCACGTATTACATGACTACATGCCAAATATAAAATGGACATGAAATATTAACTTGACATTATATAATTGTATTATGTAAGAATAAAGAGACCGTAGAGTAATATGAGAAAGTATCTATGTAGGAAATTGCTTGCCGGGGATTAAACAGCTTTAACAGTTGCAGAATGCTTTGATTTGACCAATCTGAATCAAGTAACCAGGGAACTGTGCAATAAAACATAAAATATGTGTTGTAAGAAGATACACCGGTGAAATACAATTTTTCGCTAGTCCCTTCACAAAGACAAATATTTCTCTGTGGTGTTATGGAGCATGTTTTAGCTGAAAGCTCAGGAGAGGAGAGCCACCCACTCTCTCTTTTAATCAATCAGTCTCTTTTAACGGTTTTGATGTATTGTAGAAAGCCTGCCCTACACTTTACACTCTGCACTGACAGTTTATTCCCATCACCGCATGACTACAGCTGTTTCCTGAGCAATGCACAGTAGATAGTATGTAAACTGTTTACAATATGTACATTTTCAGGATGACCTACTATATTAGCAAAAATGCCCATTATTTAACAGAGCACACTGTAAGGAATACTGTGTACACTCAAAATCTTCAAGCTTTCATTTTAAGTGTGATGAGAGAACCGAAAAAATATCAGCCGCATATTTTAGCATAAATATTTTTACTCATTATTTGATTGGACTGCTAAAACTTAAGACAAAATACACATGCTAAATAACTGTATTTATTTGATATTCATCAAAGATGAATACTGGATGCCACTCACATGCACCATGATGATGAGTTAACGAGACAACAATGAGTACATTTGCATGCACAAACACCTATTATGCTTAATAAACTGACAACTTATGTGTGATCAAGTAAACACATAAATGGTTTTCTTTTATCAGGCATATTAAGCATAAACCGATCAGCATACATCGATTTTTGCCCATTGCCCCAATTTCGGGTTGCATGCAAACAGCTAGACCGGCTTTCTTACCGTCTTATCAAATGTTACATAAATGTTGTGAGCATGCCTATACACTTTGACGTAAAGTGTATATTTAAAATGTGCTCAATACAGATCACAGAATACATTGGTGTAAATGTAATTTTTGACATATTTTACTATATTACCCAAGGTCAGTAACGTAATCTAAATACTGTAGATTACTTCTTCAGCGCTGGCAGCTTTTTTCACTTTGAGGACAAAACTAAACTGACATTTAGTACACAAATACATTTCCTGAAAAAAAAAACCTTAAACACTTTATGCAGTGTTGCTTCTCAAGTAAATGTATCTTGCTTTTACGGATTTATACCGCTATATCGCAAATGTTTATTTTCATTTATTATGTTAAAGTCCCCATATACATAGGTCAAGCATATGAGGTATCATTTGAAAGCTTAGAATCTGAGCTTTTCAGAGAATGCCATCCTTTTACAAAATAATAAAACAAGGCCTGAAAACATTTGTATAGAAACGTATCGCCCCCTAGAGGTACTGGGTAGAAATGTAATATAAATGTCTTTCACATGGCACTTAAATGGACAAGTCATACATCAAATTAAACATCTCATTATTAGGAATGTGACCATATAGTTTAATTTGTTGCCCTAATACCACAGTTTGAAAGATTGTAAAAAAAAAAAAAAAATCTTTAAATGAAATATGATTTCTGTAAATCTTCAAACACATACATCTCATGTATGCACTGATTATTGCTACTGTAAGACCCAAATAGCAAGAAACATTATATCTGCTTTTGTCTAAAAAAATTGCAATTTTTTTACTTGTCTGTAAGATTGCTTGGCTGAATAATTAAATGTTATATCTTAGATGGCCAGAACAAAATATGCCATCCAGCAGGAAAAGCATGCTAAATCATCACAAAAATATTTTTTCGACCATTGATGATAAAACAGTTTGTATATAGTCCACAGTGTGTGTGAATGGTGAGCTTTTAAATTTGAGAGTGGAAAATTGCAGGCGGCAGCCCAAAAATGAGTTTAACAAGTTAAGAAAATTATTTTCTTATCTTTGCTTTGATATCAAATGAGTTAATTGATAGAATTAATTATAAAATATACTAGTGCCTGGCAACAGGTGCATGTAAAAGGGCTTTAAATAGCATTTTAGCTTAGCATAAAGTAAAATATTCACTTGACAATTTACAGAAGATTCATTATTTCTGCTGCACCAGACTCACTTAGAAATCCCACAACGACATCTTTTTCTAATCATGTGGATTCTGTTTATAGAATGAGGCAGAAAATATATTATTTGTAGCTTTCTATACAATGCTAAAGGCTACATCAGTTTGTATTTCTCATTTAAAAATTATTTATTCTTGTAAAAATACACAAACCACAAACCACATATATCATTGTAATCTTGTATTTTTTTTTTCTCCCCAATTTGGAATGCCCAATTCCCAATGCACCTCATGGTGGTGTAGTGACTCGCCTCAATCCAGGTGGCGGAGGAAGAATCTCAGTTGCCTCCAGGTCCGAGACAGACACATGGCTTGTTGAGCACGTTACCGCGGAGACATAGTGCGTGTGGACGCTTCACGCTATACTCTGTGGCATCCACGCACAACTCACCATGTGCCCCACCGAGAGCGAGAACCACACATTATAGTGACCATGAGGTTAATCCAACGTGATTCTACCCACCCTAGCAAGGACCAATTGGTTGCTTAGGAGACCTGGCTGGAGTCACTGGATTCAAACTTGCGACTCCAGTTGTGGTAGTCAGCGTCTATACACGATGAGCTACCAAGGCCCCCTAACATCATTATCGTGTATTTATTGGATTCATGTTTTATCTGTCAAAGTGTTTCTAACAGTTTTCAGTTAATCTGTTGAAAAATGCTGTACTGTAGTTCCTCTGATAAGCTCCCAAGGGGCATTTTACCATATAAACTTTCTTAAAACACATTCCTGGTCTTACTGTGCATGACCATCTAAACGGTTTTCAAGAGGGAAAAAACAGTTTTTAATCAAAATGTAACAACAACTTTCCTACTCGGCTGATGCCTCCTCTTCTTTCCAACCACCTGCCACATAGAGACCACTTTTCACCTTTCAATCCATTCCCAGTGGATAAAATCATCCCAAATATCACTTGGAAATGCAATGCATTACAGAAGAAAAAGGGGTTGCGAACCCAGTTTCACATTTGACGTTCTTATAAAGGCCATCATAAAGTATAATACAAACTGTGACATCACACAATTACAGAATAAATTAAATAATATTCATTTATACACATACTTTATACTCATACTCGCATACTCATAGATTTATATAAACTTTTCTGTTTGCAGAGCTTCCATATTCCTGATATTCTTCACTCATATGATTATGTAACTGTCTGGCTTTCATTACCAATTATAATCTAATTCAATGCAGTAATGCTCATGGGCAAAAACACAAAGTCAGACCCAGCCACATAATCATCGCATAATCTCTGGTGGGCCGTGCAACTTCAAGAATAAACCTCCATTTGCATTCGCGCCTTCCTTTAAAAGATTCCATCTCCTCCCCACTGGCTGTTCATGGCACACAAACAAAAACCAAGTGTTAATCAAAGATCTCAGCGGAGAGCATGTTTGCTGTCTTCATCCTCGCTGAGGAGCAGGGACTGCAGATCTCACGCTGACACAAGAGCAGCTCCCACACTCGACTGGCTTTTTCCAGCATTCATCACTGTTAGAATGTACTCTGGACTGCCTGCTGTGTGATCAGGCCTGACCTCACTCTGAACACTTGAAGAAAGAAGACAATTTTCAGCAGCGAGCAGGAGATAAAATAAACTGTTCTACTGTGCAGTTGATAGAAAATAACAGCGTTGTGCATTTAAAAAAATATCCTCAGTTAAAGCTGAAGTGTATTCTTGAATGCTAGATTACTATGTAGAAACAACTGTAAGTAAGCCATTTGTTGGTTTACTTCACCACAACGTGTGAAACTTTTGATTTTTGGTACTATCGAAACATTCCTCTATTTGTCTGAGCAACCCATCCAGTTTGACAGAGCAACATTGGATCAACCAATCGCGTTAGTTTGGGGTGGGACTGTCTATTTGAGCGGTCAATAGAAGACAGAGTGAGTGTTTACTAATAGTTTAAACATTTGTTTTTGCAATTAGTTTTGCAAACAAATAAATGTAGACTTAATATAATATAATTGTAAAGTTTGGAGGAAGTCAAGAGAGCCCTGTCTAAATGCAGCTAAGTTTAATGGAAAATAAATAATATACAAACAGGGTAAATGCTGGAACAAGGCAAGACTTGGAACTAGGAAACAAAACAAACACAAAGGCAACCAGTACAGGAACAGGAGAAAAACACAGACTGAGCAGACATCAGGGCATTATATACACAAGGATAAACTAAGTAATGGAAGACAGGTGAAAATATTTAGTGAACAGCTGGTAGTGATGAGAGCAGAGCATTTTGGGAAGTGTTGTCCAGGGAAAACAGAAGACAGAGGATAAACATGACAAGGCAACATGACAGTGAATTATGACAGATCCCGGCCTGTCATGGGGAAGGCCAGGAGACCTAGAAGACCAGAGCAGATCAGGCGGATGGCCATGGGACACAGGCGACCAGAGCAGATCAGGCGGATGGCCATGGGACACAGGCGACCAGAGCAGATCAGGCGGATGACCATTTCAGGGTAGGGACTGGATCAGGAGGCCTGGTTGGCAGCCACAGGGCTGAACCGGGGTGGCGACCACAGGGTCGAGATAGGGTCAAGAGGCCTGGGAGGTGGCCACAGACTAGAGACTGGAGCCGTGGAAGGCTCGAGGGGTGAAGCCATAGCAGCCAGAGCAATGGGAGGTTCGAGGGGCGAAGTTGTGGAAGTTGGAGCAGGGGAAGGCTCGAGGGGCGAAGCAGTGGGAGGCTCGAGGGGCGAAGTCATGGAAGGCGGAGCTATGGGAGGCTTGAGAGTCCTGTATGACTGGGAATGACCTCAGTGGTCTCAAACATGGGGAAGAGGCTTGGGAACAACCTCTGTGGTCGTGGGCACGGGCAGAGACTCTGGAACAACCTCTGTGGTCATGAACACTGGCAGAAACTCGGAAACAACCTCTGTGGTGGTGGGCATGGGTAGAGACTCGGGAACAATCTCTGTGGTCGTGAACACTGGCAGAAACTCGGAAAGGACCTCTGTGGTCGTGGGCATGGGCAGAGACTCGGGAACGACCTCTGTGGTCGTGAACACTGGCAGAAACTCGGAAAGGACCTCTGTGGTTGTGGGCACGGGCAGAGACTCGGGAACAACCTCTGTGGTTGTGAACACTGGCAGAAACTCGGAAACGACCTCTGTGGTCGTAAACACTGGCTGAGGCTCAGAGACGAACTCTGTGGTCATGAGCATGAGCTCGGGAACGACCTCTGTGGTTGAGAACACTGGCAGGGAGGCGGAGACGACCTCTGTGGTCGTGGGCATGGGCGGAGACTTGGGAATGACCTCTGTGGTCATGGGCGGAGACTCGGGAATGACCTCTGTGGTCGTGAAAATGGGCAGAGTCTTGGGAATGACCTTTGTAGTCGTGGGCATGGGCAGAGACTTGTAAACGACCTCCATGGTCGTGAACATGGGCCAAGACTTGGAAACAACCTCCATGGTCATGTACATGAGAAGAGACATGGGAACGACCTCTGTGGTAGTGGGCATGGGCGGAGACTCAAGAAGGACCTCTGTGGTTATGAAAACAGGCAGAGACTTGGAAATGACCTCTGTGGTCGTGTACACGGGAAGAGACTTTGGAAAAACCTCTGTGGTTTTGGGCATGGGTGGAGACTTTGTCCTTTTGTCATGTGACAGACGTAAAAGCTATGCATTTCTCACACAGGAAACAGAAATTATTAGTTCACCTCTCGGTGAACTAATCATTTCTGCTTCCTGTGTGTGTGCATAGCATATACACTCTGTCACGTGACAAAAGAATGAATGACTCGGACAAGTAGATTCAATCCAGAGGTGAATTAATCTTTGTGTTTGTCCTTGGCTGCATTATATTGGGGTTATAATCAAAGTTTGCATAAGAAGACATGATGGGGGGGATTTGGCTATTGAAAATGTAACATTTTTATTTAATTCTGCTCAAATGATCTAAATTACTTTGTTTGAGGTTCAAAAGATGGGCAAGGAGGAAGCTGGGGCTGGCTTGACAAACACATAAGACACTTTAATGTGACACTTTTTAGTGGACATTAAACACTATAACACAGCTGCTTTTCAGCAGCTCCAACACACATTGCTCTCAGCATCACACTAACAACACTTCTAAGAAAAAGAAGAAGCTGACGTGAAGGCTGATTTTGAGCCTGGACTGATTCTTTTAGATTTGATTCAGGAAACTGATTGTGTTTTTGGTATTGCTCTGATCACTTTTATCATGGCTCATGGTGGCCCAGTTTCATTTTATTAATTTTGAAGAATAAAATTGTAGAATAAAATAAATAATAAACTAATAATCTTTCTGTATGTTAATGTGAGTGAACAGTTAGGGTCACAAGTAAAGTTAAATAGTTAAACCCCATAAAAATCACATGAGAATAAGACCATCTGTTTTCAAACATATTCCACAATTATTTTCATCTCTCTGTTTTTGTCATTCAGTATCAGTAGTTTGCTGATTCATGTTTCTCGTGTGTTTTATTTTGAAAAGTTTAGTTCCTGTTTCATGTCATGTGATTCCCTTGTCATGTGATTTCGTGTTTCTCTCCATGTTCATGTGTGTTGTTTTCATTGGTTCATTGTTTGATTATCTTGTATAGAGTTCTGTTTGTTCAGTGGTTTATGTTCTCCCATGTCATGTATTTAAGCCCTCATGTTTACCTTTGTCAAGTATTGTATGTGAGTGTAACTTTGTTGATGTAATGTTGGTTCATAGTCTAGTCATGCCATGTTAAGTCAAGTTTATGTTAAGTCAAATCATGAATTATGTTAAGTTAAGTTCATGTTTTTGTTTGTTATGATATAGATTCATGATTTGGAGATTGTTTATGTAAATAATTGCACTTGGGTTCCTCACTTCTTTATTATCGTCTACCTCATTGCCAGCAGCAACATCACTACAGTTTTCTTTTCTTTCTTTTTCCCTCTCCTCCCTTCCTTCTTTCATTTTCTCCTTTCCCTCCCTTCCCTTTCTTCTCCCTTTCCATTTTTACATTTATACAAACACATTGTGGATAAAACATGTCACTTTGAAAAATAGAACTAAATAAGAGACCAGGATCTCTTTTCAGCTTTACTTGGAGAATAGTGCTGATTTCAGTTATAGCAATAAAAAAAATTATTTACACTTCCAGAAACAGTGAAGGTAAGTCTCTAAGTCTGTATGGCATTTCACACAGACAGCCAATATGCTACAATCAATTGTATTAATTATAAATGGTATTATAGCCTATAAAGTATCTTTTATTGGGTCTGATTGAGACAGTTACTAATAAAACTGAACCTCACACATTTAGTAAATACTCCTATTTATGAGCTATATTATTCAAAAATCCTAGGACATGAGAGTATAAGAAAGAATAAAATCGAGATATAAAATCAGCAGCATTACTTGTATTGATTAAAAAACTCTCTAAGACTTTGAGCAATGGCATATCTGACAGGGATCTCCGCTTTAAGATTATATAAAGCAGAATTTGAAGATAGCCATAATTATGTTCTTTAGGGAGATCAAACCTCTTTTGTACCTGCTGGAAGCACATGAGGAAATCATTCTGGAACAAGTCCCTCACTGTCATGATATGTAATTGTGGCAGCGGGGGCGTGGTCAAGCGCCCGTCCGGGAGAGAAAAGCGGTAAGGTCGCTCACACCTGAGCTAAATTATGTCTAACACCTGTGTCTAATTGCAGTAGCATGAGGAGAGCGGCATAATAAGCAGCAGCAAGAGAGCCTCTAGAGGGAGAGAACCCGAAGACGAGCAAGAAATGTGTGATGTCTTGTCTTGTGTTGTGATTTTTAAAACATTAAAAAGAAGCTTTACCTTGAAACTGATGCTGTTCCGACCCTTCCTTAGTGGAAAAACTTTACACTGGTGCCGAAACCCGGGAAAAGAACGAACATTTTTTTTTTCCCAAGCTATGGAAAAGAGTCACCCCATAGAGTCCTCCCAGCTGGCGGATGTCCTCCAGTCCCTCGCTACACTCCATCAGAGCCACCAACAATCTCTGCTTGAGCTCCGGCAAGACCAGGATCGTCGGTTATTCAAGATCATGCAGCTCAAGCAGAGGACCGGCTCGCCATCCGGAGCCTCCTCAGCCAGGAGGCCGCTCCAGCCGCAGCCGCGACCCCGGACACCCGCACCACACTGCCCCTGCCCGCGTTACAGAAGATGGGGCCGGCAGATGATCCAGTGGCATTCATCAATTTGTTTGAACGTACGGCGGAAATTTGGGGTTGGCCACAAGACCAGTGGGCAGCCCGCCTAGTCCCTCTCTTGTCCGGGGAAGCACAACTCGCGGTGCAACAACTTCCGGCAACAAGCCTCCTGGCCTATGCAGACCTGAGGAAAGCCATCCTGCAACGGGTTGGTCGGAAGAAAATCGCCAGCTCTTCCGGGCTATGAAACTGGATAAGTCCGTCCGGCCGTTTGCGTTCGCCCAGCGGCTCCGTGATGCCTGTCGGAGGTGGCTACTTGCGGGGGACCGCGACGTCGAGGGACTTGTCGATCAGGTGGTACTGGAGCAGTTTGTTCAGTGCTTACCCAGGAGAATGGCGGAGTGGGTCCAGTGCCACCGCACAGCGTCGCTGGAGGAGGCCGTTCGTCTTGCGGATGACCACATGGCGGCGAATCCGGAGCGGATGAGCTCTCTCTCTCTCTCACCCCTTCCCCTGTGTCTTCCCCTGTTTTTTTCCCCTCCCCTGTGCCCTCTCGCTCTACTCTCTCCCCAGGGCCTGTTCCTGCCCCGCGCAGGCTTGGAGGATTCCCGAGACCAACTTCCCGACCGTGGGAGAACCCGCATACCCCTTCTCCGTCCTTCAGCCACTCTCCTCCTCAGGTGGGGGTGCGGGTGCGGCCGTGGCGCCTGGGCCGGCCTGCTGGAGGTGCGGAGACCCGGACCACTTCCGGGATCAGTGTCCGCTGATGGAGGTGGGGACGGTGGTGCGGGTCTCCGATGTCCCGCAGGCTGCCCCCGATCGGGCTGGAGCGTACCGGATTCCGGTAAGGATCCAGGGTGGTACATACCAAGCATTGTTGGTACAACCCGGGGCTTTGGGCTCAGCTAAACGGGTGAGGGTGAGGTGTGTGCATGGGGATGTTCACAAGTATCCCATGGTGACTTTGGCGATCAAATTCCGGGGAGAAAAACATAGTGTGGAGGCAGCGGTTAGTTCCCGCCTCACCCATCCGCTAATCTTGGGTACTGATTGGCCGAATTTTAGAAATTTATTGGAGGGAGATTGTGCGGATGGGTCCTGCATGAAAGTGAAGAGATGTGTGATGTGTGATGCTTTGGCGGGGGAGGCGGAGCCGGGGCCGTCCTCGGCTGCTCCGAATGACGAGGGAAGGGGCGAGGTTGTTGGTATTCCTGGAGGGGGACTTCCCCTTGGAGCAGTCGCGGGATGAAACCCTTAAGCACGCTTTTGACCAAGTGAGAGTAATCGATGGTCAACAACTCCGGCCGGGCGTTGCCGTTTCATATCCATATTTTTCGGTTATTAAAGATCGGTTGTACAGAGTGACGCAGGACGCTCAAACAAAGGAGGAGGTGACACAATTGTTGATTCCACGGAGCCGCCGGGAAATGGTTTTCCAGGCGGCTCACTATAATCCTATGGCCGGTCACCTAGGGGAAAGGAAGACACTTCTCCGTCTAATAGCCCGTTTCTATTGGCCGTGCATTGGCGGCGACGTCCGCAGGTGGTGTGCGGCGTGCCGCGAATGTCGGCTGGTAAACCCACCGGCCACCCCAAAAGCGCCTTTGCGCCCCCTTCCATTGATCGAGGTTTCATTGGAGAGAATTGGAATGGACCTCGTCGGGCCATTAGAACGGACGGCACGCGGACATCGCTTTGTGTTAGTCCTGGTGGATTACGCAACGCGATATCTGGAAGCAGTGCCTTTGAGCAACATCTCAGCACGTAGTGTTGTCGGGGCACTCTTCAAGATAATCTCCCGGGTGGGGGTTCCGAAAGAAATCCTCACCGACCAAGGCACTACTATTATGTCACGAACACTTCACGAACTTTACGAACTCTTGGGAATTAAATCGATTCACACTAGCGTGTACCATCCTCAGACAGATGGACTGGTGGAACGATTTAATAAGACGCTCAAAAATATGATTCATAAATTCGTACACGAAGACGCTAGGAATTGGGATAAGTGGCTGGACCCCCTGTTATTCGCAGTACGAGAGGTCCCGCAAGCCTCCACAGGTTTTTGCCCATTTGAGCTGCTGTACGCGCGACGCCACGCGGGGTCCTCGACGTCATCCGTGAAGCTTGGGAGGAGGGTCCTTCTAATAGTAAAAATGAAATTCAATACGTTCTTGATCTTCGAGCAAAGCTCCACACACTGGGGCAATTAACACAGGAGAATTTGCTCCAGGCTCAAGAACACCAACGCCGGCTGTATGACAGGGATGCTCAGCTACGGGAATTTGCACCGGGAGATAAAGTGCTTGTATTACTCCCAACATAGAGCTCAAAATTACTCACGACGAGTAGGGGATCTTGATTATGAGGTTAAACATACCGATAGAGAGACATACCGCGTCAAATATATCACCTCCTGAAATTGTGGAGAGAAGAGGTGGCCTCTGTGACGTTGGCAACGGTAGTTCCGGAGAGGGCGGAGCTCGGACCGGAGGTAAACAAAGCCTGCAATCCTAACACCCCGGTTCCTTGTGGAGACCACCTCTCACCGCGCCAACTCGCAGAGGTTTCCAAACTACAAAAGGAGTTTGCAGATGTGTTTTCTCCTCTACCGGGCCACACAAACATCATACAACACCACATCAAGACCGAGCCGGGCCTATCGCTTGCCCGAACATAAAAAGAAAGTAGTTCGGGAAGAATTGGACGCGATGATTGAGATGGGAGTAATAGAAGAATCCCACAGCGATTGGTCCAGCCCGGTCGTCCTTGTTCCCAAGAGCGACTGGTCTGTACGTTTCTGTGTGGATTATAGAAAAGTCAACGCGGTGTCTAAATTTGATGCATACCCAATGCCCCGTGTTGATGAACTGCTCGATCGGTTAGGTACTGCTCAGTTTTATTCGACCTTGGATCTAACAAAGGGTTATTGGCAGATCCCCTTGACACCAATATCCCGTGAAAAAACGGCCTTCACCACGCCATTTGGATTACACCAATTCGTGATGTTTCCTTTCGGTTTGTTCGGTGCACCAGCCACGTTTCAGCGTCTCATGGATAGGATCCTCAGACCGCATACTGCTTACGCGGCTGCTTATCTAGACGATATCATCATTTATAGCAATGATTGGCAGCGGCACATGCAACATCTGAGGGCCGTCCTGAGATCGCTGCGGCGGGCGGGGCTCACGGCAAATCCGAAAAATTGTGCGGTTGGGCATGTGGAGGTACGGTATCTGGGGTTCCACTTGGGTCATGGCCAGGTGCGTCCCCAAATTGACAAGACCACGGCGATTGCGACTTGCCCTAGACCCAAGACCAAAAAGGGGGTGAGGCAGTTCCTGGGGCTGGCTGGCTATTACAGAAGATTTGTGCCTAAATTATTCGGACGTCACCAGCCCGCTGACTGACCTCACTAAAAAGGGGGCTCCAGATCCGGTCCAATGGTCGGAGCAGTGCCAACAGGCGTTTACACAGATTAAAGCTGCACTTTGTGGGGGCCGCTTTTGCATGCACCTGACTTCTCTCTCCTTTTGTTTTGCAGACGGACGCTTCAGACAGAGGGCTGGGGGCCGTACTCTGCAGGTGGTGGAGGGAGAGAGCGCCGGTGCTGTACATTAGCCGGAAGCTCTCCTTGAGGGAGACTAAGTACAGCACCATAGAAAAGGAGTGTCTGGCCATCAAGTGGGCGGTCCTCACCCTCCGATACTACCTGCTGGGGCGGGCCTTCACCCTCTGCTCGGATCATGCCCCACTGCAGTGGCTCCACCGCATGAAAGATACTAACGCCCGGATCACCCGTTGGTATCTGGCCCTCCAGCCTTTTAAGTTCAAGGTGGTCCACAGACCGGGGGTGCAGATGGCTGCCGCTGACTTCCTCTCCAGAAATGGGGGGGAGTGGTAGGCAGGCTGGATAACACCCCAGCCTGAGTCGGGCGGTGGGGGTATGTGGCAGCGGGGGCGTGGTCAAGCGCCCGTCCGGGAGAGAAAAGCGGTAAGGGCGCTTACACCTGTGCTAAATTATGTCTAACACCTGTGTCTAATTGCAGTAGCATGAGGAGAGCGGCATAATAAGCAGCAGCAAGAGAGCCTCTAGAGGGAGAGAACCCGAGGACGAGCAAGAAATGTGTGATGTCTTGTCTTGTGTTGTGATTTTTAAAACATTAAAAAGAAGCTTTACCTTGGAAACTGACGCTGTTCCGACCAGTGGGGATTTCTTTAAGACTGCAAGGGAAGCTCAGCTTCCCCTATAATGTCAAAAAAATAATGGTCAAATATGTACTATTGTGTAAACAATTTATTGACTAAAAATGCATTAGAACACGTTCATCTCGAAGACGAGTTCGTTCAGAATCAGCTACATTACATATAGCAGGTCGGCTGACTCGATTTACTTCTCATACATTCCCGTGAGCGCCAGTGCATTTCCCTGTTGAAGCCGAAGCGTCCATTGACTTCAATGGGGCTGCTCTGAACAGTTTTTTCAGTGCTCCGAAAATAGACGGTCATTGGATAAATGCTGCGATTATGTCCTGCCCACGGACGCTCAGCGTCTCTGGGGTGAATGAGGAGTGGGCTGGCCCGGACTCCGGGCTTCCGCGTGATGATTGGAGGATCTGTCGAAAGACTGCATCTCCTTTTGATTGACAGCGAATCTGTACTATAAGAAGTCACTGAAGCTATTTCAAGCTCAGTCCCATCGTGATTTCTCAAGTGTAGTCGAAAGACAAACTGCTGCAACCTATTTCTTTATATTTGTTTGGTGAAATTGTTAGTCAATTTGCATAATACATTTCACACAATCATACACCACATTCCTTGTTTCAGTTTTACCAAGTTTAATATATTTTGTTTTAGAGCGTCGTTCGTTCGTCGTTCGTTCGTTCGTTCGTTCATTCATTCATTCATACAGTAGGCTAGGCTAGCGTCAGTACGGGTGAAACTGCGCACGATGGCAGACGGTGCTAATATTGTCGACCTGATTTTGGCGAAGCCATTTGAAAGTCTTCCTTACAAGGAAAAAATTTGAATTAAACAGCAGGGCAGATCAACACCTAAGATTGATTTAGTGCAAATAATAGGGTAAATAAGTTTATAATGTAGACCGAAAATGAGCTTCCCCTCTTTGAAAGACCAGCAGCCGCCACTGGTTCCGACCCTTCCTTAGTGGAAAAACTTTACAGTAATACATGAGTCACCTATTGCCAGCCGGAAGCATAAATGTAATGTTGGGGTTACGGGGCGGGGTCAACGCAGATAAAAAAGGTTGATGGTTAAAACCTAAAATTGGTCTCGTGTCTTCTCCTTACAACACAACGAAACATGGTGTCAGAAGTAAAGTTCTAAAGAAAATAAAGCGACTAGACGAGTAACGAAAATGGAAGGATTAAAGCCACCTGCAGGACTTGATCTACTGCACGGTAATTTGTCGGAAAACTGGAGGAGATTTCGGCAAAGATTTGAGCTGTATCTAGACGCAACTGGAAGCGCTAGCAAGCCAGCCAAGGTAAAGTCCTCACTATTTCTTCATGTAGCCGGCGAAGAAGCGGTTGAAGTGTATAATACCTTCACGTTCGAAGAAGACGATGATAAACACAGTCTGGAGAAAATAATGGAGAAATTTGAAGAGTACTGTAACCCGAAAAAGAACATAACCTATGAAAGGTATAAGTTTTTCACGTGTGTGCAAGGGGACATGCCCATTAGCCAATACATTACAGAACTAAAGCTAAAGGCGAAGTCATGCAAGTTTGGACTGTTGCAAGAATCTCTTATAAGAGATCGAGTTGTCTGTGGAATCACGTCAGATGCCATGAAAGAGAGACTTTTAAGAGAAGTTGACATTAGTCTCGAAAAAACAACCCAGCTGTGTATCGCGTCAGAAATGACAAAAGCTCAGATGAAGCAAATGCATGACGAGGATCACAACGCACAAGCCTCTGCACGTGAAAGCAAGCACGTTGATGCAGTGAAACATAAGCAGACACGCAAAAACGAGCAACGAAATAAATACAAACCGAATGAAAAAGTCAAAGCAAGCCCTTTTAATTGCAAAAGATGTGGAATGGAGCATGCATCACGCAATTGCCCCGCATATGGCAAACAGTGCAAGAACTGTGATAAAATGAACCACTTTGCTAAGATGTGTAAATCGAAGAAAGTGCATGCGGTTGATGATGACGTCAAAGATCAGAGACCTAGTCTGTTCGTTGGAGCAGTGCAAACACAGACAGGGACAGATGAATGGACAGTTGACTTGAAATTGGAGCACAAACATGTAAAATTTAAACTAGACACTGATGCTCAAGCCAATGTAATCCCGTTCAGCCTGCTGCAAAGAATCTGAATCTGAATTTCTTTAAGCTGTTATGCATGGAATTGTTGAATTTTTTCTGTGTCCATGCACTACAGTAGTGTCTGGGTCTTTGGACTTTTATTTTGAAATGTAGTTTTGCTCTGTTGTCTTAGTTCTGTTCTTGGTTCCTTCCCTGATTGTATCCCAGCTGTGTCTTGTTACCTTGTTAGTCCTTGTGTATTTAAACCCTCTTGTTTGCAGTGTCCCTTGTTGAGTTTTATGTTTGCAACATTGCTTCATGGTTGGGTCTTCGTCTTCGTCTTCGTCTTACGTCACGTCACGTCACGTCACGTCACGTCACGTCACATCACATCACCTAGTCTGTTGTTTTGTATCTTTTGTTTAATTTCATTAAACTGCACTTGGGTTTGTTACATTGTTTTGTCATCATCTTCATCTGCTCCAGTCTTTCCGTATGTTAACTCGACCGACAAATTGAACCCAGCAGTGAGACTTATGCGCCTACGTCAAGGGGATTGGCCTACTGAGGAATTTGCGGTGGAGTTCTGTGGATTCCAATTTGTGGTGGAGTTCTGTGCGACTGGGTGGGTTTCGAACAGATATCCCTGAATATATTTTTTAATGCAGGAATAAACAAGCCTGTCTATTCTCTGATGCCACCAGGGAGAATAGATTGTACTCCCAAAGAATATAACTACTTTGCCCTGTTATGAGTGGCTCGGCCTATACTGTTGATATACTGGCCTATACTTATACTGGCAGATTAGAAAATCAGCATTCCTCTTACAGTGACCACTACAACAGAGACCACCACCACATCTGAGTCCCCCATCATGCCATACCTCCGTTTCCCGTCATGGCTGCCAGTGCCCATGAGCCAGCACCCACACCTGCCACAGACTTCAGAGCAAATGCCTGAAGCTTCGTCCATCCCAGAGCCAGTGCCTGAAGCCTTGTCCGTCACAGTGCCAGCACCTGAAGCTTTGGCCATCCCAGAGCCAGTGTCTGAAGCCTCAGCCATCCCAGAAGCCTCTGCTGTCATGTCTGCCTCATCATGCCATGTTGCTGTGCATGCCTTGTCATGTCAAGTCATCACATCTGACTTGCCATTTTTTTAGCTTTCTGCTTGATTTGTTTCCTTTATTAAAGAAGAGGAACAAGAAAATTAACTCATTCTTTCACAAAATTCATTTTTGTGGTAATCAACATTATGCCTCAAATGCTGTCAATTAAGCTTAAATTGTATTGAACAATCCTATAATGCAAATGAGTCCTCTGATTACTGTCTGCATTACTGTTTAAACCAATAGCAAGGACTTTTTCTCTTCTAAGTCCAAATACACACATGTTTTTCAATGTGTACTGAGCATACCTTCCACTGTCTTGCCTTGCAAACTCATAAAATCGCCCCTCCATGAAACAACCTGCAGTGCTTACCATGTTGAATTCAAGGCAGTGCTTGACGCTAACATTGAGTGTTGCATTGATTCTTCTAACACAAATCATGTGAAAGCTCCTTAACTCTTCCTCAGGCTTTCATACATCCACCAAACTTCACACAGACCTTCAGCCTGTTCTGAACAGGGGCCTTTCACACTGAATGTGTTCCTGCATTAGACACAAAGTGAGTGTGTGGAGCGGAGGAGGGCGGGGCCGGGTCGGAATATCGCGCGCCCGGTCCCCAATCGGCCTGATGAGGCACGCGAGGGATAAAGGCGGCTGGTGAAGATTGTTCGAGAGAGAGAGAATTACGGGCATGTCCGCATGTGTGTTTGTTTATGTTGTGTTTTAAGTTTCTTATTAAATTATTATTTATGTTGACAAGCCGGTTCTCGCCTCCTCCTTGCCCATCGGTAACTGTTTTACATTGGTGCCGAAAGCCGGGAGGGAGGAGGGATGCCCGTCACATAGTCCTTGACACTGCCATCCACCCTGGGGAGCGCCGCTGCCATCTGCCCGGCAGCGGCGCTCCCCAGGGTGAATAGCCCGACCGCCCGGATGCAGGGAACAGCCGTCGTCCGCGGGGCAAGTGGGGATGAGATACCCCGACTGCCTGGAGCGAGGGAGCCGCTGCCGGAGGAGTGCCCTGCCGTCCCCAGAGACGCGGAGGGGTCGAGAGAGAACGCCGTCCGCGAGGGGAGGAGGGAAGAAACTCTCCGACTGCCCGGAGCGGTAGGGCCGCTGCCAGGGGGGGAGGAGTGTCCCCATTTGCTGCCAGGAAAGCGGAGGCGCGTTCTACCCGCTGGGGGTCGAAGGTTTCACTCAGGTTCGCCCGGGGTTGGAGCGGCTGTCGTCCGCCTGAGTGTGGAGGAGTGTTCGAGGACCACGCGACGGTACATCAGAGAACCGGTGAGTGAGCTTTTACTCTCTCTCCTCTCTCTCTCCCTTTCGCACGTGTTGGCCTTTTCCCTCGCCTATTTTGTTGTTGTTTGTCACCTTCTGTCTCCTCCCAGGGCGAGGAAGGCGGGGATGACCACGCGAGATACACCCCGCCCCAGGGGTAGGGGGGGTGTAAGTCATGCCGGTGGCACCCCGGCCTGAGATAATGCCGGGAGGAATGTGGAGCGGAGGGGGGCGGGGCGGGGCTGGGTCGGAATATCGCGCTCCTGGTCCCCAATCGGCCTGATGAGGCGCGCGAGGGATAAAGGCGGCCGGTGACGATTGTTCGAGAGAGAGAGAATTACGGGCATGTCCGCATGTGTGTTTGTTTATGTTGTGTTTTAAGTTTCTTATTAAATTATTATTTATGTTGACAAGCCAGTTCTCTCCTCCTCCTTGCCCATTGTTAACTGTTTTCCAGAGTGCAACAAAATGCAGGTGTCACAATTTAAAATGCAAATCCTTGCAAGAGACACTGAGAATCCAGTGAGACTCATTGCAAAAGTCAAATATGTTAATCTAGTGCATGTTAACGTAGAAAAACAATCAGAGATAATTTTGTATCTACCCTAAGAAAGAGTGTAATTGTCAATTTGCTAATCATAGTCTTCTAATCATATAATGGCCCTGATATCTATGAACGAGTGTTATGACAGCAAATCACCATTTGCGGATACCATATTGAAGAGGGGTTCAGTAGGAAGAACATGGGAGGCGGTTTCACAGTCCAAGTGAGTCAACTTTTAATTTAATGCTTTTCATCTTCACACCGAAGTATTGGATTTTCAGCTTCACAACAAATTATGGCTTTACACACACAGTGTCTCTGGTCTCTTTCTGTCAGGGGGCCTTTTAAATCTCATCTCCGTCATCACTGAAACGAGACACAAGTGTTTTCTGTTAACAATCACCAAGTGATGCCCTTACCGCTTCCTCTCTCCCCAGTGACAGACACACGACCACGTCCCACTCCACACATACAAATGAAAAGGGACAGCTGTAAACTGACACCTTCATATCACAAAATTGTCTTCTCTTATAAAACAGTTATTTTATTATTGTAAACTCTTTTTTTTAGGATTGTTTAGTGTAAAAAAAAAAATATTGTGGACAAAATGTGCCAAAAAAAGTGATGCACAGAAGCAGTTTATTCAGTGTACTGAAGCATCTCCACTGACATCCATTCCAATAGAATGGCTTCTTCTCCCCTCTCCAGTGTACTGCTGATTTATCCTTTGTTTTGAAAACCTTGAAGTCTCCCTCCTCGGAAAGGGGCTCTGAACCATTATAAAACACAAAAACCCTTATGCGTTTTCTTCGATCATACCAAAAAAACAATATATCTAGCAACCACTAAGAAAACAACTAGTAAGGCTCTAGCAACTAGCCAACCAACTGAGTAGGGTTGTGTTTCCCAAAAGCATTCTAAGCCTAAGTAGATAGTAAAAAGCATTGGTACCAATGGTCTTTATGATCAATTTAAACTTGAAATGTTTTTGGGAAACGCACCCTAGAACACTCTAACATCTTCCCAGCAAGGCCTACATCACTCCAAATCTCTCTTAAAATGTCTTAAGCATACATAAGGCTTGTAACTTTCAGACTTTAAAACAAACTCCTTTATCTTTGTAAAACCAACATTTTGTTTCAAGTTTGTTTAGAAACATTTTTCCTTTTTTAGTTCAGAAATAAAGGCATTAATCTAAGCCTTTGTGCATCATCAGATTCACTTTAAACATAAAGCAAAAAGTTTAAAAATGAAGTATTTTGATGACACACTTACGAGAGCATTATAATAAATCTCTGACATAATCTCAGGTTGCTTTGTATTGTTGTAATGCAACTAGCAGAAAGATTGTTACTTTGTTATTAAAAAAATAAAAGTACCCCAACTAAGTCATTCTGCAAGTCACTGCCTGTTCTAAAAATAAATCAGAGAGCATTGCACACTTCATGAGTGCATGAAATGGCACTCTGTGACAGCGGAGCTTAGATGAAAACTTCCCATCTCTTTGATGAGGCAGTACCTTTCAGCCCATAAATTACATTATAAATAGCTGTGATCTTGTGTGAGATGATTCTGGATTAAGAAATTTCCTTCTTATTATGCTGTTTGCTGAACAATGACCACGATGTCACGTGATCTGTTGAGTCTATGTGTAGTAAACCGGTTTATGGAGGACAGAATCTTGTGTGTTCTGAGTCTCTTGGGAATTCCAAAAGTGTGTATTCGGTTTTTTTTTTGCTTTGACTTTTGTACTTAGGGCCTCTTTGCAGAGAAGTTTTCAAGTCATATGGGATCTAGACAAGTCTCTTGGTTAGTTTTATTGGGCAGATGTGAGACTTACTGGCACCGATGTCTTTCCATTTATGACGTTGTGGAATTCCAGGATTAAGATTGGGTAAATCCTAGATTCAAATCATGTCATTTCAATTCTTCTGCATGTATAATAAAACATAATATTTAAATGCAAACCCACATTCATTCTATACATAGAGCTTGTTTGTGTTTCTGACAGGGATATGAGTTGGAATTTGAATAGAATTACCCACATATATGCATGAATAGTAAAAAATAATTACACACTAAATACTAATAGCTTAGTTATAATTTATAATTATAATTATTATAATTATATATTTTTTTTCTTATAGCACCACAAAATGCCCACTTTAATACAGATAACTTTATAAAAATATTGACATAACAATTTAAAGCATATATATAAAATGAAATTTTATATATATATATATATATATATATATATATATAGGCTACACACTGTCAGACAAAAGTTTGGAATAATGTACAGATTTTGCTGTTTTGGAAGGAAATCGGTACTTTAATTCACCAAAGTGGCATTCAACTGATCACAAAATATAGTCAGGACATTACTGATATAAAAAAACAGCACCATCACTATTTGAAAAATGTTTCTTTTGATCAAACCTAGACAGACCCCATTTCCAGCAGCCATTACTCTAACACAGTTGAAGTCAGAAGTTTACATACACCTTAGCCAAATACATTTAAACGTAATTAATCGTAAATTAATTACATTTCTTAGGTCAGTTAGGATCACTATTTTAAGAATGTGAAATGTCAGAATAATAGTAGAGAGAATGAATTATTTCAGCAGGGTCTATACATTCTTTTCATCATATTTCAGTAGGGACTATACATTCTTTTCATCAGTCCATAAGATTTATTCTAGAATAGAATACATCTAAGTCCCTCATTTCATCTGTTGTTGATTGCTCAGTTGGAAGCATCTTCGTCTCAGATCACACCCTGGTGAGTTTAGAGGTGTTGCCACATATGGAGAAAAAGAAAACATATAGTTGGCACTTTAATGTATCCCTTTTGCAGAATCCTGATTTCCAACAAATGTTAAAGGATGAAATCAATGTTTATATGGAGACTAACTGGTCCTCAGTATCCTCTGTGGGCATGGCTTGGGGGGCACTTAAGGTGGTTCTTAGGTGGCGGATCATACCGTATGACTCATTCATAAAAAAATCCAAAGGATGAGAATTTGTGGAGTTGGAAGGGAATATAAAAAGTGCTGATGCAGACCTGAAGCACCGAATGTTGTCTGATGGCCTTAGAGAATTGACCTGATTGAAATACAGTTATAATACTATTTTGTCGCAGAAGGTGGAGTTTGGGCTATTCAGGGTAAGACAGTCATACTTTGGAATGGGGACAAAGCAGGGAAGCTTTTCATTATATATATAAAGCAGATAGTTTCTTTTTTTCCATTCCCTCAGTGAAAACTGCTAGTGGTGAAATGTTTACCTCGGCCACTGATATCAATAATGCTTTTAAAGAATTATATCTTGATCTCTATAGTTCCAATTCATTGTCTACTGATGAAGATATGGAAATTTTGTAGAACCATTAGAACTCCCATTTTCTTAATTTTTAGATAAACATGGTGGAGCTTGGTGAGGTAATTAAGGCCTTGACTACAGACGATGGCTTTGCTGCTGAGATTTTTCAGATATTTTTAGATGCTGAAATGGCATTTGATATGGTAGAATGGGATTATCCTTGAAAGATTTTGGAAATATATGGGTTTGGGAATACTTTTATTGGATTAAGTTACTTCAAAGACACCTGGTAGCAGCAATACAAACAAATTGATTAATTTGAGATTATTTTACTCTGTATGGGGCACCCGGCTGGGTTGACCTCTTTCCACATCATTGTTCTGTTTTGCCCTGGAACCATTAGCAGACACAATAAGAAGGGAAGATGATTTTCCAGGGGTGGTGGCGGGAGGTGTGGCGTATAAGATTTTGCTTTACACAGATTATATTTTATTATTTGTCTCCGACCCCACTAGATCTATGCCTTACCTCCACAGAATTATTCATTCCATCAAGTTCTCAGGATACAGAATCAATTGGCCTAAATCTGAAGATTTGGCTCTGACAGCGTGCTGCCCAGTAATGGCATTCCAGCTGGGTGCCTTCCAGTGGCCCAAACAGGGCATTAAGTATTTGGGCATTTCTTTTTGTTGATGAGAGGTCAACAGAAATGGCCAGACTGGTTCGAACAGACAAAGTCTACAGTTACTCAGATGACTCAATTCTGTACAACAATTCTGGTCAGAAGCATTCTGAGATGCGGGTTGGTGCTGTTTTGGTGGCATAAGGGGACCTACACAATATTAGGCAGGTGGTTTTAATGGTGTGGCTGATCGGTGTATTTATAATATAAATTTCTCTCACTTCATCCACCATTTTGGATTCATTATTCCACTGAGCTCATCACGGTGAATTCTGTGATCGCCTACCTGAGGAAGGATACGTATGATGATACCTTAGAATTTGGCCAAAACTAGATACCTTAAGAGGCAGCATCATTAGGATACTGACATTTTTGAACAGCCTTTGCGTCGGGATTGTGCCTATGATGCCTTAAAATGCTGCCTCCGCTGACTAGGTTTTGGAACAGACCCAATGTTTTTGAAGAGTGTGAATCAGTGTATGTGCTCAAGTGCTTTGGAGGAACACCGAAGTCTAAGGCAGAGGAATACTCCATTATTGCAGCATATCTATCTGTCGCATTACGTTATGCAATACTTTAGTGTCTTCGGCAGCTTTCTCGCATTAAATGGCTTTTTGGAGTACGTGCAAATTAGTTATTAGAATGTAATATTTGTGGATGTTATTACTTCACCCCCTCTGTAACGTCATTAACGACAGCTCTATGTTGTTGAACCAATGTGGTTTAAACTATGGATGTACAACATAGTTACTATGGTTTCGGGAAACAGTCATGAATTGCTAGTTTATTTATCCAATGATTAATTGTACTATGGTGGTTAAGCAGTGAGTTATGTTGTTTTACGGGAAACAGACCCTAGATAAGTTCTATACATTATGTGTATAGACTTATATTGCTTATACTGTATATAAAGATAAAACCCATACCTTGTGTGTATCATTACATATTTATTGGTAATTCATACTGAAACATTAAATAATTAAAAGAAAAAAAAATGTAAATACACATACTGTATATCAGTGATATGAACTTTGAAAAATGTAATTCCATTTGAATTATACTCTGTACAAGAAATTAATTGGAATTTAAAAAATATTCTCAATTGAATTCTGAATAGTGCACAACCTTGATTTGTATGAGCGGTGTGTAAGAAAAGGAATAAGAAGGGGATGAAAAAATACTAAATTAAAAAAAAAAATCTAATTTCACCCTCTGTCACTTGTTTAATCAAAAAGCACATACAGTATTTCATGCATCTAATTTTTTATGGAAATTTGACTTTTTGATCCTCTGAAAATGCGAGTCAACAAATAATTCCGATGCAGCCCTGCGCGTCAAACAGCAATGCAGTGAATACATCAAGAGAACCTACAGCAGACAATAAAGATCCACTAGGCTGCTCTTTCCTTCATTTTTCTCCTTTCATCCCACCCTTCTTCCTCTTCCTTAAATCAAGGCGTTTTAAAGGCTCAGCAATTTTTGTATGTGATATTGATGAGAAATCACATCAGAGTGTCATCACTACGGTAACACTGATGGATCACCATGGGAACGCAGAGGAGGAAGGGTTAAATTATAGTACCACCAGTAGATGATGGATAGCGTGGCCCTCATCACTGCGGTTTCCAGCTCCACTGCTAAAGCACAAACACTCACTGATGGGAGGAGAGAAGACTATGAGAGGTCCTCTGCTCCTGCTACATACAAACTCTCAGTGGAATATACTCCAACTACACTACCAATAAAACGTCTGGTCAAGTCAAGTGTTGGGTGCTTTGCTCAGGAGCAGGTTTGGTTATTAGCAATAATGAAAAAAGACTAAATATAATTATTAATTATTAAAATCAATAGAACATTTATTAGAATCAATGTTAGCTTTTTAATCTTTTAAATCAAAAATCATTAAAGATAACCATCAATTATAAAATTTTATGTAATATGAATTATTATCAAAGATAACCATCAATTATCAAATTCAATATAATATTAATTATCACCAAAGATAATTATTAATTATTAAAATCTATAGAATATTGATTAGAATTAACACTTATTGATCCTTCAAATCAACAATCATCAAAGAAAATTATAATTTATCAAAATCAATAGAATATTAATAAGGATTAATATCACCAGGGCACCACCCTGGAATTGGGGACTAATAACCAGAGAGTAAAGCAGTCTCACTATAGGATTGTTCTTTTAGGAAAGTCAATGTACAGAGAACATCGACATTCAAAAGTAAAACAATGAAGGCTTGAATCCGAGCACTGACATCCCCTGCCAGCCCTTGGCACAGGTGTATGCAGAACAATACCAAAACACTTCTCTTTAAAGTAGAACAAAGTTTATTAATGCAGTAATATCAATTAATAATCAATACAGTGCAGTCAATAAACTTCCGACTTCCAACTACAAACTAAACAATAACATGATTAGATATGATAATTAAATAAGCGTATAATACATGAGAGGAATGTATGTATATGTGTGTGTGTAAGGAGGGAAGGAGGGCACAAAGTGGTGGACGTGGCTCTCATGGAGAGTATGTCACGTGAATAAGGGAAACTGGTTAATGGCGTCTGCCCATTTAATGCGTGTCTCTGCTGGTCATTAACTTAGGGACAAAGCTGAGCTTTATTGGCAAGTTATCTGCTCGCCAAATGTGTGTGGATGCATGTCAGTGAGGGGTTGTGAGTATGTGCGGTTAGAACGAAACAGTCAGTACTGCACTCCAAAAGAGCCAATTGCACCTACAGAAAGCTAGACAGATTATTGACATGCTGAAAGAAGACATAAAGTGTCTTCGTGAAGAAGGATTCCAAGAATTTTGGGAAAACACTACTGCAGCAGCTCATGACCTGAACTTGGAGAGCCCAACTGTGCCCAGACCAAGAAAAATGCCCCGCCGACTGGAAGATGGAGTAGTGCCGCCACACAGCTTTCAAACACCAGAAGCAACAATACTTCCAGAACCTGGATACAGCATCAGCATCCCTGGACTGCAGATTTAGTCCTTCTGCATTTAAACACATGCAAGATGTTGAGGATTTTGTAACAGGAAAGAGCGACTGCAAAACCATTTTGCAGTTCCATGGGGATGATTTGGATGAGACCAGGCTCACACTGCATCGTAATATGTGCATGGACATAGCAAAATGACGAGGAGTCTGCCTAGCTACTTTTCAAGATGTTGTGGACTTTCTGAAAGGCGATCAAGGAGAGCACTTGAGAACCATGTTGCCAGAGATCACCAAACCAGTAAAACCCGCACTGAATGTCCCTGTAACATCCTGCATTTCAGAAAGGTCA
This sequence comes from Xyrauchen texanus, assembly GCF_025860055.1. Classification (NCBI taxonomy): domain Eukaryota; kingdom Metazoa; phylum Chordata; class Actinopteri; order Cypriniformes; family Catostomidae; genus Xyrauchen; species Xyrauchen texanus. The sequence continues at coordinate 4,447,395 of NC_068317.1, forward strand.
TTTTCAGGCCTGCAGCAACTTAAAACCTATCTGCGGTCCACAATGTGACAAACAAGACTGAACCATGTTGCTGTACCAAATTATCATAAGAACGTATCACGAAATAGGAACATGGATTTTATCATGGATGAATTCATCAGGCGCACGGCTGCTAGGAGTAACACTTTCCTCATGACGACGTAACGTCAATGGTGAGTGACAACAAATCCAATTTTTATATTTAGTAGCTGTGTGTGGGCCTATGTGTTGATGGAAAATGTGTAATGTATTTTACTGTGTGTGAAACAATGTTATAACTTGTTTTGCTAGTTAATGTGGGCCCCTTGTTGTGGTGTGTCAGCCAAGATGTCGGATTTTCTTGGATTGTACACTTGGCCTATGATTTATGTTCATGTGTGAGCAGTATTTACAAAATCACTTTGGTGGAATTGATTATTACTTTTCGTGCATTTCATGGTGTGTATCATTAGATAACTTTTGATAAAATCTTTGTGAATGTTTGTTGTGTGTGTGTGTGTTGGGTCGTCACTGTTATTTTTGTATGTTGCTTAAATGCATGCTTTGAATACTTACTCCAAATCTGTATAGCAACAAGAAACGTAGAGTATGTTTTTTGAAAAAGTTTGATTTTGGCCATGGGGATGGAGAATTCAATTGTTTAGAGCACCCACCGGCAGAAACATAAATCGGCGGCTATGACTGCATGTGTATCTCCAGTTGCCAACACTCTGACCTCGATGCGGACCTTTTGCATTTCATAATCTGTCAACCACGTAAATCGCCATTTCAATTATTTTCCATTTTTTGTAATTTCCTTTTAAGAGCTCAACCAATCATCATATCCACCTTCATATCTGCCACCAGAGTTTTACTTGCTTTGGGTAAGTGTTCAGTGGCGAATCTGATGTTTAAAAAAATTGCCACATAAAAAAACATATGGCTTCATAGTGCCAGTACTTTACAGAGTCGCGTTGACCATCTTATGACTGTAACTCAACTGTCAGTAGATGATATGAAGCAATTGCCCTGAGGTTAGTTATGTTGATATCATTGACTATTTTGAGTTGTTGTGACAGTCAGTCCTAATTGTACCAACCCTAACCCTGCACACGTTGAGCACATACTTATTTTTATTCCAAATAACCTGCAAAAACCTTTGTTCTGACCTTCTGGGTCACTCGTTTTTATACTTTTTACATTGCTTCTTATGGAGACTGGAACCAGTAAACATCAGGCAATCAGAATTGGGCTGGGCTTCCAGGTGGGACAAAAATATTTTTATTGAAATTCAGATATGTTTTCCATTGCATATAGTGCTCAAGCTGCTCCCAAACACACCCAAAGTAGCACGGTGTCTGGGTGGGACCCAAAATTACATGTTTAAAGCCACTCATCTGAGATAAACATTTTAAAAAAAAAATCTTTACTCCCATAAAAAGATACTCTGCCATAGACTTACACTGAAGCATGGTTTCTATAGTGCTCTATGGGCTATGCATCCAATGTCTTTTATGGACATACAGTATTCATGTAGAAACAAAAGAAGAAACTAACTAGATTGTATGACTTGAACAAACAGTGCAAAAGTTGTGTGATATTTGACACTTATTCACCAATTTTTTTTTAATTCAAAGCCCCTAGAACACCTGAAATGTTATAGGTAGGTTCATTTATCAAGACAAAAAGAAAAATCCTGCACACTACCATAGCTTGCAAAACATGATCAAGAAAATATTTGCGATGTTTCGGTCACACAACCTTCATCAGGCATATGCACCGAAACGTCACAAATAAAAACTAATTTTACTGTATGTATCAAGCAACTTCAAAATTTTAAACAAATTATTATGCACACATTATTTGATTTGGGGGTGAAATATGATCCAAACAGTTCTCACCAGTTTCTATGAGATTCAACTGAATAAATTATGATTAAGCACTCTGAGGAGGCTTAAAGTCAAACCCACACACAAGCTGCATTTAGGGAATAAAGGGGTATGTGTGTGTGTGGGGGGGGGTGGGGGGTTCACCACTCATTACTTTCACATCATATGAGTTTGCTGCAAACTCTTCATTGTCACCAGAGGTTTGCTGCAGGTTCACCGATACAGGTGAAGAGCTGCATACTTCTGCCAAATATTTGTGGTGAATAGCAAGCTTATTTACATGTGAAAATAATGAGTGGTGAATTTGCGGCAAGTTTGCTAGAACTGTAGATTTTTTGTATGGGAATTCAAGAACCATTTACAAAACTGAAAGTTATGAAAATCATACTTTTTCATACTTGAATTCTCAGGAAATTGTAACTGCTTTCCAGCCCTAGTGATGCACTATTTAGAACATTCCAACTCTGTCACTAGTGTGTTTCCATGACAGTTAGGATGATGATTTAGAAGGTAGTTACCTAGTAGACAGCAAGGAAGCTCACCAAGATGTGGAACATACGTGGCTAAAGAGTCTAGTTTTCATCGCAGTCCCTCAAGTTTTGTGAAACTGATTCATAAGCAGTTTATTAACAGCAGGTCCAATGATATGAAATCCTAATGCATTCTTATCCCTCCTCAAATAAAGCAATTTTCTTTACTCGTCCCCTGAGCCTTTCTTCCCAAATACAGATGCTAATGTTTGCGTGCTAAACAGACGTATGGCCAATTTCAAATGTAATTTATTCGTGTCCCAGATACTTTCCTCCAGGGCCTGGATCTGGGCTTCCCGCATTGTGTGCCAACAACAATAAATTACACACAGAGGACCAACAAACATGTTTGATTGTTAGTGTTTGAAGGGCAGATAGTGCATTTAAAACCATCTCTCCCTCTCAGCAGGTGTCTAAGATACACATAGGGGGTCTCTGATATGGCAAAAAAAAAAGAAAATATGAAATATCCTGAAATTTTTGACTAGACACCTCCCTGTGAATAAAAGGTCTCAGAGGATATTAAAAGATGAATTTCAAATGAATAAATCCCTACATCAGCATGACTCTCTCTGATTCTCTGCCCCACATGCAGTGAGTACTGAGGTCACAAATCTAACCAGAAATGTCTGTACCCATGGAAAGTAGAGCGCTCCCATAACAAAACAAATGCAGAGTGTGCATATGAATATTTTCCTAATATTTTTCTTTCTAGGTGATGTTCACAAGGCAACCATTGCTAATGTTATTGCTCAAAATTTGGGATTAGGGATTTGCACAAACCCCAAACCTTAAGTATTTAAACATGTCCTAACTAGGCATGAGGCATGGATGGATGAAGTTTCTAGGGACAAGTAATTTGTCTGTCCAAACTGACCATGAAACTGCTGTGTGATGTGAAAATCACAGCAATTTAAAAACATATTTGATGTTTATTATACAGTTCAGCACAGCAGTCTGCTTCCAGAAGACTCCCTTTCATTTTGGCCATAGACTAATTTTTTGTTAATGAAAACTTATTGACCTTATTCAGCCTTGCATTTTTTCAGCTTATCACCCATGCCTAACTTCCTGTTTGTGTTGAAGCTACTGAGAAGCGTCGATACAGTTACAGCCTTTAAAATTTACTCAAACTAAAGTAAAAGTATCCTATTTTAAAACTACTTAAAAGTAAAATTCCTGGGAAAACCACTTACTGTAATGAGAGTATTTGTATTTCGTTACTTTACACCCCTGGACATTAACACCATATCAATATAGCAACCACAAGACTGAAAGTTCCAAGACAAATTTCCAAGATGGCTGCGTACTTGTTTCTTTGAGGTGAATAAACCTTTAAAGACAGACCTACTGTAAAGTCAGTGGTTGTTAATCTGTGGTATATACTGCTGTGGAAACCATCAGTCCATGTTATTTCAACATTTTAAAAATCGTATTTAATAGCAAAATTTCTGATGTAGAACTGCCAATCAGAGAAATGCGGCAAACAAGCTTTGCAGTGACCACCCACTCCCATGACACACTGCGAATGACGCAATCGAGTCTGTCCCAGTACACTCTCTAACTACTTATATATTATAAGTAATATATCTGAATATTTTGCAATTAAATTAAAATACAATGTTTTGATATTTAAAATAAAACAACTTTAAATAAATAGTTTTATATTTGTTCAATCGTTTTTAATTTGCTTACATAATTTGCAATGCTCCATGGAATTCATTCCCTCATTAAAAACGTTAAAATGCATTCTTTTACTTCTGTCTTTTTGTCCCATTTAAAAAAAAATGTAAATACGTTTTTGCTTCAAATCAAAGTTCGAATTGTTGTGATTCACCTCAGAACTGGTTGGTTTGGTTCATGGTGTACAACTCTTTTATAAAGAATTTTATGAAACTCTTGTATACATATAAAAAACATTATAGGAAATATAATTCTGAAAGTAAGACTACTATTAAAAATAGGCGGGTACTGTTGCATACAACCAAATTTACGTCGATCTTCACTTTTAATTAACACTACTTTTTGCTAAATCAACAAAGCAACAATCACTGGAGAGATACATCATTTATCTCTTTTAAGCAACCATGCATCATAATGGATTTTTATGGGATAGGAAACACTTAACATGAAAACAGAGTATACCTCTTTGGATTACAGTGCAGTTGTTTTGGCAACAAACAGTATTTATCACAAGATAAATGTAAGACATCAGATGAAGCGTTTTAACTAAAGCTATACTGTACTTCTCACTCAACTCAAGGGAAAGGTGTGTTTTTGAGGTCCACTTCTCTCAGTTTATTAAACGTTCTCATTATTTTGGGTGCAAGACTATAAAATACTGGAAAAACGTCATCCCGTATGTTTCCTTATATGTGGGACAAATCCATATTATACAGGACGGTTGGCAAATCTACTTACAGTACATGCCATCTTATGCAAATCTGGCAACGGAATGCCTTGATGGTCGGAGATTGGAGCTATCAAGTAGATATACCCTACATCTGACCTTGAATCGAACGCAGCATAAGAGTTTGACATTAGCCTGTTGCTATGCTAATGAAAAGAAACTAACAAACTTAAAAATATCTACCACACAGTCATGTTTAGATGGTTAAATGGTTAGATTTGATTTTGTTTGAATATAGTTTTTAGAAAAGTATTGTTCAGTAATTTTTTTGGAAAAATATAAACCAGACTACGCCTGTTACGATCCCGTGTTGTCTGCCCCGTGTTTTCTGTTTCACTCTCCACTGATCACGTTCCATATCACGTTTTCCTTGTTGTCCGCCCCGTGTTTCACTGTCCTTGTATAAACTACATTTCCCACAATTCCCGACCTCCCTCACTGCCTGCACTCATCATTGTTCTCACCTGTGTCTCGTTTAGTCTTCATTGTGTCTGTGTATTTAACCCTGTTTGTTTCTCCATTCCCCTGTCGGTCCTTGATGTATGTGGATGCCTGTTTCCCGTCGATGTTACCCCGTCTGTTAACTCTTCATATACCTTCCGTGTTTTTGTTTTACTTTCTTCCATTGTGGATGTTTCCTTTGTTCGTGTTTTTTCGTGTTGCCCTTTTATTTAAATAAAGTCTCGCTGCATTTAGATCCTCGCCCCTCGTCTGCCTTCTTGCTCACCTACACTCATAACATCAAAGACCGACAGGGGAATGGATAAACAAACAGGGTTAAATACACAGACACAAAGAAGACTAAACGAGACACAGGTGAGAACAATGATGATTGCAGGCAGTGAGGGAGGTCGGGAATTGTGGGAAATGTAGTTTATAAAAGGACAATGAAACACAGGGCGGACAACAAGGAAAACGTGATATGGAACGTGATCAGTGGAGAGTGAAACAGAAAACACGGGGCAGACAACACGGGATCGTAACAACGCCACCCTGGGAATTTCACCCAGGGAACTTAACAATACCAAAAATTAACAAATAATAATGGGTAAAATCAGAGAGGATTCAATAAAATAGAACAGCAATACTTGGTAATTGCACATGCAATAGTAGTCACAAGTGTTCAGGCTAAACATACAGTGCTATGAGGGAAGAGCACTGAAGAATCATGTACCAATGCTGTATAAAAACAACTGCAGGGCTGAAGCTTGCCAGCAGAGAGGCCAGCACGCACCCACACACAAAAGGAACAATACTAGCAACAAAACAGCAGCACTTCCTCGTAGCCCAGACGATTGCAGGGAACAGACAGCCATACTCAACTCTAGAGTCAACCTTGGTTGAATAAACAATATGCTGAAAATAAAAGTTTAAAAATACCAAAACATCTCCAACTTCCACTCCAACAGGTAGGCTAATGTTAGCACCAGCACATAAAACAAGGAGTAGCAGCTGGCCAAATTTTTAATGACACATGGCTCCCTGGTGATGCAATTCAGACCTGGAAGGGCAGATATATGACGGACAAACTCCAAGTTGACATGTCTGGTTCAGAATCATGCTCGGAGTCACCTAAGTGGCAAGGCGTCAATATTACATGGAGGTGACAACCTGTCCTGCTACATTATAATGCAGCAGAATTATTCTACCAAATTCTTGGAATGTCTTTGTTGCTCACTAGGGTTTGGAACAGAGTGACTGTTGTGTCACTTTAATATAAGATGTTATTTATTCTCAGCAGGAACATTGGAGCTAGGGTTTCTACCCAGTCCCGTAAAATACCGGATCATCCCGGTATCGAATCAATACGGGACGCGATTTGTCCTATATTTAAGCTTGCCAGATGGCGTCACAGTGAAATCATTCCTGATCGCTTAATTAACAATGAGATAAGTTGGAAAATTTGCTTATGGTGGGCAAGGAACCATCTGAAATGTCCACATATTTTGCTAAAACATGCTAATACTGTGGAGGGTGTTGTAAGGGACCATCTGAAAAGTCCACAAATGTTGCTAAAACTGTGGATTATTTCTATATAAATGTTCAATAAGATCAAACAATATATGAATACAATCACTGAGTCATGAAGACAAGAACAGATGAAGGAAAAAAATAAACAAATAAAATAAATAAAAATGATTAAACAAATTTAAATATGTATAAACAAACCAAAATGTATACATAAATATGTTAAAATTAAAATAAATACATGTTTGACATAATAAAGTATTTCTTTTATGGGTCATGGGTCAGGGAAGTTCTCATTTTAGCGTTGACGTCCACCTCTTTCCATATACTGCATTTACATTACAATTAATGACCACCAGAGCCACTCTGCTTCAAATATAAAAGCTCACATCAACATGAATCAGTTTTTCATACAGGTTTTCATACAGTAATGCTGCATAATAGACATTTTATGTTTTTTCATGACTCTATTCATCAAGCACATTCAAAGCACGGCACAGCTCTTCAATATTCTTAATTTGTTCCCTTCTAAACATTGTTGTATAATGTATTTTTACATTTAATTCATCCCCTTTCTATGACCAACCTCAATTACACACAGTCATGAACATGATTTGCTACTTGCTACTAATAGTCAGATGCAGGTGGTATAAGGTGGAGGGACTTTCTCATAAAGCATTTTAATGGACAAAAATGTGAATATGCTTGTTTTACAAGAAGCTAAAGACTGTTATGTAAGCATGTATCTTCTACACTGCAAAAAAAAAAAAAAAATTTCCAATAAAATATCTATATATCCTTAATTCAAGAAAATATTACTTGAAAAGCAAAATTACATATGATAATATGTTTACTTTTCAGAGAAATAGTACAAAATTGAATTGGGGTTTACACTTAAAACAGAAACAAATATTTGCCAATGGGGTAAGAAAAACAAATGATCTTTCCCTTTGAATCAAACTTTTTTTTCTTACCCCATCGTCAAATAGGTTTTTCTTGTTATAAGCATAAATGTTACTAAATTAGGTTCGATTTCTCTTAAAACAAGACTTAATATCTAAAGTAAAATGATCTTGTTTTATGAAGTTATTATTACAGGAATACAAGACAGAAAAACATTTTGCAGTGTAAATGTTATATTTGTCAACTTTTAGCAAATCACAAGCATAGAAATGGCCTCAAACCTAAGATACATGGAGTAAAAGCCACAAAGCTCCAATTTTGATTTTATAGGATCTCAAGCAACATGTAAACATGCAGGTGGGCACTTTTAAAAGTGACATTTTTGTTACAGAGATATCAGATAAAAAGTATTGTGGCCCTGGTAGTCCTTTATTAAATAATTGTGTATCTGATATTGAGGCGTGTTCTCCAATCATGTGCTCTCTGTGAAATGGAAAAACTGAACGCAGAGTTTTATCTCAGTGGATCTCATTTTCTGGGCCCGGAGGCAAAAATAGTAGTGGGAATAGTGGAGGGAATCTGACGACAGTGTATTTGCACTTCTAAAGAGGCAGCATGTATTTCCAGAGCGCAGCAATGTTTAATCTAACACCTACTCTCGTCTGGATGAACCACAACAGAAGGAATTGCTGTTTTATTTTGTCATCCCTGGTAAAAGCATGACAAAGTTACTCGCTATTGTCGAGTCCCTCTCTTCTGTCCCTCCTTCCTTTCTTTTCCAAAAACTTTACAACCTGCTTTTATGTATCATGCATGAAATCCTTCCTTTGTACTGTATATTCAAATATGTTTCTCTGATAGCTGCATATTCATGAACACAATTCAATATTATTTGTGTAAATACATATTTCAACACAGAAAAACAATGTGTTTTTTAAAACAAAATATTTTAGAAAATATCCAATTCTCATGAAATAGTCCTGCAATTGTTGTTTCTACCTAATAATTTCATTTGAAAAACTTAATGCTGAACTTTCCTTAAATTATATTTTATCAACTCATTGTTGTAACCACCACAAAAATTGGGGGGACCACTAGGTGTATGTTCATGCAACAGGGTAAAAGGGAAAGGAGGAGGTGAGAACTGGACGAACCATCAAAATAATTAAAACCATAAAAAATATAACACAAATGCAAGCTGCCTGTAGCTCTCTCTCTCATGAACTGCAATATTCAAATAAGTTGTCAAGAAATATGGAGTTTTGAATGGCCGATTATTAAGCCATTATCCCTAATCTGAGCCTATGTTAAACCTAAACCTAATATTAAAGCATTTTTCTATTATTCAACCCTATCACAAACCCTGTTTACACCTGATATTAAGATGACTATTAATTGACTTAGTGATGAAGCATCTGTTTTTTGTTGGCGGTATGGTTTTGTTTGTTGGGTCCTGTCTCTCATCCTCCTGACAAGAGCAATATAAGGAGGAACCACGGCAGAGACAAGGAGAGTCACACTTCTACTGCCGAAGTTATCTGTCTGTGTGAAAAGCAATTTTTGAGGTTTGTCTGATTAAAAACCTACCTTTTGAATTGAGTCCCACATTTCCCATTTCCTAATTTTCCCCACAACAAACTCTTATACACTGGTGCCGAAAACCGGGATCTGGGAGGAATTACGCCGGCATGGAGTCCTCGCCATTGGTGGAAGTCATCATGTCCCTCACCAGTATTCATCACGCACAATATCAGGTCCTGCTTGAGCTGTTCCAGGACCAGGATGTGCTCCAAGCTCAAGCAGAGGACCGGAACTCGATCCGGAGCTTACTGCACCAAGAGAAAGCCCCGGCCACGACTTTGGACACATCAGCGCCCATGCCTCCGGTCACATTCTTGGACCTGTTTGAGAGGACGGCTGAGATCTGGAGCTGGTCGCATGCTGAGTGGGCTCATGCCACTGTTTTCTGGGGAAGCTCAGCTCACGACACAACAACTACTGGCAGCGAGTATCCTGGTGTACAACAATCTGAGGAAGACTATCCTGCAGCAGGTTGGTCACAGCTCTGAACAGCACCGACAACACTTCCATTCGATGAAAATGGATGTGCATGGCCACCTGTTTGCCTTCACTCAACATGTGAAGCTGGCTGAGCTATGCCGAGGGAGTCATCGATCTTGTGGTATTTGAACAGCTTATCCATCATGTGCCGTAAGGTATGTCAGAGTAGGTCCAGTTCCACCGCCCAGCATTGCTGGAGGAGGCCATCCAACTGGATGAGGACCATATGTCAACGCCCCTCCCCTGTGTTTCCCCCTTCTCACTCCTCTCACTCTGCCCCTTTGATACAGCCCATACAGGTTCCCTGGAGGCATGTGAATGTGCCGCCAAAGCCGGCTCCCCATTTGCGGGGTTTGTCCTGCTGCCAGTGGTCCCAATGTCTCTTCGCTCTCCCCTTCACAGGTGCGGGCTTAACACATCGGCCAGCCTGCTGGAGTTGTGGGGAACCCAGGCTTTTCCGGGACCAGTGCCCAGTGATGGAGCTGGGGACACTGGCCCGGGTCCCACACACTCCACGGGCTGCCCCCGATTGAGCCGGAGCACACAGAATACCGGCGAGTGTCAAGGGGAGTACACATTAAGCCTTGGTGGGTACTGGCTGCAATCAGACCACTATACACCAATGTTTGGTTCAAGACGAGGCTTTGGGCACAGGTAAAAGTGTGAGGTGTGTGCATGTGGTTATTCACAATTATTCTGTAGTGACACTCATTATACATTTTCAGGGGCAAAAGCATAGAGTGGAGGCTGAAGTTAGTTCCCGCCTAACCCTTCCACTAATTGGCCAGAATTTAATACTCTATTAAAGGAAATATGTGTGGATGTGTCCAATGAGAAAATTATTAGATGGGAAATTTGCGATGCCTTGTCGGGGGAGGCAGTGCCAGGGCATTCTTCGTCAGATCTATGTCAGGATGATGTAAGGGAGGGAGAGGCTTTGACCCATCCTTAGAGGATTTCCTGAAGGGGACGTCCCTCGGGAGCAGTCGAGAGAAACCCTTAGGCATGCCCTTGACCAAGTGAAAATAATGGATGGTCAATGGCGCCAGCCAAACATCGCACTTTCATATACGTATTTCGGTATTATAAAAGAGTGATTGTATCGAGTGACACAGGTCGCTCAGACAAAAGAGGATACAACCAAATTGTTAATACCGCAGAGTTGTCAGGAAATGTTATTCCAGACGGCTCGTTATAATCAGATTATGGGTCACTTAGGGCAGGAAAATAAATTGAACCGACTAATGGCCCATTTCTATTTTCTGGGCAGTTGTGGGAATGGTCGCAGGTGGTGTGCGCAATGCTGTGAATCTCAGCTGGTGAATCCACCAGCCAGCCCCTTCCGTTAATTGAGGTCCCCTTCGAAAGAATTAGCATGGACCTCGTCAGGTCATTAGAGCAGATGGCACGTGGGCATCACTGTGTTGGTTCTGGTTGACTATGCAATATGATATTCGGAAGCAGTGCCTGTGTACGAAATCTCGATTATGACGTAAGGTGAACAGATAGAGGTGACATTTCAAATATACCATATCAGCCTCCTAAAATTATGTAGGGAGGTGGTCCTGTGGCATTGGCAACAATGGTTCTGGAGAGGGCAGAGCTCTGGACGGAAGTGATCTTAAAAGTCAATCATGTCACCACGGTCACTTGTGGGGACCGCCTCTCAACGTCGCAAGTCACAGAGGTTGCCAGGTTGCAAAAGGAATTCGAAGAAGAATCCCACAGTGATTGGTCAAGCCCATTTGTTCTAGTCCATAAGTGCAACAGGTCAATACTGCTAAACGGCTGTGTGGAATATAGGAAAGTCAATGTGGTGTCTAAATTTGATGCATACCCAATGCCTCGTATAGATGAGTTGCTCAATCATTTGGGCACAGGTTGCTTTTACTCGACACTGGATTTGAAAAAGGATTATTAGCACATCCACTTAATGCCACTGTCCCGTAATAAATGGCCTCCTCCACACCATTTGGCTTACACCAATTTGTGACACTTCCATAAAGTTTGTTAGGGGCCCCAGCTTTGTTTCAGTGCCTTCAGTCCTCAGATTACAATTTGCTTACCACGCTGTCTATCTGGATATCATCATTATATACATTAGTGAATGGCAGCAGCACATGCAGCATTTGGGGGCTGTTCTGAGGTCCCTGCGATGAGCGGGACTCACAGCAAACCCCAAGAAGTGCGCAGTTGGTGGTACAGTATCTGGAGTTCCACTTGGGTCATGTGCAGGTGCATCCCCAAATTGATAAGACTGCAGCGATTGCGACCTGCCCAAGACCCAAGACCAAAAAGGAGGTGAGACAGTTCCTGGGGCTGACGGGCTATTATAGAAGGTTTGTGCCCAATTATTTATATGTTACCATCCCACTGACTGATCTCACTAGAAAGGGAGCTCCAGACCTAACCCAGTGGATGGAGCAGTGTCAACAGGCGCTTATGCATGCTGGGTGGCGGTGCTCTCACAGGTGGTGGAGGGGAAGGAACGGCCAGTGCTGTACATTAGTTGCAAGCTCTCACTGAGAGAGACTAAGTACAGCAGTATTGAAAAAGAGTGTCTTGCCAAGTGGGCTGTCCTGACTCTCTGGCTCTACCTGTTGGGGCTTGCCGTCACCATCTGTTCAGATCACACCCTGCTCCAATGGTTCCACCACATGAAAAATACCAACACGGGATTAACATGGTGGTATCTGGCTCTTAAGCTTTTTAGGCTTGAGGTGGTCCACAGGGCGGGGTCGCAGATGGCTGTTGTGGACTTCCTTTCCAGACTGGATGATCCCCGGCCTGAGTCGAGTGGTGGGGGTATGTGGTGGCGTGCCCGTGGTCGGGCATTCATTCGGAGAGAGAATCCAGATAAAGTAATCCTGAAGAACTTGATTAGCTTATTTAGGTGTTGATAGAAAACCAGTAATGCATTACAATAATCTAGTCTTGAGGTCATGAATGCATTAATTCGTTTTTCGGCATCAGCAATAGAGAGCCTGTGTCAAAATGTAGCAATATTTCTTAGGTGGCAGAATGCTGTTCTACAAACATTGGTAATTTGATTTTCAAAGGACAGATTGGTATCAAATATAACACCTTAGTTCCTTGCTGTTGAAGATGATGTAACAATCGAGAGTCCAATTATATTTTACGGGCTTATTTTTAAAGGTTTTTGGTCCAATAAACCCATGTTATGTCGGAATTAAGTAGAAGGACATTTCTGGCCATCCAATCTTTTATTTCATTGATACACTCTGCTAATATAGAGAATTGTGAAATCTCATCAGGTTTTGAAGAAATATAAAGTTGGTATCCTCGGCATAACAGTGGAAACTTATTCCACAATTCCTGATAATATCTCCCAGTGGAAGCATATACAAGGAGAAAATCAGAAACCCTAAAACTGATCCCTGTGGCACTCCATACTTTACTTTTCTTTGATTTGACAATTCCTCATTTACATAGACAAAGTGGTAGCGGTCTGCTAAATTGGATCAAATCCATGCTAATGCAACTCCACAAATACCATCATAATTCTCTAGCCTATTAAAGAGAATGTCGTGATCTATCGTGTCGAATGCAGCACTAAGATCGAAAAGCACTAGAAGTGAAATGCAGCTGCGGTCAGATGATAAGAGCTAGTCATTTGTAACTCTGATAAGTGCAGTCCCTGTACAGTGTTGAGGCTTAAATCCTGACTAATCCTGACTAATTGTTCATATCTACTATTTCACTGTAGAAATTAACATAGTTGGATAAGAGGATACTATATTTTCTAGTATTTTTGACATAAACGGGAGATTTGAAATCGGTCTATTAGCCAATTTTACAGGATCAAGTTGTGGCTTCCTAATAAGCAGCTTGATAACTGCTATTTTAAAGTGTCTTGGGACATGTCCTAAGGATTGCGAGAAGTTAATAATATTAAGAAGAGGTTATGATATTACAGGGAATACCTCTTTTAAGAGCTTGGTTTGTATTGGATCTAACAAACATGATGTGGCTTTTGATGTTTCGATAAGTTTGTAGGTTTTCTGATGTGCAACAGAAGTCTATACTAAGAGCTTGAAGCCATTATATAAGTAGTTGCAGCTTTTGTCACTGCTCCAATGCGACAGAGCAAGCATGCTTGAGGTCGTAAACTCTGATATCAATACTGGTCTCAACAGCAGGGAAGGGTAGCTCCCAGGATCCAGACTTCTGGCATCTCTCCTCCATGAGGAATAGCATCAGAGCATGCATAAGTTTGGAATGTCATCAAGACATGGAACCAAAACAAAATTTGGATTAGTGGAACAACACATTTAGACCACAATACATTTCATCTACCCACGGGCATTTAGTCTACCATAAATGTCCAAAGGAGATTTCTGACAAAGTGCAATTCATTTGATCATGTGAATGCATTAAAATCAAGTATAAATTCCAGATCTAAAAACCTTAGGTGCACATAGACAGCTTCTTATTAGAGCCCACAAGATAATTAAAACACCCAAGTGAATGAGAGCCAATTGCCTTGTTTGTAGACACATTCTAGGCGCAGAGAGTTAAATGACACACATGCTGCTGACAGATGATCCAAGCACCTTAAAGACTGAATGTCTGGCCTGACTTAATGGAGGAAGGCTGCATTATGCATAATAAAATACACATAGGCCCTAATATGAAATTACAGCAAACATTATGCAAAATAGAGCAAAGTCGATCTGAGGAGATTGAGCTATATTCGCTGCATTAGACACTTTTGCATAACATTGTAGTTAGAGAGCAGCAACAGTAATGACTAATTAAGTGCAAAGTGACTTTACTTGATCATTATAAATGTTTTTATTCATAAGAGCATATAATGTATTAATTTTAAATGGACTGTTGTAATGTTTAATGTGTTTGTTCATGTGTTTCATTTCATGTGGTCCCCTGGTCATGAGATTTCATGTTTCCCTCCTTGTTCATGTGTCTTGTTTTCATTGATTTATTGTAAAAGTTTTACAGAGAAACACTGCTATTTTACATGTATTTCCTGATTTATTATGATCAAACACCTTCAATTAAGTGATTACACTAAACGTTTTACAGAGAATCACTATTATTTTACATGTATTTCCTGATTTATTATGATCAAACACCTTCAATTAAGTCATTGCACTAAACGTTTTACAGAGAAACACCGCTATTTTACATGTATTTCCTGATTTATTATGATCAAACACCTTCAATGAAGTGATTGCACTAAATGTTTTACAGAGAAACACCGCTATTTCACATGTATTTCCTGAATTATTATGATCAAACATCTTCAATTAAGTGATTGCACTAAACGTTTTACAGAGAATCACCGCTATTTTACATGTATTTCCTGAATTATTATGATCAAACATCTTCAATTAAGTGTTCCCTTTACAAAAGGCTTCACTTTGATGTTGCGCTGCTAAGCGCTATGGGGAACAGCTTTCGCTGTGAGCCGAGCTGAAATAATGTGTGGAACACGTCAATGAACATTGACCGGAATTTATAGCCTCGGTTGATGTAATCATTAGATGCATCAGTGGCCAGGCTATAAATGGATACGTCACCAGGTGTCGTCAGAAACTCTTTTTTCAGAGCGATTCTGTTTCTGTGTGTTTCACACTCCCTGTCAAAACTTTCTTTCCTCTGTTAGGAGATAGAATCAGTTAGGCAGTGTGCAGTGAATGTTGTTCTATTTTTCTCTTCTGTTTAGAAAATATTATATATATATTTAAAAAAAAAAAAAAGAGAGAATGACTGAAAGCAAACGGTGCGTGTTCCTCTCTTCTAGCTCTATATCTGAAGATGGCACACATCAGTTTTTGCTCTTTGTTTGGGGGTAAGAGCACGCTGCTCTCGCGTTGCAGCAGGGCGGGTGCGAGCACTGCGATTTGCTTTAACAGGCAGAGTGCGTCGTGCTCGCCTCGCTTGCTTCCGGGAGTCAGCACTCACGAAAAGATCGTTCGTGGGGCTCGTGCATGGATTTGGCTGAGGAGCAAGAGACGGGTTGATCCCTTTCTCTCACTCTCTCCCCAAACCCAGCTGGTCCTTCACATGATCTCGAAGCGCGTTCCGACGCTTCTTCGGATCATGAGGTGGATCGCAATTCTCTTCCCGCCTCCGAGCTTTCCGTCCGCGATAAAAAAATATACGGAGGAATTGCTCGATGTTTTTACTCGTGCGGTTGCCAGATTGGACTGGCCACGTGAAAAAGAGACCCCAAACGCTCCAAATTAGGGGATAGATTTTATCTTCCAGTCTAAGAAAGGGAACGCCTCATGGGTCCCTTCCCTTTCTTTGATAACCTCCATGAAGAGCTTTTTCTCTTATGGAGAATCCCTAAAAAATAAATAATATATATATATATATATATATATATATATATATATATATATATATATATATATATTCTTCCCGTGTTCACATACCCTCGACGTCATTATATTCAACTATCGTGGGTGCTGAGGCACGGGCGTATTCAGTGATGCCGCCAGTCGAAGAGACGCTTGAGGGCTATCTCTCGCCGGGCTCGGCATCGTCACTGAAGAAGCCCTCTCTCCCCTCAAAGCCTTGTAGGACAACCTCCACTTTAGTGGGAAGGGCTTATCAAGCAGCAGGTCAGGCTGGTGCTGCTCTGCACACTATGCTGTTTTTCAGGCGTACCAGGCTGACCTCCTGGACGACCTGAGTGTGGGTTCTGTGCTTGACAAGCAAGCCTCAGACCCACCTCGGTCCTGACTGAAGGGAGGCTCAAAAGCAAAGCGTGGCGAGTCGTGCTCCTCCTCCCAGGGATTGGGGACAGTCTCGCCGCCCTCGCCAGCCCCGAAGCAAGACCTCAGGACTATAAATTCTAGTAAGAGAAAACCCTGACGGTCTTGCGCCTAGATTAGGGGTAGCTCCCTCGGGACGGGCGCGTGCTTCACTTCACCCCTCCCGGTACCCCCTCGAAGCCCCTCCATTCCCGCCACCTCTTGGTGTTTCGGGTTGCAGAGGCTTCCGTCAAAATCGGTGTTTTCACTGTTCCTGCATTTTATTCAGGACGCGAAACACCCGACAACCCCTCAACTGGAAGTGTTAAAATATAATACCCATCTCAGAGATCCTGGCAGCGTGGAAACTTCTGCCGGATATATTCTTTTCTGTGGGTCTTATAAGGGCGTCAGGATTTAATTCTCTCGCCGCTTTCCGTGTTTCAACAGCGTGTTCTCACTACCGTGAACCGGATTTCTTTTTGTAAAACAAAAAAAAACTCAATCTCCTGGTTAAAGGGGCCATGGTATGTGTTCCCCTTCCAGAGAGAGATTAGGTTATTACACTAAATACTTCCTGTTTCCCATGGAGGGTGAGGGGTGGCATCTGGCTTAGATCTTAAAGCTTGAACTACCCGTGGGTGTTCAAGTCCAAGATGATGCCTGTCAAGACGGTCGTGTCTCAAGCCCTACAACTCGTTTGGCTGGTCACCATCGATCTTATGACGCACTTCTATACTTCATTTAGAAGTTCTGCCACAACATGGAAAGTTCCTGAGGTTCACTTCGGGGACGAAGTCTTCCAGGGTCAGGTTCTTTCACTCAGCCTAGCCCTTTTACCCGCACATTCACAATGCATGATGTAGCTGGCTCCTTGCGACTCCGGGGCATCTGCATTCTGAATTACGTAGACGACTGGCTGATCCTAGCGCAGTTCCAGGAACTGGCAGTTCAGCACAGGGACATCGTCTTAGCTCATCTGTTTCTCTGGGGTTGAGACTCAACGCCAAGAAAAGCGTCCTCTCTCCCACTCAGAACACTGTGTATCGGGGCATCGTATGGAGTTCAATCTCAATGCGGGCACAACTGTCTCCCGCTAGGATTGAGTCCATTCAGATCACCCTGAGCAAAGTCAGGCTAGGTCAAGGTTGCACTGTTATCAGTACCAACGGTTTCCAGGTCTCAGGGCGAACGCGTCCACGGTGATCCCTCTGGACCTTCTGCTCATGAGACCATTTTTGTTGTGGCCAAAAGCCAGGGGATTTCTTCCAAGGGCCAAAACCCCTGGGCTAAATAGGGTTACGCGCCTCAGGCTTCGTTCCCTTCCTATGTGGTTCAGACCCGGTTTTCTGCCTTGGGTCCCACTCTAGGTGCGTCTTGTTGTCGCAGACTGCTAATGACAGACGCCTCCCTGATGGGCGGGGTAGCGGCCTTAAGTGGTCGATCCAGCTTAAGGGGATAGGAGGGTCATCAGCTCGGTTGTCACAGTCTCTGTCTCGGGTTGATGGCTGTATTTCTGGCCCTGAAATACCTCCTCCTGAGGCTGCCATGTCTTGGTGCTGGTGGACAATACAGCGGTAGCCTCTTACATAAATCTTCAAGGAGACCCACGTTCTTGTCAGCTGTATTTCTGACACGTTCGGATTCTCCTTAGGGCCCAGGGTAAGCTCCTGTCACTCAGGTCAGTTATATCCCTGGATGCCCGTGATCACGGGAGCAGATTTACGGTCCAGACAGGAAATACCAACGGGGAGTTAAGAACTCCACCCTAAGGTAGTAGTTGCCCAGAGTTCAGCCAGCAAGGGTTTTTGCCTCTTACTGATAGCTCCGTGCTGGCCAAACAGGGCTTGGTTCTCGGAGCTAATCTCTTCCCTCGACGGCTCGCCTTGGGCGATTCGAACAGGAAGGATCTTCTATCTCAGGCACAGGTCAATATTTCATCCCTGCCCCAAATTGTGGAATCTTTCATGTTTGGCCCCTAAGGGTACCAACTGAGGGACACAGGGCTCTCTCCTGAGGTTATCGAGACCTTTTTAAATGCCGGGCTTTTTCCACTTGGAACAAGTTTGGGTGAGATCTTAGGGCAGAAGAGGACCTCTTTGCCTCTATGAATAGCGCAATGTCTCCTCTACTTCTCCCTGAAATCACCCAGCCCCTTGGATCTGGACGTTAAGACACATACATGACCCAGAATGCGTCTGTATGTGTTTCTCTCCCAGTTTCTCTGCTCCCGGAGTCTTGGCAATGTTCACCAGCAAGGGTCTTGCCTCCTAATAATGGCGCTGCGCTGGCCGAACAGGATATGTTTCTCGGAGTTAATTCCTCTCCTCGACGGCTCGCCTTGGGCGATTTCGAACAGAGAGGACCTTCTCATCCTTGAGGTCATCGAGAGCATTTCAAGTGCTAGGGCTCCCTCCACTTGGAACTGATCTGAGTAGATTTTACAGGGCAGAAGAGGACCTCTTCGCCTCTGTTGATAGCGCAATGTCTCCTCTACTTCTCCCCGAGTAGCCCAGTCCCCCCCCTCCCCCTCGGGAGGGGCTGAACGTAGAAACGCAAATGCGCCTGCATGCATTTCCTTCTGCTAAAGTTCTTATTACAGAACCAGCTAACTGCCAGTTTGCTTCAGTTCTGGATTTTCTGTAGAAAGAACTGTCAGCGGGCACTTGCCTCGCCACTGCCAGGCTGTATTTGGCCACTGCAGTTTGCCACGGCTTGGTGGGCGGGGTGCCCTCAAAGAGGCATCCTCATTATTGCCCGGGCCTACAGGTAGCGGTCAAGCTTCGCCAGTAGGTTTCAGTGCGCACTCTACCAGAGGGCACTCCTCCTCTAAAACCTTGGCTAGAGGTCCCCCTCTGCAGCAAGTTTGTGATGCGGCAGGTTGTCCTCTCCGCACACATTCATTAGATTTTTATAGTTTGGATGTTTTGCCACTCCAGGCTTTTATGCCCTTGAGTCGACATCTCAAGCTCATGTCTGGACAAGTTTGTGATGCGGCAGGCTGGTCCTCTCCGCTCACATTCATCAGTCTTTATGAAAAGTTTGTGTTGCGATAGGGTTCTCTTCACACACATTCATCGAACTTTGTGGGCTAGATGCTTTGCTACTCCGGACTCTTATGTCCTTGAGTCGACATCTCAGCCCATGCCTAAACAAGTTTGTGATGCGGCAGGTTGTCCTCGCCGCACACATTCATTGGACTTTTTTAGTTTGGATGTTCTGCACTCCGGGCTCTCATGCCCTTGAGTCAACATCTCAGATCATGCCTGAACAAGTTTGTGATGCGGCAGGCTGGTCCTCTCCACACACATTCATCAAAAATGAATGGTTTAGATGTTTATGCTACTCCGGGCTCTTATGCCCTTGAGTCGACATCTCAGCCCATGCCTAAACAAGTTTGTGATGCGGCAGGTTGTTCCCTCCGCACACATTCGTTGGACTTTTTAGTTTGGATGTTTTGCCACTCCGGGCTCTTATGCCCTTGAGTCGACATCTCAGCTCATACCTGAACAAGATTGTGATGCGGCAGGCTGATCCTCTCCACTCACATTCATCAGTTTTCATGACAAGTTTGTGTTGCGATAGGGTTCTCTTCGCACACATTCATCGAACTTTATGGGTTAGATGCTTTGCTACTCTGGGCTCTTATGCCCTTGAGTCGACATCTCAGCTCATGCCTGAGCAAGTTTGTGATGCGGCAGGCTGGTCCTCTCCGCTCACATTCATCAGTTTTATGACAAGTTTGTGTTGCGATAGGGTTCTCTTCGCACACATTCATCGAACTTTATGGGTTAGATGCTTTGCTACTCCGGGCTCTTATGCCCTTGAGTCGACATCTCAGCTCATGCCTGAGCAAGTTTGTGATGCGGCAGGCTGGTCCTCTCCGCTCACATTCATCAGTTTTATGGCAAGTTTGTGTTGCGATAGGGTTCTCTTCGCACACATTCATCGAACTTTATGGGCTAGATGCTTTGCTACTCCGGACTCTTATGTCCTTGAGTTGACATCTCAGCCCATGCCTAAACAAGTTTGTGATGCGGCAGGTTGTCCTCGCCGCACACATTCATTGGACTTTTTTAGTTTGGATATTCTGCACTCCGGGCTCTCATGCCCTTGAGTCGACATCTCAGATCATGCCTGAACAAGTTTGTGATGCGGCAGGCTGGTCCTCTCCACACACATTCATCAAAAATGAATGGTTTAGATGTTTATGCTACTCCGGGCTCTTATGCCCTTGAGTCGACATCTCAAGCTCATGTCTGAGACCTCTCGGCGTTTTGTGAGTACACTGCACAACCGTAGGGGTCGGACAGCCCCAAGTGTGGCGGCGTGGGTATTGCGTTCCCCGTAGCGCTTAGCAGCGCAACATCAAAGTGAAGCCTTTTGTAAAGGAACGTCTCGGGTTACATGTGTAACCCTTGTTCCCTGAAAAAGGCGGAACGAGATGTTGCACTGCTTTGCCGCACTGGGACGTCCCAGGACTGCTCTTCAAAAAGAAGTATCTGACGACACCTGGTGACGTATCCATTTATAGCCTGGCCTCAGGTGCATCTAATGATTACATCAACCGAGGCTATAAATTCCGGTCAATGTTCATTGACGTGTTCCACACATTATTTCAGCTCGGCTCACAGCGAAAGCTGTTCCCCGTAGCGCTTAGCAGCGCAACATCTCGTTCCGCCTTTTTCAGGGAACAAGGGTTACACGTGTAACCCGAGACGATTGCACTAAACGTTTTACAGAGAAACACCGCTATTTTACATGTATTTCCTGAATTATTATGATCAAACATCTTCAATTAAGTGATTGCACTAAACGTTTTACAGAGAAACACCACTATTTTACATGTATTTCCTGAATTATTATGATCAAACACCTTCAATTAAGTGAAGGCACTAAAAGTTTTACAGAGAATCACCGTTATTTTACATGTATTTCCTGAATTATTATGATCAAACACCTTCAATTAAGTGAAGTCACTAAATGTTTTACAGAGAATCACCATTATTTTACATGTGTTTCCTGATTTATTATGATCAAACACCTTCAGTTAAGTGAAGGCACTAAAAGTTTTACAGAGAAACGTCTCGGGTATAACCCTTGTTCCCTGAAATAAGCAGAACGAGATGCTGCGCTGCTAAGCGCTATGTGGAACAATCCTAGTTGTGACCGAGCTGTGAATAATGTGTGTAACACGTCAGTGAACATTGACCGGAATTTATAGCCTCGGCTGATGTAATCATTAGATGCACCTGAGGCCAGGCTATAAATGGATGCGTCACCAGGTGTCGTCAAATACTTGTTTTTGAAGAGCAGTCCTGGGACGTCCCAGTACGGCAAAGAAGCGCAGCATCTCGTTCCGCTTTTTTCAGGGAACAAGGGTTACACATGTAAACTGAGACGTTCCCTTTACAAAAAGCTTCACTATGATGCTGCACAGCTAAGCGCTATGGGGAACGCAATACCCACGCTGCCGCACTGGGGGCTGCCCGGACCCCTACAGTTGTGCAGTGTACTCACAAAAACACGAGAGGTCTCAGACATGAGCTTGAGATGTTGACTCAAGGGCATACGAGCCTGGAGTAGCTAAAACATCTAAACCATTAAATTTTGATTAATGTGTGTGTAGAGGACAACCTGAAGCATCACAGACTTGTTTAGGCATGGGCTGAGATGTCGACTCAAGGACATAAGAGTCCGGAGTAGCAAAGCATCTAACCCATAAGGTTCGATGAATGTGTGCGAAGAGAACCCTATCGCAACACAAACTTGTGGAAAAAGCCTGGCATTTAAAAAGGTCTCGATGACCTCAGGAGAAAGCCCTGTGTCCCTCATTTGGAACCCTTAGGGGCCAAACATGAAAGAGACAGTTGTGCCCGCATTGTGATTGAACTATATATGATGCCCCGATAGACAGTGTTCTGAGTGGGACAGAGGATGCTTTTCTTGTCGTTGAGCCTCAACCCCAGAGAAACAGATGAGCTAAGACGATGTCCCTGTGCTGGACTGCCAGTTCCTGGAACTGCACTAGGATCAGCCAGTAGTCTACATAATTCAGAATGCAGATGCCCCGGAGTCGCAAGTAGCCAGCGCTACATCATGCATTGTGAATGTGCGGGTAAAAAGGGCTAGGCTGATTGAAAGAACCTGACACTGGAAGACTTCGCCCCCGGAAGTGAACCTCAGGAACTTTCCATGTTGTGGCAGAACTTCTAAATGAAGAATAGAAGTGCATCATAAGATCGATGGTGACCAGCCAAACGAGTTGTAAGGCTTGAGACACGACCGTCTTGATCATCTAGGACTTGAACACCCATGGGCAGTTCAAGCTTTAAGATCTAAGCCAGACGCCACCCCTCACCCTCCATGGGAAATGGGAAGTATTTAGTGTAATAACCTAACTCTCTCTCTGGAAGGGGAACACATACCATGGCCCCTTTAACCAGGAGATTTGAGGAAAGAAATCCGGTTTACGGTAGTGAGAACACGCCGTTGAAACACGGAAAAGAGGTGAGTGAATTAAATCCTGACACCCTTATAAGACCCACAGAAAAGAATATATCTGGCAGAAGTTTCCACGCTGCCAGGATCTCTGAGATGGGTATTAGATTTTAAGACTTCCTGTTGAGGGGTTGTCGAGTGTTTCACGTCCTGAATAAAATGCAGGAACATCGAAAACACCCAATTTTGACGGAAGCCTCTGCAACCCGAAACACCAAGAGGTGGCGGGAATGGAGGGGCTTCGAGGGGTACCGGGAGGGGTGAAGTGAAGCATGCGCCCCGTCCCGAGGGGAGCTACCCCCTAATCTAGGTGCAAGACCATCAGGGTTTTCACTTACTAGAAATTATAGTCCTGAGGTCTTGCTTCGGGGGCTGGCGAGACTGTCCCCAATCCCTGGGAGGAGGAGCACGACTCGCCACGCTTTGCTTTTGAGCCTCCCTTCAGACAGGACCGAGGCGGGTCTGAGGCTTGCTCGTCAAGTGCAGAATCCACACTCAGGTCGTCCAGGAGGTCAGCCTGGTACGCCTGTAAAACAGCATGGTGTGCAGAGCAGCACCAGCCTGACCTGCTGCTTGATAAACCCTTCCCACTAAAGTGGAGGTTGTCCTACAAGGCTTTGAGGGGAGAGAGGGCTTCTTAAGTGACGATGCCGAGCCCGGCGAGAGATAGCCCGCAAGCGTCTCTCCGACCGGCGGCATCACTGAATATGCCTGTGCCTCAGCACCCACGATAGTCGAATATAATTACGTCGAGGGTATGTGAACACGGGAAGAAATTTTTTTTTTTTTTATGGGTTCCTCCATGATCGAGAAAGCTCTTCTTGGAGGTTATCAAAAGAAGGGAAGGGACTCATGAGGCGTTCCCTTTCTTAGACTGGAAGATAAAATCTATCCCCTAATTTGGAGTGTTTGGGGGGTCTCTTTTCAAGTGGCCAGTCCAACTGGAGTCTGGCAACCGCACGAGTAACAACATCGAGCAATTATTCTCTCTATTTTATTATTATTATTTTTTTAAATATATATATATATAATATTTTCTAAACAGAAGAGAAAAGGTTCACTGCACACTATCTAACAAATGAAAGAAAGTTTTGACAGGGGTTGTGAAACACACAGAAACAGAATCGCTCTGAAAAAAGAGTTTCTGACAACACCTGGTGACGCATCCATTTATAGCCTGGCATCAGGTGCATCTAATGATTACATCAGCCGAGGCTATAAATTCCGGTCAATGTTCACTGACGTGTTACACACATTATTCACAGCTCGGTCACAACTAGGATTGTTCTCCATAGCGCTTAGCAGCGCAGCATCATAGTGACGCTTTTTGTAATAGGAACACCGTTATTTTACATGTATTTCCTGAAATATTTTGATCAAACACCTTCAATTAAGAGTTAACACATGCTAAAGATTGTAAAATACCAGTTTTATTTTGGAAGACAAAATAAACAGTCTCTAAAAATACTGAAATAAACAGATTAAAATCATCTCAAACTTGACTGGCAGTGTTTGTGTTTAGATAAAAAAAATTTAAGTACAATCTAAATACAATATTTATTTATTCAGTTTTTATGGAATTACAGAACAAACCTTAAATGAAATATAAACATTTAATTTACTGTACTGATTAACAATAGAAAGGTTTCTTCAAATTCTCATAAAATAGCTTTAAGATTACTGTGAAATATTCACAGCTGAAAACATTCTGAAGAAATACAAAATAAATTGACACATCTACAATTAAATTGGGGTTGGAAACTTAATTACAAATAAAGTACACACCACTATTGATTCTAACACTTTCTTATGTATTCAGATGTAATTTTACAATATCAACCAATTATTCACAAACCGTTCATCTGAGCCCCCCAGGAGGAATTTAAAAACTAAAAATGTAATTTCTCTATGTGTCTATCTAGTCTATTAGGGTTACTATCATGATTTCACTCTTGAAAAAGGTGGAGAAAGCAACAAATTGTGCTGTTGAGCTGAGGGGGGTTGTGGTCTGTTGTTTTTTAGCTTGTATTATAAAATTCTGTTTTATTTTTGTTGTTTTCCACAAAATTCTCCTGACACCTGGGGGCTCCATATAGTTCTAATATATGTCAACAAACATTACACTATATTTTAATTCAGAATCCTAACTATACAGTGTATTAAAAAGTAAAAGAAAACATAAAACACACAAAAAATTATGAAATCAATGAATCTGTATCGGTGGGGGGGAGTGCACCAAATGTACCAACATTTGCCATTATGAAACAATATGGCAATGCGAATGCGAAAGTCAGCTTTGAGAGTGTTAGTTATTAAATGTTTACCAATTTAAACATGCACCTAGCACTCAAGAAGATGTGGATTCACAACAATGGACACTTTTCACATATGTATCATAGCAAGGTAAACACGGTTGTAGCTAAATAAAATATTGCTAATTGATACACTAAATCAATAGCTTATCTTATATAGTACTACAGTTGATGCTTACTAGTGATGGATTTCTCTCTCTGTTGGGTGTCTGTTCTCCCCATAAACCTTGTTCCAATGCTTGATCTAAAAAATGTAAGCAAGTTTCTTATCATTAGCAGTTATCAGTGTTGGAAATGGCAATGTAACAATTGCTCAAAGAAACAGGAAGCTACACATACACTACCAGTCAAAAGTTTTGAAACACTTGACTGAAATGTTTCTCATGATCTTAAATTTTGTTTTACGCTTAAATGTTTGAAATTAGTTTTGTAGACAAAAATATAATTGTGCCACCATATTCAATTCACTTTAAAACTTAATAAAAAAAAGTTTTTTAAATTAATGACTTGGACCAAATAATAAAGAAAAGCATCCCAGTGTGATTCCTCAAGAAGCTGGTTGAGAAAATGTCAAGAGTTCATGTCTGCAAATTCTCTGCAAAGTGTGACTACTTTGAAGATGCTAAAAAATAATATATTTTTGATTTATTTGGGATTTTGTTTAGTCACAACATAATTCCCATAGTTCCATTTATGTTATTCCATAGTTTTAATGACTTTACTATTATTCTAAAATGTGAAAAGAAAAAAATATATAATAATATATTTAATAATAAAAATAACAAAGAATGAGTAAGTGTGTCAAAACTTTTGACATATCAGTGTATACACTCACCTAAAGGATTATTAGGAACACCTGTTCAATTTCTCATTAATGTAATTATCTAATCAACCAATCACATGGCAGTTGCTTCAGTGCATTTAGGGGTGTGGTCCTGGTCAAGACAATCTCCTGAACTCCAAACTGAATGTCAGAATGGGAAAGAAAGTTGATTTAAGCAATTTTGAGCGTGGCATGGTTGTTGGTGCCAGACGGGCCGGTCTGAGTATTTCACAATCTGCTCAGTTACTGGGATTTTCACGCACAACCATTTCTAGGGTTTACAATGAATGGTGTGAAAAGGAAAAACATCCAGTATGCGGCAGTCCTGTGGGCTGAAAATGCCTTGTTGATGCTAGAGGTCAGAGGAGAATGGGCCGACTGATTCAAGCTGATAGAAGAGCAACTTTGCCTGAAATAACCACTCGTTACAACCGAGGTATGCAGCAAAGAATTTGTGAAGCCACAACACGCACAACCTTGAGGCGGATGGGCTACAACAGCAGAAGACCCCACCGGGTACCACTCATCTCCACTACAAATAGGAAAATGAGGCTACAATTTGCAAGAGCTCACCAAAATTGGACAGTTGAAGACTGGAAAAATGTTGCCTGGTCTGATGAGTCTCGATTTCTGTTGAGACATTCAGATGGTAGAGTCAGAATTTGGCGTAAACAGAATGAGAACATGGATCCATTGTAGCGACTGGGGGAATCAATGAAGGAATCATTAACTCGGCAGGTTCCGAACAAACAAGAACTTACTGTTGAAACTCCCCTAATTACTGAAATAGCGCCAACTAGTCTCCACAAGCACAATAAATGTATTGACAAAGAGACAATGAACTATTGACAGAGAACCGCATGTGACATCCGCATGCTCACCACGTGCTTATCGTGTGGACAGGAAGGGGGAAACTTTGAACGTAAAAATGTGTGTGTGTGTGTGTTTTTCAGTTAAACACAGAACTGCATATTGCTAATGAAATACGTGTAATCCCTGTATGTTGTGTATTTCTGAGGTATATCAAACTCGTTAGAACTGTTTCGTTGTGTGTTTTAAACTCTGAGGCCTCATATTTAATAGCCTCAGTGTATATTCCCTTTCTAAGTGTACTAAACACATGTTTCTTGGTATCAAATTAAACCTTACGATTTGTCCGAGCTGAATTCGAATATAAGAGTCATTCAGCCCAAAATCTCTTACTGTCATAAACATGCAAATGAGCCTTGACAAAGGAATCATTCTCCTGTCCCAATGGAAGGAGAATTTTACGACCTCCAAAGGAATGTTCAGAGAAGTGCTGACCCTCACTTCATTCTCTTACTGAGAAAGAGAAATGAACCCTGTTAATCCTATATATATATATATTCTATATATCCATGTGATAAATATTGACATGTATCTAATGTGCCATCTCACATTTTCCCTTAAATGTGCTTGATCTATGTTTTCTTGCAAACTAATGGGTTAATGTTTCAGACTTTGCATACCATGGTTACCCGAAATCATATGTGTAGCATATTTGGTCTCTATAACTTGGTATTTCGAAGATTGAAATGACTGTGTACATGATATGTCGATAACAACAACATATTAGTATTACAAGTATATTTCCTAGTTTTCTTTCTTGCACATGCAATGAGAAATGTGAGAACAAAGAGCAATAAACCAAATTCCCGCCTGGAACCCAAACCCTTCTCATTGGTCGAGCCAATGAGAGGTGGGACATGTTTTCTAAGGGTATAAAACTACTGCGCCCACTTTCTCTTAGCTCTCTCTTAGCCCTCTCTTAGCTCTCTCTTAGCCTCTCTTGCTTCCTGCCTCTCTTGTTTTCTGGTCCTCTGAGCCTTGTGCTCTCTCACTCTCTCGCTGAATGATGCCGAACTAGAAGGCCCCAAGGAATCCCAAGCGTCGCCAGGCTACGGCCTTGTCTCTGACTCCCACTGGTTCTCTCTCTCATCAAGACAACATCATCAAAGATCAACTCAAGCCATCAACAAATTGCATCAGGACAGTTTAATTCAAATGGGACATGCAAGTATCAAACTTAGTCTCATTATTTGATACATTAAGTATCCTTAACCCCTTTCTAAAAAGGGCGTGTCAGAACTAATATGATGGTTTGCTCAGGCTGTTGATCTGCTGAACTTCAAACAATGCTATAACTTCTTGCCTTCCTGTATTCTGCTTCAGCCCTCTTTCCCTTGGTAAACTGTATGAATGTATGTATATGTATGTTAGAGTAGTTTAAATGTTTAGTCTAGTTAATAAAGTCTTGTTCATGTCACATGTAAAGTTGTCTGTGTCTCAAGCTCATATCTAAAGTCACTAATCATAGATTTTGACTACTTGCTCTTAATACGTAGTAAGAAAGACATTTCCCATGCCCCGGAAATGTACCTTTTATTAATTAATTAATTAATAACCAATATTGAGTGTTCACGGGATGAACCGAGCATTTGGTTGTAATGTTAATGTAGCTACATCAAGTTAACCCGATTATCTGATCCAAATATTCATGATCGATTATAACAAGTTATGATTGATTATTAATATTTCATAGAGCTGATTCGCTACCTAATGGTGGAAGAATGCGGGCATGATTCGCTACATAATGGTGGAGAATGTGTGGGCATGATTAAACAAAGGTTATGAGCTTGAACCACTGTCAACCTAAAAGTGTGCATTGAATAATTCCGGTCAGAATAGGACATGACATGCGAAACGGCATTTGCTTCACTAGTTGCTGGCTTGTTTGGATGCGGATAAAGTGATGGCTTGAATTGACATCTCTACTGTAACTGAAAGAGTCTTAACACATTTAAGCATATTTTCAAAAGGTATCAGTGTACGAGTAATATGATTTTAGCGGAGAAACCCTAATTTCAGTATTAAAGTGTAAGTCTGTTTTGATGAAGGAATCTCAGCTCAGCGGCATGTAAACTGTACCAGAATTGATTGCTTAACCTGTTTCTGATGAAGAAATCTCAGTACAGTGTTATATAAATGTAGATTTGGGCGATGCTCCCTTTTCACAGTATAAAGGCCTTACAAATTATAGTTAGATTGATGTCCTTCATCTAAACTATCTGTGCATCTAAGAGGCTTAGCTCCCTGGTGATCAAAACTGTGTTTCACTCACTGAAACTCTGAAGTGCATTGGTTCCCATGACAACGACTTGTCACAGGAAGTGCTCACTCCAGATAGCACATGTGTTTCCTTCCGACGCCATTTTGTAAACAAACCAGCCTAGGTGGCTAAGCTAACCCAACTTAGCAGCCCCTTAGCTTAGGCTAAGCTAACTAATAGCTTCAACAGTTAGCTGCTAGCATAATTTACATGAAGCCTTTATCTACAGCTTGTGTGCATGCAGAGTGAAGTGATCTAAACCATTTTCCTTTAACCCCATTTCTGGTTTCTGAATTCTCACTTTCTCTTTCCTTAACTTTAATTCTTCTCATCTAACTTCACCTGCACCTTTCAGGTGCATCCCTTACTGAACGCTGTTCAGCTAAATTTGCAGTTACTTTGTTAATTAAATCTAAAAACTTAATTACATGTAAACTGTTTAGATAGAGAATAATTTTTATAGTTATTGGGAACTTTCTATGGCACGTTGACTAAACTTTATAGAGGGACAAACACATTGTGTGGTCTTGAACACGCAACAGCTGTGACCAACTATAGAATGATGCCCAAAGCAAATCTAATTGTTGATCATAAGTGCTATTGATTATTCCCAATACAAGGTTATTCTGCTAATTTAATCACTTCTTCAAGTCTTTTTATTATTTTTACTAATAATAGAAGTCAGCTATTCATTTTCCCATTTAACCCTCTTGGTCTAGTGTAGTTTATTTCCCCATAAAACTGCAAAAGTAACTAGACATACTTTTCTTCTCGATTTTGTGTTTATTTGCAACAAGTTGCTTAAATTTTATGAGCCAGCTACACTAGTAATCTAGACGATTTCTAGGGCATAATTTTGAGCACCACTAATAGACACAATCTAATAGGAAAGCTCTTTTCTTCCTCTTTCTTTCTCCTCTTCATGTGTTCAAAGATCAAGCCTGTTGTATGCTATCAGTAAGTGCTGATAAATAATTTGACCCAAAGAAACATCTTAAGTCATTTATTAAATCTAGGCTTACGCTCTTTTAGCAAAGCCACTCAGATCCACACAAATCTGAGCATCCTGCTATTTGCAGCTAAGATAGTAATAATCAGGAACACATTTCAATTGTTAACCACACCTAGCAAAACCTAGCTGTACATTATACACCTTGCTGTCTCACTTTGCCTTTAGCTCCAAATTCTGTTTGATCTTGCATTAGTCTCTTGCCCTTACTCTCACCAGAAGTGTGCCAAAATGTTGCAGATGCTTAGCCTAACTGCCCAGATGGCAGGCCAAAAGGACTGGCTAGGTGTTTTGAGGAACACCCTTTTATCCATGGCTGCTGACGACCTTCAGCAACAGAACAAAAAGCAACTGGAAAACGAGGGAAAAGAACTAATGACAGACGACTCAAACCAGAGGTATGAGCACAAATATCTGACTGAGGTTATCGTCCTGGCCCACAACCTCACAGGTCTGAAACAGGAGGTAAACAACCTCCAACGCCAGATCACTGAGTCCCAAACGGAGCTGACACATGCTAAAAACCGCATAGACCAGCTAGAGATGGAGACTCAGGACAGACACAAGGACCCTGGCAGAAGGGAGTCACAGGAGGTAATCCACAGACTTCAAACGGCTCTGACAGCTGCTAAACAACAAGAGCAGTTGGAAAAGACAGCCAGAGAGCACCTGGAAAAGGTACTTTTTCACAAAGATTCACTGTTAAAAACAGCAAATTCTGAACTCTTGGACAAAGATGCCAGAATCATGGCCTGTGAAGGTCAACTGAATGTGTCCAGAGCTGAAGTTAAAGTGCTGACTCAGCAGCTGGACAACACCAAAGATGAACTTGACATGGTCCAACGAGAACTGAGACACTCTTACCTGCTGCAAAAGGAACCACAGCAGGAGAGACATCTCACTCCCCACTTGCAATCAGCAGAGAAACCTCCCCAGCCAAGCACAGATTTACAAAGGGGAGACAAACCCCACTGCTTAACACGTCATCGGACAGTTTCCTTAAAGCTTCTGCAGCCGCGGAAGGAAAAGGATTGATTCAGACGAATCTTGAAACAACACGTGTAGCGACACTCAAAGACCTCAACCGAATGGCCAGACATATCCCTGCATTTACACCAGAGCTTGCAGGAGACCACGACGTCCACGCTTACCTGCGAGACATTGACTTTCACCTGGAGTCTTTGATGAGTGTGAACCATCAAGATAGACTTCATCTGATCTGGATCACATCCAGCCCAGAGTTGCGACGCTTTCTGGCTCGACAGCCAGAAAACATCCAGTCTAACTACCAGCAGCTGAAACAAGCCATCATAAGGGAATTCTCAGAGTCTAAAAACGGACTGATCGCTGCCCTAGACACCAAACAGGGTCGGCATGAAACTCCCTATGTTTACTACCACAAACTCAGACGAGCTTACTTCGGAGCTCGCAACAAACCTGGGATGGAGGAGGACGCCAGCTTCAAGAGCCTTTTCCTCCGAAACCTCCATCCTATGGTAAGTCACCAGTTAGGCATTATGGCCTGCCCCCACACAATGCCTATCCAACAACTGCGTGACCTGACACAGAAGGCCTTTAACAAACACAAGGCCTCACCCAGCAAACACCACAGGACGTCCCACAGCAGTCTACAACAACATCCTCCTGTACACCTTTCAAACAGGTGCCAAACAGAGGCTGCACAAAGACAGCTAGAAACGCCTGTTTCTGAGTTACAAGAGCTGCTAGCACTAGCAAAAGAGCTCCTGGAACAGAACTCCCCTGAGGAGTACTGGGAAGAACAAACCTCTGACTCTTGCCCAACACCACTCAGGCAAGCTCAAGTCAGCACTGCTGCCAGAGCAGAGTAACACTGCAGACTTCAGACACCTGGTGACTGGGTGCCGAACCAAGGGTGATCGGCCACCTGCTGCCCTTTTGCTACCAGTACTAGGTCAGTCTGGAACTCTCTCCACCCTACACAATGCCCATAACCACTCCCTGCAGCCACAAACAAGCACCTGCCTCAAACGAACTGACTTCATAATGACAGGTGACACACTGTCAAGGCACCTGCTGCCTCTGCACCTGCTGCCTCTGCACCTGCTGCAGAGACCTGGATGTGGCTACTGTCTACATCACCCACCGTGGAACAACCACCTTCTACAAAACCCTCATGATTCACCTGCCATCCGCCATTGTGATGATTGTCGCCTGATGATGTCTCCAACAGGGACATCACCTGGCTAAAAGGGGACTGTAGCGACTGGGGAATCAATGAAGGAATCATTAACTCGGCAGGTTCGAACAAACAAGAACTTACTGTTGAAACTCCCTAATTACTGAAATAGCGCCAACTAGTCTCCACAAGCACAATAAATGTATTGACAAAGAGACAATGAACTATTGACAGAGAACCGCATGTGACATCCGCGATGCTCACCACGTGCTTATCGTGTGGACAGGAAGGGGGAAACTTTGAACGTAAAAATGTGTGTGTGTGTGTGTTTTTCAGTTAAACACAGAACTGCATATTGCTAATGAAATATGTGTAATCCCTGTATGTTGTGTATTTCTGAGGTATATCAAACTCGTTAGAACTGTTTCGTTGTGTGTTTTAAACTCTGAGGCCTCATATTTAATAGCCTCAGTGTATATTCCCTTTCTAAGTGTACTAAACACATGTTTCTTGGTATCAAATTAAACCTTACGATTTGTCCGAGCTGAATTCGAATATAAGATCTCTGTAGAATGATATTACGTGATGTTTTACTATCTTTTGAGTCATTCAGCCCAAAATCTCTTACTGTCATAAACATGCAAATGAGCCTTGACAAAGGAATCATTCTCCTGTCCCAATGGAAGAAGAATTTTACGACCTCCAAAGGAATGTTCAGAGAAGTGCTGACCCTCACTTCATTCTCTTACTGAGAAAGAGAAATGAACCCTGTTAATCCTATATATATATTCTATATATCCATGTGATAAATATTGACATGTATCTAATGTGCCATCTCACATTTTCCCTTAATTGTGCTTGATCTATGTTTTCTTGCAAACTAATGGGTTAATGTTTCAGACTTTGCATACCATGGTTACCCGAAATCATATGTGTGGCATATTTGGTCTCTATAACTTGGTATTTCGAAGATTGAAATGACTGTGTACATGATATGTCGATAACAACAACATATTAGTATTACAAGTATATTTCCTAGTTTTCTTTCTTGCACATGCAATGAGAAATGTGAGAACAAAGAGCAATAAACCAAATTCCGCCTGGAACCCAAACCCTTCTCATTGGTCGAGCCAATGAGAGGTGGGACATGTTTTCTAAGGGTATAAAACTACTGCGCCCACTTTCTCTTAGCTCTCTCTTAGCCCTCTCTTAGCTCTCTCTTAGCCTCTCTTGCTTCCTGCCTCTCTTGTTTTCTGGTCCTCTGAGCCTTGTGCTCTCTCACTCTCTCGCTGAATGATGCCGAACTAGAAGGCCCCAAGGAATCCCAAGCGTGCGCCAGGCTACGGCCTTGTCTCTGACTCCCACTGGTTCTCTCTCTCATCAAGACAACATCATCAAAGATCAACTCAAGCCATCAACAAATTGCATCAGGACAGTTTAATTCAAATGGGACATGCAAGTATCAAACTTAGTCTCATTATTTGATACATTAAGTATCATTAACCCCTTTCTAAAAAGGGTGTGTCAGAACTAATATGATGGTTTGCTCAGGCTGTTGATCTGCTGAACTTCAAACAATGCTATAACTTCTTGCCTTCCTGTATTCTGCTTCAGCCCTCTTTCCCTTGGTAAACTGTATGAATGTATGTATATGTATGTTAGAGTAGTTTAAATGTTTAGTCTAGTTAATAAAGTCTTGTTCATGTCACATGTAAAGTTGTCTGTGTCTCAAGCTCATATCTAAAGTCACTAATCATAGATTTTGACTACTTGCTCTTAATACGTAGTAAGAAAGACATTTCCCATGCCCCGGAAATGTACCTTTCTATTAATTAATTAATTAATAACCAATATTGAGTGTTCACGGGATGAACCGAGCATTTGGTTGTAATGTTAATGTAGCTACATCAAGTTAACCCGATTATCTGATCCAAATATTCATGATCGATTATAACAAGTTATGATTGATTATTAATATTTCATAGAGCTGATTCGCTACCTAATGGTGGAAGAATGCGGGCATGATTTGCTACACCATCATGCCTTGTTACCACTGTGCAGGATGGTGGTGGTGGTGTAATGGTGTGGGGGATGTTTTCTTGGCACACTTTAGGCCCCTGAGTGCCAATTGGGCATTGTTTAAATGCCACGGCCTACCTGAGCATTGTTTCTGACCATGTCCATCCCTTTATGGCCACCATGTACCCATCCTCTGAGGGCTACTTCCAGCAGGATAATGCACCATGTCACAAAGCTCGAATCATTTCAAATTGGTTTCTTGAACATGACAATGAGTTCACTGTACTAAAATGGCCCCCACAGTCACCAGATCTCAACCCAATAGAGCATCTTTGGGATGTGGTGGAATGGGAGCTTCGTGCCCTGGATGTGCATCCCACAAATCTCCATCAAATGCAAGATGCTATCCTATCAATATGGGCCAACATTTCTAAAGAATGCTTTCAGCACCTTGTTGAATCAATGCCATGTAGAATTAAGGCAGTTCTGAAGGCGAAAGGGGGTCAAACACAGTATTAGTATGGTGTTCCTAATAATCCTTTAGGTGAGTGTATATCAGATTTGGGCCAAATATAACTTTCCAAGGTTTTTACCCAGAATGCATATTACAGTGGCCATCAGATTGCAGAGCTACTTCCTGGATAATTCTGTGGGAATGACCAGCCTCCATATAACATAATGACAAAGCAAAAACCAGATTTGTGATGACTTTACAAATGTATTAAAAATTAAAAAAGGGGCCTTAGTACCTCAGCGTGTATTGACGCTGACTATTACCCCCTGGAGTTGTGAGTTTGAATCCAGGGTGTGCTGAGTGACTCCATCCAGGTCACCTAAGCAACCATACTGGCCCGGTTGCTAGGGAGGGTAATCACATGGGGTAACCTCCTTGTGGTCGCTATAATGTGGTTCTCGCTGGGGCGCATGGTGAGTTGTGTGTGGATGCCGCGGAGAATATGTCTCCACAAGCCATGTGATAAGATGCGCGCATTGACGGTATCAGACGCGGAGGCAACTGAGATTCGTCCTCCGCCATCTGGATTGAGGCAAGTCACTAAACACCACAAGGAATTAAGAGTGCATTGGGCATTCCAAATTGTGGAGAAAAAGTGGAGAAAATAAAATAAAAAAGAATTATGTAGGCCACTGTGCTCATGGCAACTTTCAATGCAACAGAATTGTTTTTGTAGTCTTCCCCAGATCTTGCCTTGACACAATCCTATCTCTGAGCTCTGCAGGCAGTTCCTTTGACCTCATAGCTTTTTGCTCCGATGTGCATTTTCAGCTGTTAGACCTTACATAGACAGGTGTGTGCCTTTTCAAATCATGTCCAGTTAATTAAATTTGCCACAAGTGGACTCCAATCAAAGTGTAGAAACATCTCAAAGATGATTCAGAGAAATGGGATGCACCTGAGCTAAATTTCAAGTGTTATAGCAAAGGGCCTGAATACTTATCTCAGTGTGATATTTCAGTTTTTTCTTTTTAGTAAAGTTACTATAAATCATTTTTTTTTGTTAGTTATTATGGGGTATGAAGTGTAGACTGATGTGAAAAAATACAAATTTCAAAATGTTTAGCATAAGGCGTATGGTATGTGTGATGAGAGGAATAAGGATCTAAACAGAGCTTTATTAATATGAAAACCAAACAAGTAAACTCAGAGCAAGAGCAAGAGCAAGAGCACAGGGAACCTGGCACAGCACATAGATAAAAACATTCATACATGCAAGAACTGACACAGGAAACAGGGAAACCAAGGAAATGGCAGTCACTTATTTCCAGGGGTTTCAGTACAGCGTAAAAATGTGACGTGGTAGTGTAGGCGTTCTCCTAACTCAAAATTTGCATAGTTCATATGCACTTATATTGCAAACGGTAACAAAAATTATTTATCGTTACTCGTTCTTTACATTAAAATGCTACCGCATCTTTTACAAAATCATCTGCCTCTGTATCATAGTAAAACAACAAAAACATTTACCGATTTCCCTATTTTGTCTTAGATTCTCCATGGCTGTTCCATCAGTTTGCTGTCGCTGTTATGAAAAGCCCGCGGAAAGAAGGCACTATAATGCACATGTGCGCTGACCTGAAATTTGTTTTATGTCATGGCCACGCCCCTTGTGCGTCGCTGTACTGAAACCCCTGTACTTTAGTGAATGCCCCAAGGAAATACACAAGGGAACAAACAAGGGAACGAGGAACACCTGGGGAAACATTTAGGGAATGAGAAATAATCAGGGGGAATCAATCAAGGAATAAAACTACAAAGGACTACAAAACTAACAGGAAACAGGAACTAAACAATCAACATAAATGTACAAAAACAAAAGACAACAGGGAATATGACAGTATGAATACTTTCTGATTGCAGTGTATGCTTGTATATGTATTTATGTGTACGTATGCATGCATGTTTCTGTTTATAATTACATTTTTGTTTTTATGTAAAGCACTTTGGACTACTTTTGTATGAGATGGTTATACTGTATATAAATGAAAATGAACTGGAACTTGGTTTAATGATACAAATTAGTAAGAACAAATCCAATCTCTGTATGTCTTGCCTCTGTTTGCTTACCTGTCCCTGGGTTTAATTCTGTACCCCACCATCTGGTGATATCTTGTCATCAGTTCTTCAGCCTTCTCATGATCTCACAGGTGATGCACTGCTGTGGTCATTTGCTGTGTTAAGTACAGTACGAATTTGTTTAAACTCTATAGTAGCTGACAATATTAACACATACTAGCAACACTGGCTACTACATTGAAATATGTACTAATATATCAATTAGCATCTCACTTTTACACACGACATCTTGATGAAGAAGTAAATATACACATAAAGAGGTATTTACCTTCTGCAGGTTGCGATATGTCCGTTACTGGACACACACGCACGCACGCACACTTGTTTCACTGTAATAGTGAGGACATATCCTAGACTTCAATTGATTTCATAGAAGGCAAAATATATTTTATATCCCCGAACCCTCACAGAAACCTGTGCATCCTAATCCTGTAAAATAACAGTGTTTCTCTGTCGAACTTTTAGTGCCTCCACTTAATTGAAGGTGTTTGATCATAATAATTCATGAAATACCTATAAAATAAAGTTTTTTCTCTGCAAAATCTTTAATGAAAACTTCTGTAAATGTATTATTTTTGTGCTTTATTTGAATAAGGATATTTTACGTTAATTTTATGGTTTTTGTTTGGCAGCCGCTGCTGCCAGTCATTTGACAATTTTTTTATGTTTTTTTATACAGTGCATAAATATATATATATCTAATAAGATTTACCTTAAAATTACAAAGAAAAACGTTAAATTGTTAGTATGGACATAAACCTTTAAATAATGAGCTACATATTTAATTACAGATAATTATTGTCATTTTACATAAATTTGTCTGTAATTTTAGAAAACGATATCTGTAAAAAAATGTGAAATACCTGTGATTTGTCATTATTTTCATAAATGTAAAATTCCAGTTGGGTTGTTAATTTACAGATAATGTCTGTAATTTTACAGAGTTTTGAATGTAAAAAAACAATTTTATTTTCTGTAAAATTTGGATTTTTTTACGGTGTAGTTAAGTAGTTCATGTTTTTGTATTTGTTCACATTTGTAGTTAGGGATTCTGGATATCACGTTTGTAAATAAAACTGCACTTGGGTTCATCACACATCATCATCTCCTCCTATGTTACAGAATACCTGACCGACCAAAATGAACCCAGCTTCTTTGTTTTCACTAGGGGAATGAATCCCTGGAAAATTCTGTGGAGGACTTCTGCGCTCTGGCCTGCCGGGTGGACTTTAATGAAGTCGCCCTCAAGGACATTGTCCGGGTGGGACTGAATGAGCCAATCTCTACCCGGATGTCTGGCAGTCGCAGTACCCTCAGTCTGGCTCAGTATATAGACCTTTCCCAACTGATATGTGGTCCATCGTTCACTGTGGGTGAGGTGGATAAAGAGCCAGAGTCCCACGTCATGGCCACCAAGCCAGAGTTCCACGTCATGGCCGCCAAGCCAGAGTTCCACGTCATGGCCGCCAAGCCAGAGTTCCACGTCATGGCCGCCAAGCCAGAGTTCCACGTCATGGCCGCCAAGCCAGAGTTCCACAACATGGTTGCTCAGCTAGCGCCCAGATCCTGAGTCTGCTCCATGCCATGTTACAGCAACGCCTCAGCCTGCTCCATGCCACGTCCCAGCAACACCTCAGCCTGTTCTATGCCACGTCACTGCCTCGCCTCAGCCTGCTCCATGCCACATCACAGCCACACTTCAGCCTGCTCCATGCCATGTCACAGCCATGCCACAGCCTGCTCCATGCCACATCACAGCCACGCCTGAGTCTGCTCTATGCCACGCCCGAGTCTGCTCCACGTCACATCACAGCCACGCCTGAGTCTGCTCCACACCACGTCACAGCCATGACTGAGTCTGCTCCACGCCACACCACGTCACAGCCATGACTGAGTCTGCTCCACGCCACACCACGTCACAGCCATGACTGAGTCTGCTCCACGCCACGCCACGTCACAGCCACGACTGAGTCTGCTCCACGCCACGTCACAGCCACGACTGAGTCTGCTCCACGCCACGTCACAGCCACGCCTGAGTCTGCTCCACGCCACGTCACAGCCACGCCTGAGTCTGCTCCACGCCACATCACAGCCACGCCTGAGTCTGCTCCACGTCACAGCCACGCCTCAGTGTGCTCCATGCCATGTCACAGCCAAGTTTCAGTTGTCTTGTCATTGGTTAATTTGTTTCTCTTTTTACACTTGTCCATATATTTAAGCCTTGTGATTTCCATTGTCCATGGTCAGGTATTGTTTGTTTGTATAATACAAAGTCATGTTTATGCCAAGTTCATAGTCAAGTCATGTTAGGTAAAGTCTAGTTAAGTAGTTCATGCTTTTGTATTTGTTCACATTTGTAGTTGGGGATTCTGGATATCACGTTTGTAAAATAAATTGCACTTGGGTTCATCACACATTGTCTCTTTGCATACATAACAACTGTTCAGATTTGAGAATAAATGTATTCCTCAGCAGCATAAAAAATGTGATCTGGATTAAGGTGCTTTAACTAGCCTATGCTGGACTGAGATTCAATCAAACTAGTTAACAAAAAACAAAACAAAACAACTGTAAAAAATGCCACTGAAGGACACATTGATTCTTCTATTGACTAAACTATATTTACAGACACTTCAGTAACACGTAACTCGATCAATATATATATATATATATTGTATATCAGTGGTTCCCAAAATGTTTTAAACTGAGGCACCCCTTTACAGTGTCTGGTTTGTTAGGTCTTGCATTGGACATTTTTGCATTGGCTCCAGCATATTTTCCTTCTCTTGTGGCATGACCGGAAACATGTTTTTCAGCAGCATGGGAGACCCGGATTCGAATCCCGTGTTGAAATCAAGAAGTAATTGTGTTTGCATAATCAGTGACAAGTGCGTTTTGGAGGTTGCATTTTTCCCTCTAACTTAATTTTTTTTTTCCACTGATGATAAGGTTTATGTTTGGTGGTTGGGTTGGGGGTAAAGTTTATAAAATATAAACTTTACCCCCAACTTGTTCGTATTGAAAATAGCTACCCAGGAGCATTCTGAAGAAAGCCTTGAAGAGGCTGGATAGTTATCAGAAACACAAGATTTGTTGCCTGGATACAGTCGTAATCAGTGTGAACTGCTGGCTTCCCTAATGAGTGTTTTTCCACTAACTCCCATGAAGTTTGAGCAAGGTTTACTTAAAAACCTAATTAATACAGAAGAGTTTTGAGACTCTAAGCCCTCGGCCTGATAAATCAGTTCAATTTGAAGCTGAATTTCAGCACATCCAGGGTTTATACACTCACTTTATTCCACACCTACATCAAACATCTCAATGAATCTGCTTTCCATCCAGTCCTAGTGTTGCTCACTTCCATCAGATCAGGGAATCTTTGATGTTAAATGTAAAACCAGCTTCTTCCTTGAAGTGTTTGTGGGATGAGATATATCCATTGCTGTGAGATACTGTATATCAATGTTGTAAGATATCAAATTCTGGAGCATGTTTGCCATATGTGATCATGTTAGAACTGCTCATCATTATGAGATAATAGCGGCTGCTTCGCCAATGTGTGATTTCTCTCAAAGTTCATTGGTATGTAAATTGTCATTAAATTCTTTAGAAGTACATTTAAATGAATGTGCCCTCTTTAGATAGGGTTCAGTATAACAGCAGGGATTCTTAAAGATCCCACGATGTGAAAATTTGAGTTTTTCATCTGTCTGTTTGCTTTGATATCATTTAAGGCAGAGGTCAAGATTTTCACTATAAAATGACTGAAATTATGGGTTGCTTCATACTAAAACCTCTTACGTGTCTTCAGAAAACTTCGAATATGATACATGAGTCGCATAGTCTACTTTTGGGTCCTTTTAAGCTCTTTAAGTGAGTTACTATGAACTGCCATTGTACTGAAATCAGCAAACAGGACAGCCTTCAAAATTCCTCACTCTGAGGGTGAGTAAATCATGACAGAATTGTACTTTTTGAGTGAACCATTCTTTTTGGCCATGCTTTAAAGCTTCAAGCATTTTATCGAGTATGCACCCAACTTCCATTATGAGGAATAAAATCTCTTTTTACAAATGTCAAGGGAGAAAAAAATGGAATAAAGAAGAAAGAGTAGGTACATATTAAAGGTTGAATGCTAAAGCAGTATTGAGCTGGCATAACATAAAAGGTTTTTTGTTCGATTGTGGTTCGCCTTTTGTTGACATTTAATTCTGAATCCAGAGCGTAATAGGTTTTATGTGGATATTGGCATGTCTTGTTTCTGAAGCTTTAAGAGAAGATGTTATGGATAGACTATGAATATTTATCTATGGATACATAAGGCTCTTGTCGGACAGCTGCATAAATGTCAAACAATAGCTTTCTGTATTAAAAACACAAAAATAATAAAACCAAAATAAACCCTGCAACATTCTTCAGAAACTATTGCTCATATTCTTTCCACTGCATTGTATATTGAGGCTCCTGCCACATTACAGTCATTTCGATTCAGAGAAGAAAATAGTCTTCTACAACATACAGTATTTGAGTTAAACTGAAAATGACAATAATCGAGAATATTGAGGAACACATGATAATTAATTACCCAATTTTGTAGGAGTTCCATGTATAATTGCATTAATTAATTAAATAAATATAAATTTAATTCAAGGTGAAATTGATAGTTGTATGATAGTTTTTAAGTAAAAACAATTTTTGGACCAAAACTAACAATTTGCATTTCAGTCTGTTTCTTACAAAAACTATAGTATGGTTTTAGAAGACTTGAAATATAGCACAAAATTGTGTGAACTACTTGCATGGTGCTTTTTTATAATTTTTGGAGATTGACAGCCATTGAATGCTTTTGTTGTATGGGAAAGAGCAGCATGAGCATTCTACTAAACATCTCCATTAGTTTTCTCAGAAGAAAGAAAGTCATACAGGTTCAGAATGGCATGGGGGGAGTTAATGATGACAAAGTTTTCAATTTTGGGTAAAAAAAAAAAAAACATAAAAACAAGCCACCAATTCAGCACTTCAAACTGACAGATTTATCTAGACTCTGAACTCTTTTCAACCTCCTTTATCTCCAGCTGATGTAATCCCTAGAGTTTTCCACCTTCTGTTCACCCTGAACGTCTCTTTGCAGGGCCTGAGAACTGA
Source organism: Xyrauchen texanus (assembly GCF_025860055.1). NCBI lineage: Eukaryota > Metazoa > Chordata > Actinopteri > Cypriniformes > Catostomidae > Xyrauchen > Xyrauchen texanus. The sequence continues at coordinate 4,489,586 of NC_068317.1, forward strand.
CCCTCATTTATTCATGATTTACAGCTCTGAAACTCCTTCAGATCCCCTGACACTCTCACCAGCCATCGAGTCCTGCTTTCCCATCTGTGGGCGTATAAAATATTTGAATCTTGAATTCCCAGTAGATACGCATGTTATTAAGATGTTAACAGCTGAAGGCATATCATCCGGAGGTGCTTCTATAAACTTTCTGCTTGTATTTAATCAAGAACTCAGGGAAGAATACAGTGGCTCCACTCATAACTTACAATTCTGTCACTGAGATTTGATGCTTTGTTCCTGCGGTTATTCTCAGATCTGTGTGTGCTGAGACCATGAGCAATTGTTTCCTTTGACAATGTGATTTGAAGCTAATCTGATAGTCTCAGAGAGGGTTATTCTTGAGGTTTGGCAAAGCTGGAATTACTCGTAACCGATGTGGCACCATTCCTTCAAAAGTAAAGGGGCAAAATTCAATCCATCTATTTTTGCTATTGACATCTGGTATAATATGGTACAGACTATAACAAATAACATTTATGATTACATGTTTATGGTGCACATTTTATTGCATGTAACATCCTTTTCTTTGTGAAATTGTGTTTTCCTGACAGGCCCAATGAAATATCTCAAATGACTTTGAGAAATGTCTAAAGTAAAAGGCAGAGCAAATTCAATACAATAGAATTGCAGTACAGTTTGCCTTGCTAGCATCTGCAAAGAGCACAAAATTATACCTTACCCACATAACAGTAAGCAAAGAAGCAATCACATGTTTGATTGCATAAGTTGTGCCCACAATCACAAATACAGTATGCTTACCACTCTGTGAAAAAGTGTTGCGACATTGAACTTCTAGATTGAGTCTGAGATTTGATTTATTTATTTAGATCTTTAGTTAAGCATTTTTATTTTGTGTGGCATCCTGTGCCTGCATCTTGGTGAAATCTAAATGTTTAATTATCACACAAGTGTCCTAGTTTGAAGTCCAACTTCGAGTTAATTTCCATTGCACTTTTCCAAGTTGGAAGTTGGAAATTCTGACATTCTGGGTTTAATGTAACGCATTAAGAGAGAGCCGTTTTTGATCTTAACATGGCGGTGCCCATGAGGGTATGCCAAGTTCTATGTACATTAAAACAGCTTTATCTAGAAGACTGATATGAATAGAGAGTGATGGAAATATATTAAACATATTTGGCCGGATGAGCAAGAGACAGACACAGTGAAATGGGGGAAAGTGTCCAAAATAAAGGGTGATCAGGAGCAGCGGCTTCCTCGAGTGGCTCAACTTCCCTGGGGCCGTGACATGTGAGGGAAATGGCAACCTGGAATCCTGGCCCATCGGCCTTGACTCATTCTTTGAGCATCTAACTCATGTCAGACCCTCCCCACTCCATTCCATTCTTGGACCCTTGAGGACACCAGTGTGAGAACACAGTGAGAGGAGGAGATGTGCGCTCTACGTTTTTATGGCAGCGGTGATGAGGCTACGTATAGTCACATTAGTTTGACCTCATAATCCGCTGCAAAAGCACCTCTTTTCTCTCCTGCCCACTCCTGTTGTGAGCCTGGCTGAAAGATGGCCCTCATGAGCAGGGTGATGATAACGAGTGGGAGGGGTGGGTCATTCCGCCTCAACATATTTTCTAAATTACTATTTATTTCTTTATTTGTATTACTTTTTAATTTATTAGGAAATATTACAGAGTGCATCATTAATTGGTGTAATATTTGCCTGGCTAAGACTTTTCAATAGAGCTGAAGAATCCATGAAGATAGTTGAATAAAATCAGAGTTTCAGAGTAAGTTTCAGGCTGACAAATCGGCTTAGATCGGGTTCAGCGACCTCAAGATGCTCATTGTAGGGGCCTGGGTAGTTCAGCAAGTAAAGACGCTGACTACTACACCTGGAGTTGCAAGTTTGAATCCAGGACGTGCTGAGTGTCTCCAGTCAGGCTTCCTCTGCAACCAATTGGCCTGGTTGCTAGGATGGGTAGAGTCACTTTGGGTTAACCTCCTAATGGTTGCCATAATGTGGTTCTTGCTCTCAGAGGGGTGCATGGTGAGTTGTGTGTGGATGCCGTAGAGAATAGCGTGAAGCCTCCACATGTGCTAGGTCTCTGCGGTAATGCATTCAACAATCCATGTGATAAGGTGCGCGGATTGACGGTCTCAGATGCAGAGATTCCTCCTCCACCACCTGTATTGAGGCGAGTCACTTCGCCACCACGAAGACTTAGAGCCCATTGGGAATTGGGCATTCCAAATTGGGGACAAAAAGGGAGAGAGAAAAAAAGATGCTTGTTGTAATTGTGGGACAATGAGTAAATGTAATGTATAATATGAGACCCCCCTCCATTCATCCTGGTTAAAAACATTTGAATAATATTTCATTTCATAGTGTTTTTATGTTCATATACTGTATAAAATTGAATGTTTATTTTGTTTAAAGCTAATGCATTGACACATACACACATTCAGGTGACATTGAACAGGCCCTAGGGTCCTTGGTAAGAGGCGCATGGATTGTGTTATTCAGTATGAAGCTATGTGCCTGCATGAACACAGCATCTTACATGCTGCTCATGCTTTGTAATTTCAGGTATGCGATAACTGCAAATACATGCATAAATATTTGGATATGCTATAGGTTACAGCAGTGGATCGCTAAGTTTAAATCAGATGAATTGTGTGATTTGTGTAGTGTTTACACACAAACAGTGTAGAGAATATTAAAGTAATTTGCTGTGTTGTGTTATTCAGTATGAAACCATGTGCCTGTGTGAACACAGCATTTTACATGCTACGGTTGTTTAATCCAATGGACATTAAGCTGTTTCATCAGCAAGTCGTTTCCCATCATCCTTGCAGTTTGTGCAGCTGAAAAAACCCTACTGAACCGCCTGGGCATACGTCACAATGACATCACATCAAGTCAGACAGATTTCGAACTGGCATGCACCTGCCGCTGATCACCAGTGATCGGTTCTGTGCAGAACTTGCTCATCTCAAACGAGCCTAATGTTTTACGCTTGGAGTGAGAAATTCAGCGTGATTTATGCCTCCGCTAGGGTTGCCACCCTTCCTGTAAAATACGGGATTGTCCTGTTTTTAAATATTAAAATTTGCATCCCATATTGAATCAATATTGGATACGATTGGTCCTCTATTTTAAGTGGATCCCATCCATATAAGATATACATCCAAACTTCACTCATTTGGAGTCAAAATAACTCTGTATACAATTGTAGGGTATGGACGGAGAATCATGAAGTCATTGATTCTCAATGCAATGCACACATTCTTGCGAAGGGTCATAAAACCCCCACTCATGTGACTCGCCCCGCACCCCCCTCCTTAGATGAGTAAGGAATGTGAAAAGTTGAGAGACACACACGTTTCTCACATTTAAAGCCCAGAAGGGCTTATGTTTAAGGAAATATGTTTTTATCCCCGTAGGCTTTGGTATTTCTGCTGTATATCAAACTAGTAAGACTGTTTAGTTGTGTAGTAAAACTCTGAGGATATATATATAGAGTCTAAGAGTGTATATTCACTTTTAAGTGTACCAAATACACGTTTCTTGGTATCAAATTAAACCTTGCGACTTGCCCTAGCTGAATATAAATATATGGTTACATTAAAAATGTATTCTGCTATGTTTTTACTGTCTTTTGAGTGATTAAACCCAAAATCCTGACCCGGTCATAAATTATGCAAATGACATGTAAATGAGCCTTGACAGGACAAAGAAACAATCTCACGCCCAAAACGGAGGAGTCTCATTGGGCCAGTCCTCCCAGAGGAGGTGTGACCTCCCTGCCTTAAAAGTTAGGCTCCGGCATTGAATCTCTCTCTTGGCTTCTTCCCTCAGTATCTCTTCAAGCTCTTCAAGCTTTCTTTACTTTTCTTTTGTGTTACTTTCGTCAGACATGTCTTTTATTTTATTTGCCGTTTATCTCAGTCTTTTATTTGTCTTCGGACAAAGCTCAACACTTTACATTTCTAGAGCAATCCGATACCCTCCGGTGAAAGGACTCTCTCTCAGCAACAACAACCGTTCCTCCTAAGATGCTTTGAACTCCCTCGAGCGACCCACGCTCGGGAACACCCAACAGAAATCCTCCAACTCACGGACGCTAACGAGGGCACAATAAACACGCAGTCTTGTTCAGCCACAGAAAGGTCCATTGTGCAAGTATTATTTCATCTAAATTCAAATGCGTTAAAGTGTGTAACTTCCGTAATGGCTCTTAAGGTTTAACTGTTGTAACAAGTTTGCTACCCCTCTCTTTACTTTCCTTACCGTTTTTACTTTGTGTATTTTATGTTTGTTCTATGTTAAATGTTTGTTTGTTAAGTGTAGTGATATATCCTAGTTCCTTGTATTAAACTCAATTATACGCGTGATTGCCTGTGTGTGTTGGTTACAAAACAAAGCCTCTTTAATGTGCGATTTTAAGCTACGAGCTGATATTATCAAAGTAAGTTAACGTGCTTTTGATGAGTAAGCTTATAACTAGGAATAACCCCTCTGGAGAATTGGATAAAGTAGGTTCCAAATAAAGTGGTTCGGCGGACGAACTGACTGGTTGCGGTAGCCTACGGGTCAATTTCATTGAGGTGTTATTAAAATTAATATAGCCTGTCTGCATATGATGTATATTCCTAATTAATCATAATTCGTTGTGTTTAATTATCTGTATATATTTGAAGCAGACTCTTGGACTATATAAGCCCGTTTGGGGCGTTTTTACATGTATGGGTGTTCGGGTCACACTGTATGATTAATCATTGATTTCGATCAGTAATATTAATTGTACATTCCCCAAACCTGACCTGTTCACACGCTACACAATGGATCCAGAGTTGCAGTTGACTGTCAAACAGAGTGTTCATAAAGAATCTCTAGAGAATGTGTAGTCTTATTAGATGAAGAACTGCGCAAAAAGTTACAAATCCATCGCAATACAAACCTTCACTCATAGTCATGTGAAAGGATAAACAATAACTACACCAATAGCAAAAGCTTTAACTGCTAACTGTTCTGCCGCAAGGACAAATGATTTTGTTTTTAAACAAAGCAAAGACAATTCATGGATGCAGCATCACACAAGAAATAGTTATACTTCAAGTCTTCTGGAGACATGCAATAGCTTTGTGTGATCAACAGTCTGAAATTAAGTCATTATACATCACTTTCTAAGCCAAACCTCTCATATCATCATCACAATAGCGTTCACAGTAAAAAATCTTGATATGCTGCTATAGTTTTTTAAGTTGTTGTCACCAACAGAGCATTGATTCTTGCATGGTTGAATAAAGACTTGGAATATAGCAGACAAGTTATACAATAATAATAGTAATATTCAGGGCGGCTGTGGTTCAGGTGGTAGAGTGGGTCGGCCACTAATTGAAGGGTTGGTGGTTCAATTCCCGGCCCATATGACTCCACATGCCGAAGTGTCATTGGACAAGACAATGAAACCCAAGTTGCTCCCAATGGCAGGCTAGCGCCTTGCATGGCAGCTCTGCCATCATTGGTGTATGAGTGTGTGAATGGGTGAATGTGTGAATGGGACACAGTGTAAAGTGCTTTGGTAACCGCTAAGGTTAAAAAAGGTCCTATATAAGTGCAGACCATTTACATTTACCATTAATAATAATACTACATTGTATTTTTTGAGCACTTTTCAGGGTACTCAAAGATACTTTACACAAGTTAAGAATAGTCATCAAAACAATCCAATAAAACCTATAACACACAGCATTAATAACACATTAAAAGCAATCCTGAAAAGATGAGTAGAGCAGAGCAGATGAGCAGAGGCTACGGGAAGGAGAGTAGAATGGAGCATTTTGGTGAGATAGGAGGGGGCCTGGTTATGGACGGCTTTGTCAGTGAAGGAAAGGACATTAAAATTAATCCGTTGTAGTACAGGAAGCCAGTGAAAATTCTGAAGGACCGGGGTGATTTGGTCACGGGAACAGGAGTGAATGAGCAGGTGTGCTGCAGAGTTCTGGATGTACTGGAATTATTTAGGACTTTGGATGATGTGCCATAAGAGTGCTGTTACAGTAGTCAATTCTGGATGTGCTGAGGTTGTGGATCAAAGTTTCAGCAGCAGAGACAGAGAGTGATGCATGGAGACAAGCTATGTGTTTTAAGTGCAAAAAGGCAATTTTGGTGATTTGATTTGGCGTGGTGAACGAAGGAGAGGTTGCTGTCAAAAATGACTCTGAGGTTGTGGATGTGTGGAGAGGCAAACAGAGTGGAGTTATTGATGGTGAGGCAAAAGTTCTGAATGGTTTTGGTGAGGGACCGATAATGGACCGATAATGATCATGTCTGATTTATCGCAGTTTAGTTTGAGGAAGATGACTTGCATCCATGATTTCATTTCAGTGATGCAGTTGGTGAGAATGGAATGAGTGGCAGTGGTGATGGTTTTAGTAGATATGTAGAGCTTGATTTCGTCAGCATAACAGTGGATGTGGAGACCATGATGATGTATGATGTTACCAAGGGTAAACATGTAAAGAATGAATAGAAGGGTGCCAAGCACAGAACCCTGGGGCATGCCTTGGGACAAAGGAGCAGTGGAGGAAGTGCAGTTGTTGATATGGACAAACTTTTGTCTGTTTGTGAGATATGACCTTAGCCAGGAGAAGGCAGAATCAGGGATGTTGAGAGAATATTTAAGACGAGAGAGAAGGATGGTGTGGTTGATGGTGCCAAAAGCTGCAGTGAGGTCGAGGAGGATGAGGATGCTGAGGTGACCAGAATCTGAGGAGAGGAGGAGGTCATTGATGACTTTGAGGAGGGCTGATTCTGTACTATTCTGTAAGCGGAAAGCTGGATTGAAATGGTTTAAACATGTCATTAGATATAAAGGTGTGCTTTGAGTTGGGAGTTGACAATACATTTTGTTTGAAAAAAATTTAAGGAAAGAGTTGCACTTGTTAACTGTGAAGGATTTGGAGGTGTTGTAACTGGGTCTGAGAAGTTTGTTTATTGTGGAGAAGAGAGCCTTGGGGTTGGTAGAACCAGAATGTAGGAGATCAGAGTTATAGGTGGTCCGGACTTTGTTGAGAGCATCTTTATATTGTTGAATGTAATCTGAGTAGGCTTGAAGATGCACTGTTAGATGCACTATTAGACCAGTTTTCTGGTGTATAAAAGGGAGCTGAGTGTGTAAATGAGACTATTTGGGTTTTGATGGGAGCCAGCTGATCAAGACTAGAGGAAAGCTTATCATTCGAATAGTTGATGAGATCAGAGGAATTTACAGACAGCAGATAATGGCATAAACCAAAGGAGTGGGACAAGAGAGTTGGAAGGTTAGGATTTCAAAGCAATACGTGGCAGGAATAGAAATGGTGGTTGTTTTAATTTCCTTCCTGTTCACAGCAGCAAACCAACCTCCCCGCCCCTCAAGATGAGGTTTGTCGAATCCTGTGGGTGTGGTCTGGTTTAGTGAAAAATTGTCCAGGGGTTTATGCCAGGTTTCAGTGAAGCAGAGGAAATCTAGATTACTGTCAGTTATACGTTTATTCAAAATAAGGCTTTCTAGAATACTTTATTGGTGTTTTTCAGACTGATCTCATTATTATCTGTAGGCATTCGAACATAACATTTACACGTACATTTTGGTAAACATGAAACATGTAAAATGGACATATTGACAGCATCTTAAAAATAAAGGTCTTAACAATGGCTGTTGATTTAACATTTTAATTCTGTGCAATTCATTTATAAAAAATGACGTATTACGGATCTTAATAAGGAATGGTCACCTTCATGTTTTTATGAGTTTCTCTGTCAACAGGGGGCAGAAAGTGAATCTCCATAGGTACAGGTAACTCACAGCTGGACAGGCAACAAACACAGGCTGTGTCTCGCTTCTAAGGCTGTGTACTCCGGAGGTCACTTTTATCAGCTGCATACGTCTCGTTTCATAAAAGAAAGTAGGACACTCTGAATGCAGCCTCCGAATGTGACCTTTTTTTATGAGAATTAGGAGGATACATGAGGTGTATCTTTCGCTGGCACTCACAACCCACAATTCTTTGCTTCAACGAAATCATATATTTGTCTGAAAAAAATGACGCTGATGTATCCAGAAATGCAAGTTCATGAAAGTGATGTTCAAATGCAAGTACTGTTAATACCCAAGTTGAAGTACCTTAGATGGGAGTGAAATATATACAATTATAATAACATAGTGTAAAGCAGTTAAAGGATGGGCAAGGAGGAGGCGAGAACCGGCTTGACGATATAAATCATATTTTAATGAGAAACTCAAAAGACAACATAAACACACACGACGGACTTGTCCACTAACGATCTCTCTCTCCCGCACGGCCCTCTGCAGTCAGCCTTTAAACCTCACGGAGGCATAATTAGCCTAATACGGGACCGGTGTGTAGTATCACGACCCGGCCCCACCCTCCGCCCTGCCACACATATAATGCAAAATTAGTAAACATTAAAGTATATCTGCATTGTTATAATTCTCCTAAAGTTTACCTCAGATGTTCCCTTTTCACTCAGAGCACTCACGCAGGTTAAGAGCTGTGCATGCTTTCATAGCAACCATGCAACTTTCAATTAATGTTTGTCCAAAAAAAAAAAAAAGGCCCTCTTGTTTAAACACAGCTAATTCTTGTTGAGGATGCTTGGTATGACGCTGCCTACAGAGGATGCGTCCTATCTAGCAACAGCCTTCAGGTGAACAGAACACAACTCCAAATGTAGGGGTGTCGTGATGAGTTTTTTAGTTTCAAACTATGGTTAACTTGACACAGCGTATAAATAATGCTGTGTTTATAACAGAATGCAACCAAAGTGAGATAAAAGAAAAGCATCCGTTTGAAGTGCACTTATAATATCTCTGATAGATTGATGAATTAATTTGCAAAATGGAATGCTCTGGACTGGAAATATGGAAATAAACAATAAATGCCCTCTGAAGCCATTTTTTGTATTGTCTTATCAATGTTTTACTTGTCTGCAACAATAATGTAATGCATTTTAATTATCTGAATATTATAGTTAATTATTATATATTACTGTATATTTTTAATTATTTAAAAATTATTATTTATAATTATTTTATTGTATAATTTCAGTTAAGTTTATTTGGGGGCTTTTCTCTGCATGTACTGTATTGATGTATGTGATTAATTGTGACTTATTCAATTAATTAATCGGCATATCATGTAATTAATTAATAAAATATTTCAATCGATTGACAGACATATTTTTAAAGTATTTACAGCTTTAGACATGTAAAAGTACTTATAAATCCTTTATATTTGTACAGTTAAAATTTTTATATTTTATAGATATTTTCGATATCTTAACCCTACCCTTAACCTAAGCACATGTGAACAATATAAAAAACCATAACAGACAGATGTACAGTGACAATAGTTTTAATATGAAAATTATAATTATATTTTTGAAGCTGCTAAATAGGATAGGGTGTTTGCCATTGTCTCCGGTCAAGTATTGTTGATGTAACCTTGTTTGCCATTTCTAGTTTATGTCTAGTTCATGTTAATTGTTTATGTTTAGTTTAGTTTTGTTTATGTCTATAGTTAGGGTTTTGGATTTCACGTATTTAAATAAACTGCACTTGGGTTCTTCATCTTCACGTCATCGTCTTCGTCTTCGTCATTGCCAGTGCCAGGACATCGTTACAGAATACTTGACCCACCAAAATGGACCCAGCAGATCTACTAATATGTCTATGTCAGGGAAAACATTCTATAGAGGACTACGTGGAGGACTTCTGCATCCTGGCAGATGAAGTGTGCTTCAATGAGACCTCCTTCAAACACTTTTTTTCGTGCAGGCTTGAATGAGCCGGTGCACACCTGGATGCTTGGCAGAGGGAGTACCTTAAATCTGGCTCAATATATCGACTTTGCCCTGCAGATAAGTGGTTCAACTTTCACTGTGGGGGAGGTGGATAACGAACCAGTGTCCCCCATCATGGTCAACGAGCCAGCGTCCCCCGTCATGATTTATAAATTATAATATCATCATACAGGTTTCAAACAACATGAGAGTAAGTAACTGATGACAAAATCATTTTCAGAAATTAAGAGGAATTAAAAATTAAAGGAATAGTTTACCCAATCACGAAACTTCTCTCATAATTTACACACCCTCATGTCATCCCAGATGTGTTTGACTCTCTTTCTTTCTTCTTTTAGAAGAATATTTCAGCTCTGTTGGTCCATACAATACGAGTGAATGGTGACCAGAACTTTGAAGCTCAAAAAATCACATAAGTCAGCATAAACGTAATCCATAAGACTCCAGTGGTTAAATCAGTATCTTCAGAAGTGATATGATAGGTGTAGTGAGAAACAGATCACTTACACATTCTTCTTATTGTGTTTTTGGTTATTCACATTCTTCATGCATATCACCCCCTATTGGGCAGGGAGAAGAATGTCTAGCAAAAAAGGACTTTAATATTGTTCTGTTTCTCACCCACACCTATCATATAACTTCTGAAAATATGGATTAAAACACTGCTATAATCCATAAAATATTTAAGTTTTATGATGCCTTTATGTGATTTGTGGAGTGTCAAAATGTTGGCACTGATTCACTTGCATTGTATGGCCCTACAGATCTGATACATTCTTCTAAAGACCTTCGTTTGTGTTCTGCTGAAGAAATAAAAGTCATGAGAGTGAATAAATGATGAGAGAATTGTCATTTTTGGGTTTTAAGGGGGACTCTCTTTCTCACACACACACATACACACACATTGAGTTTCCATGTTTTATGGGGACTTTCCATAGACATAATGGTTCTATACTGTACAAACTTTATATTCTATCCTCTAAACTTACCCCTAAAACTAACCCTCACAGAAAACATTCTGTATTTTTACATTTTCAAAAAACATAATTTAGTATGATTTATAAGCTGTTTTCCTCTTGGGGACATGACAAATTGTCCCCCACCATGTAAAACATTTCTGGTTTTACTATCCTTATTGGGACATTTGGTCCCCACAAAGTGATAAATACACGCTTGCACACGCACACACATACACACACACAACTTCCTGTTATTGTTTATTTAGAACGTTAGCTTGAAGCATCAAGCATAGTACCAGATTTCTGTGTCTCATGACAAACTGTGTGAAATATTTGTAACCAATCAGTGGAGATTCTTGGCACAGTCTACAGTAATAACATTGATTGGTTTGCATGTGAAGAAATAAGCAAGCAGGCATTGGTATGTTAAGAGAAACATCATAAATCATCTTTAATGGTATTCTCAAACACTCTCAATAGCATTCTGGCAGGGATACTGCTCACAGAAGCCTCCGCACACAGATGCATTGGGAAGCAGAGATAATCACCAGACATTCATTAGGATAAATTCAGTGCATCATCACTCAGTGAGCAGAGCATCATTACGCCTAAAATGAATGGAATATGAGATGGGTTTACGACAGATGAATAAATAAATAAACACTCAATGAAACAAAGCAAAGACTGTCCAAAAGTTTAAACCTAACTGATAGAGTTTTAAAGCAAATGTGAGATAAAAACGTCTAGGTTACTAGTGTAACCCCCATACCCTGATGGAGGGAACGAGATGATGTGTCGATTGTAGTGACACAAGGGGCTTCTTTCGGAAGCCTCGGATACCTCTGAATATGAAAAAGGCCAATGCCAAATTAGTGAAAAGAATTTGCATGTCCCGCCCCTGGACATACGGGTATAAAGGACATGGATTGTGCATCTGTTCAGTCAGGTTAGCACTGAGGAGCCGAGAATAAGGTTCGGTCATCACAGCGGCTTGGTACAGTGTTGTGGCAAGGGGGACACAACATCTCGTTCCCTCCATCAGGGAACGGGGGTTATACTAGAAACCTAGACTTTCACCTTCTGTCACTCTTTCGATATAGTGTCGATTGTAGTGATAAAAGGGGTCCCTATTCAATAGCGCCACCTACACTGAACCATGTTACATGATCTGCTGATGCTGGTGCAGCAAGCTATAGCGTGCCAAGAAGCATGAGCATCAGTCAAGTCAAGTCAGTCAAGTGGTTTTTATTGTCGTTTCAACCATATACAGTTAGTACAGTACACAGCAAAACGAGACAACGTTCCTCCAGGACCATGGTGCTACATAAAAACAACAAAGGACCAACATAGGACCACATGAGACTACACAACGAAATAAAATACCTATATAAACTACCTATATTACCTATATAAAGTGCACGTGCAAACATGTGCAAAAAGTACAGGACAGTACAACAAATTACTGACAATGAACAGGACAATAGACAGTGCAGCGCCGACCAGTACTCAGTAGTGCAAAAAGATGACAGTTTCTAAAAATGTAAACATAACATACTATGAGATAATGTTCTATGCACATAGCAGTTATTGAGGTAGCAGACAGTTATAAAGTGACAGTTATTAAAGTGCAACTCAGGACACGTGTGTGTCAAACCAGTCTCTGAGTATTGAGAAGTCTGATGGCTTGGGGGAAGAAGCTGTTACACAGTCTGGCCGTGAGGGCCCGAATGCTTCGGTACCTCTTGCCAGACGGGAGGAGGAGTAAAGAGTTTGTGTGAGGGGTGTGTGGGGTCGTCCACAATGCTGGTTGCTTTGCGGATACAGTGTTTTTTGTAAATGTCTTTGATGGAGGGAAGAGAGACCCCAATGATCTTCTCAGCTGTCCTCACTATCCTCTGCAGGGCTTTGCGGTCCGAAACGGTGCAAGTCCCAAACCAGGCAGTGATGCAGCTGCTCAGGATGCTCTCAATAGTCCCTCTATAGAATGTAGTGAGGATGGGGGTTGGGAGATGTGCTTTCCTCAGCCTTCGAAGAAAGTAGAGACGCTGCTGGGCTTTCTTGGTGATAGAGCTGGTGTTGAGGGACCAGGTGAGGTTCTCCGCCAGGTGAACACCAAGAAATTTGGTGCTCTTGACGATCTCCACAGAGGAGCCGTCGATGTTCAGCGGAGTGTGTTCACCTTGTGCTCTCCTAAAGTCAACAACCATCTCTTTTGTTTTGTCGACATTCAGGGACAGGTTGTTGGCTCTACACCAGTTCGTCAGCCGCTGCACCTCCTCTCTGTATGCTGACTCGTTGTTCTTGCTGATGAGACCCACCACGGTCGTGTCATCGGCGAACTTGATGATGTGATTCGAGCTGTGCATTGCTGCACAGTCGTGAGTCAGCAGAGTGAACAGCAGTGGACTGAGCACACAGCCCTGGGGGGCCCCAGTGCTCAGTGTGGTGGTGGTGGAGATGCTGTTCCCGATCCGGACTGACTGAGGTCTCCCAGTCAGGAAGTCCAGGATCCAGTTGCAGAGGGAGGTGTCCAGGCCCAGCAGGTTCAGCTTTCCAATCAGGTGCTGGGGAATGATTGTGTTGAATGCTGAGCTGAAATCTATGAACAGCATTCGAACGTATGAGTCCTTATTGTCTAGGTGGGTGAGGGCCAGATGGAGGGTTGTGGTGATGGCATCGTCCGTTGAACGGTTTGAACGATACGCAAACTGCAGTGGGTCTAGTGAGGGGGCAGCTGGGTCTTAATCTGCCTCATGACGAGCCTCTCGAAGCACTTCATGATGATGGGTGTAAGTGCGACGGGACGGTAGTCGTTGAGGCAGGACACTGAAGACTTCTTTGGCATGGGGATGATGGTGGTGGCCTTGAAGCACGTTGGAACAACGGCGCTGCTCAGAGAGATGTTGAAGATGTCGGTAAGAACATCTGCTAGCTGGTCTGCACATCCTCTGAGCACTCTGCCAGGAATGTTGTCTGGTCCAGCAGCCTTCCGTGGGTTGACTCTACGTAGAGTTTTCCTCACATCTGCCATGGTAAGACAGAGCACCTGGTCGTTGGGAGGAGGGGTGGACTTCCTCGCCATCACGTCGTTCTGCACTTCAAACCGAGCGTAGAAGTCGTTCAGCGCATCTGGAAGGGAGGCATCTTTGTCACAGGCAACTGATGTTGCCCTGTAGATGGTGATGGCCTGGATGCCCTGCCACATGCGCCGCGTGTCACCGCTGTCCTGGAAGTGACTGTGGATTCTCTGGGCGTGTGCGCGCTTTGCCTCTCTGATTGCCCGTGACAGTTTGGCCCTAGCTGTTCTTAGGGCTGCCTTATCGCCTGCTCTGAAGGCGGAGTCTTGGGACCTCAGCAGCGTGCGCACCTCCGCAGTCATCCACGGCTTCTGGTTGGAGCGTGTGGTGATGGTCTTGGAGAAAGTGACATCATCAATGCACTTGCTGATGTAGCTGGTCACTGATGCTGTGTATTCCTCCAAGTTGGTAGAATCGCCATATGTTGCAGCCTCCCTGAACATGTGCCAGTCAGTACACTCAAAACAGTCCTGAAGAGCAGAGATGGCTCCTGCTGGCCAGGTTTTCACCTGCTTCTGAAGCGGTTTTGTGCGTCTGACGAGCGGTCTGTATGCTGGAATTAACATAACAGAGATGTGGTCTGAGTAGCCGAGGTGGGGGCGGGGCTCCGCCCGGTACGCGCCTGGGATGTTTGTTTAAACAAGATCAAGCGCGTTCGCCCCTCTCGTTGCAAAGTCCACAGACAGACTGTACGTAACCCTCCCCGAGGCCCCACTAAGATGTCATATTGTTTTTATTAGTTTCCCGGCATCCGACAAAGGATTCTCTTGGCAGGTGGGAACAAGCGACGTGGCAAGCATGGGAGCAGGCTACGCCAGCCACAGCCTTTTCTCTCTCTAGGTTTCTCCTCATAGAGTGTTAGATGCGGCTGGGGCCATTTAACGCTATAACAGGCATCGGGTAAGGCAGCTGGCCGCTGGCCAGTGCCCACGAGGATGCCACACTTCTTGTAGAGTGTGCTCTAACCCGCAAGGGGCAGGCACGGCCTTGGTCTGATAGCCCAATGCAATGGCGTCGACTACCCAGTGAGCAAGCCTCTGTTTGGAGACAGCGTTCCCTTTCTGCTGTCCACCAAAGCAAACAAAGAGCTGCTCAGAGAGTCTAAAGGTCTGTGTTCAGTCCAAATAGGTACGTAAAGCACGTACCAGACACAGCAACGACAAGGCTGAGTCTGCCTCCCCATGGGGCAGCGCTTGCAGGTTCACTACCTGGTCCCTGAAAAGGGTCATAGGAACCTTGGGCACATAGCCCAGTCAAGGTCTTAGGATGACATGAGTATCTGCTGGACCGAACTCCAGGCAAGTGACACTGACAGAGAATGCTTGCAGGTCTCCGACCCTCTTGATGGAAGTGAGCGCAATCAGGAGGGCCGTCTTCTGAGAGAGGGCACTTGGCTCGACTGATTCTACAGGTTCAAAGGGGGTTCTCTGGAGGCCCACAAGGACCACGGAGAGGTCCCATGAGGGGAACAGGCATGGCCTGGGAGGGTACAACCTCCGGGCGCCTCTTAGGAACCTGATAATCAGGTCATGCTTTCCTAGGGACTTACCGTCCACCGCATCATGGTGGGCCACTATAACAGCAACATATACCTTTAAGGTGGAGGGGGACAGCCGCCCCTCCAGCTTTTCCTGTTGGAATGAGATCACTGACCCAACTGCGCACCTCAGCGGGTCTTCAGATTGGGAAGAACACCAGTTTGCGAACAGGCACCACTTTAGGGTGTAAAGCTGCCTGGTGGAGGGAGCTCTGGCTTGGTTGATGGTGTCTACGACAGCTGGTGGTAGACCACTCAGATCTTCCGCATCCTGTCCAGGGGCCAGATGTGGATGTTCCAGAGATTTGGGCACAGATACAGAGAGTGTCCCATCCCTGAGAAAGAAGGTCTTTCCTCAGGGGGATTAGCCAGGGAGATTCTGCCACAAGGAGCGTGAGATCTGAGAACCAAGCCTGGGTGGGCCATTAAAGGGCCACTAGAGTGACTTGTTCCCCATCCTCCCTGACCTTGCACAGTACCTGTGCAAGTAGGCTCACTGGGGTAAATGCATACTTGGACAGCCCCCCACAGCTGTGCACCAACTTATCTGTACCGAGGGGACTTGCCTTCAACCTGAGGGAGTACCAGAGCGGGCAATGGGAGTTCTCCTGAGAAACCATATACCCGTGGACCACCCCGCCGGTAGATCAGACGAGTAAGTAGGCTGGTTCCGGGCAGTAAAAGTGCCCTCCATGACCTCATTAGCTCGGCAACCCGGGGGTGTGTGTCTTCGAGCGACACACTTACCCGAGGAACAAATCGTCTAGCCGAGTCCCTTGAGGGGAGGACGGAGGGTTCCAGTCCCACGCTCACGGTTGCCCGGGCAAGCATATCAGACATCTGAGCTTCAGCCCCGAACTGTGCGGGCAAGCCTGAAGGTCTCTGATGCAGCGGCGACATCATCATCCTGCTCCATGGTGCTGACGGAGACATCAGACTGCCCGTGAGGCGAGCCGGTCTCACATAGAGCCCGGATGGAAGCAATCAAGTGTGCTGGCGGGCGGGTGGAGTAATGGTGCACTGAACACACACAACCGCTCAGGTCCGAAGAAAGAATCCAACTGAATGGATGCACGATCCCTGCCTTTTATAACCGTATGTCCGGGGGTGGGACATGCAAATTCTGTTCGCCAATTTGGCATTGGCCTTTTTCATATTCAGAGTTATCCGAGGCTCCTGAAAGAAGCCCCTGTTGTCACTACAATCAACACAATGTTGAATGTGTGACAGAAAGTGAACTTAACTGCAATCATGTCTTTTTGTGGTGCTGCTATGACACTTTTGGCTAAAGTGTGGATGCACACACTCATCATTATTCATATCCCAGTCCTTTACATTGCAAGTGCATTGCTTTGTCAGTTGAGCTACTGCGTTTTGATATGCAGATTACGAAAATTATGTTTTTATGAACTGATAATCTGATGATTTACTTGTGATTGCTGTGGAAGTGAATAAAAGTCTTTGTTGTAGCGCCCCTATTCATTTCACCAGGAAACTGCAGCAATATGTATAATGAGCCAAGTAAAAAAAAGAAATGAAAAAATTTAGATTTAGTAACTTGATTATATGTTACCAGGTTGGTTTTTGTAGTCTGAAAATAATAATAATAATAATAATGTAACCTGCTGCAAATCACATCCATTTGAGGTTTGAAATCCAATAAAATAAATCAGATTGTTTAGAATGTGTTTCAGTGTGAACAGTCAGATTGGATTGTAAGTCATGTTCTTTGAAATGTAATTTAAAGTCTGCTATATTGTTTAGAGCCTCTTTCCTCATACAGTGTCATTTTGACATTCACTTTTAGTGTATAGGGATAGACTGAATGAATCAGCAATTTTAGACATAGTATATGCATGACTCTATTGATTCAAATGATATCTGTTGCTTATGTTCTCTTATGTGCTTCGTGAGATCAGCAAAGTAGCGAGATGTCATGATGGAAAAATTTCCAGTTTTTCATCTACTCCCAATGATGTATGAGAAAGTCTCTTGGCATTGTTCTGACTTGCATCATCACTTTTGCAACCAATGTAGATACATTAGTAATATATTACACTCTTTGAAGCAAAAAATAAATAAAATTGGATGATGAGTAAATTGACAGTACAGGCGGACAGTCCTAAAGATCAGATATCCAAATATATATATAAAAAAAGATTTTATGTGCAGTGTGGTGTTGTGTACTAGACCAAATTATGATTTCCAGCATGATTTTGGTTCACTGTTCTTCAGCTGCCAAATAATTAACGGTGTGATTTTGCTTGAAGATCTGAACTAGTCCCCAACACAGTTATAAACATTATTAAAGCTCATGTATTAATAAAGCCACAGTGCAGCTACAGCCTGCAGTCTGCAGTGTTTTGTCTGATCTTGGCCTCTGGTTAACTCGAGCAGCGACCAAATGTATCTGAAATGCCTCTTGGATGTGTGATACTCTTCCTCAAGCTCAGTCTACAAAGAAATCTTGCACTATTCAAAGTAATGGCTCTTTTAAGAAGATATTCTCTTCCTCCAGAAAAATTCTTCAAAACACATTTGCTTTGTTTGAAATCATACAATAAACTACTGCAAACTAAACAGTATATACAATTTATTTTTTATGCCTGTTGCCTGTGACCTCCAACCCGTTTTTGGATCACAAACCACCAGTTGAGCACCACCTTTGTATATTACAAATGCTTTTTGGGAAAAATACATATCAGTATATCAACCTAGTCTCAGAAGGAATGTTACAGTAAATTGAGTTTTACGTGTTTCCTGTTGAAATGAACACTAGAGGCACTACAACAACTGGGTGATTCATTTACTTACACACACAAAACATACAATGGCTGATTATGACTTTATAAACACTTCACACTGTAGCATTTGATGTGATGAAATAATTGCGTTTGTAAGTCACAGTTTCAATTTATTTTTATTTTTTTTATTTATTACTTTTTTCTCTAAAGAGCTTCTATTCAAGCCCTTTGATGGCCAAAGGTTCTCAATCACACATACTCAAAGTCAAGAGCCATTTAGTCCCACTTTTCAGTAAGAGATCTAGTCTAATTATAACACAAAGCAAGCATTGGTTGATTGTATGACAAACAATTACAGGTTACCACTCCTTAGTGAGGAGCCGCATGACTTTGAGATTAAAAAAGGATTTTGACATTCCTCAGACATTTGTTTAATGTTATTTATTTATTTACAAAAGTAATTAATTAAAACACCTTTTTCTTAATCACAGACATAAATATTAACTGCAATAAGCCCAAAACTAAAAAGTTTCACATTTTTTGGATTAAAAAAACAAGTGGAAAAAAGTAAATATACACACACATATATATACATAGACTTAAAGATTAACATTGAAAATAAAATGTACACAGCTGTGCTTGCATTATCATATAAATCATGTGCCTTAACATTTTAATTAAAAGTGGGGAAAAATTGTTTTTGTAACCTACAACCTACAAAATTACTCGGAGGGGCTGAATGAATATGTGATTTTCTGCAAGTTGCTCTCAGTCATGTCAAAATGTTTTGTGTCAAGCAATATCACTTGGTCCACTCATGCCTGTGACCCAAAATGAGTCTCATGGCGCTTTGCAGGCGATGTGGGTGGAACTTCCGTTTAGGCATAAACAGTTGTTATGTTATGTACTAATGCAGCATTAAAAATTACGTGAGAACAAATGATCACAGAATTATAGTTAGGCGTTATTGTTCTTCCTCACCTATCTGTTAATGAATATGGGTTTCAGGATGATGACCAAATATTGCATATATAGCATTTTATTTTGTTGAGTTAGCCTATTAGCACCTTCACTGCTGTAAAGCTGGACATGTTTTGAGAACTGTAGATAATTATGTTTATTTTAAGTATATATTGTGTTTTGTAAGAACCTGAAGAGTTTGATGTACTGAGATTATTTACTTACTGCAGATACAGTGGAGGTCCAGACAGCAGGATGCTCATGTATTACATTAATCAGGCGATGAGACTGTCATGTTGAGTTTTTTTTGGATAAAATACAATTATTTTGCGGGAGATGAATATGTAGTAAGCTCAATCTAGCTTTATAATTGTTAGTTTACATACATGATCTCTGTATCTAAATGTTATATCCTGCATGAAATGTTTTAGTGTTGACTGAACAACTGATCCTGTTGATAGATTGAATTTATTGTTCTTGTGTAGGCAATAACGATGTCTTAGCAGCCACATAGTAAACGGTACCATACAAAAAGAACTACGTGCAATATAAATAAACAGATTTATTAGGACATACATTATAAACACTGTACATGATAGTTCAATGTAAATCAATGTAAAGCAACTATAAAACGGTATGTTTTATTTAAAGCACTAAATTAACTAAATTACTAAAATACATTTAATTGATACTGAATAAATGTGCACACTGTTTTTCAAATTGCATTTTCCCCTTAAGGGAATGCACATTCTGCAAAGACATTCAAAAGAAATTGGATTGCAGGCAGGAAAAATGCAGGAAAGAATAAAATTTTAATGCAGTTCATTTATAATGTGTTAAAACATCTCACTGTACTGTACATGTCTCATCTAATAAATATGGTCTTCCACTGTAGAATTGATCCATTTTGCATCACTGCATTAAAACACCATCACTACTCACAGACAGTTCAGAAAAAAACACTGTTCCTTTTTATACTCAGTAATAATGCCATTTCAAAACACGTGAAGCATTCGCAAAGGCCAAAGCTGAAATTAAATGAAAAAACTCTCAAAATGTCTAATGAACTTTCAGCACGTTCACACCAATAATCCTATCATTTATAAGTAATTCATTGTGCTCTGTTTCTGGACGTCTATCATAGCTGGACTGGTGGATAATATAAGTAATCCCCGCTGTTGGCTTCTTGCCAATAACGTGAAAAGAGCACACAAACAAACTATTCCAAGCTTTTTCAAACAGACTTTCCTGAGTCAATCCTTCTGTAGTCAGCCGATGGAAGAAGCACATTGTACACATTGTCCAGTGAATTTTTAAGACATCTTACAACATTTAAAAAGCAAGAATCTAACTGCATGATACACAAGCAGGCAAAGACCAGCTACTAAAAACACCAACCAATCACACTTCCACTAGCCAACTGGAAATTCCACCCACCACACGAAATACAGAAGACTCGCTGAGAATATTGTGGATAGGGTAACTTCTGGAGATTTTGGATCAAGACACTTTTTCAGTGCATAGCAGCAAACAGGTGATTAGGAAAGTACTGTGGTAGTTTTTGTGGCTATTTAGTATTTTGGGAGAAAATAAAATCAAAGAGGTGCCTTTTACCCCATTGTACCCTACTGTGTTCTTACCTTCAGAGTCAGCAATGGCAAATATTTGACAACCATTGCTGATTGTTCTTTTGTAACCAATCCAAATAATTTAAACCAATTAATTGAATTGAATCAGTTCTTTCAGAGAGTTCATGTAAATTAAATGGTTAAAATAAATGATTCCCTTATATATATATATATATATATAGACATAGATACAGTATCATTTATTTAGATTTCTTTTAAAAAATATATTTTTGATTCAGTTATTTAAAATAAGGAGTGTTCTAGTTTATTGGTGTATATTAAATATAAATGTATGTTCAATTAAATGATTTAACCTTATTTGTTTTGCCCTTATGAAATTTAACCATGGTATAACTATAGTAATACTGTAGTAACCATGAATCTAGTAATAATGCTTTTTTTTGGCAGAAACCATAGTTTGCTAAAATTGACCCTTTGCTAAGCTCTGCCCCCTTGGTTACGTTTGCTGTCTGACAAGCTCTGCAGAACTCCCCATAGGAATGACTGGGAGATTGCCGTGAATGATGCAGTTTTTGGCAAAATATTCTCTTAAAAATTTTTTTTATGTATTAGTACTGTACATGTTGAAATTAACATTAACTAAGATGAGTAAATGCTTAATAATTGTTGTGAATGCGGACGGAGGCAGACAAAGGTTGAGGATCCAAATGCGAGTTTATTGAACAAAACAACCACGATGGGTAAAAATGAAAGCAAAACACAAAAACGCTGGAACACTGGAACACTGGAACACTGGAACACTGGAACACGGGCATGGAAGCGAACATCAACATTTAACAAACGACAAGGTAATGGAGGAACGGGCAGGGTTATATACACACAAGGCAGGATGATTACAAACAAGACACAGGTGAGAACAATGACAGTGAACACGAACGCTAACAAGGAGACTATGGATTTAAATAATGGACAAAAGTGAAAACTAAGGAGCAAGGTGAAACACGACAGGGTAATACATGACAATAATATTGTTCACTTAGTTTATGTTAACTATTGTTGTTAACAATTGGAACCTTATTGCAAAGTGTTACCGCACTGGCTACATTTAGCTCTTTATTTCCATCCTGTTAATTTAGTAATTAATAAAGTTTAAGTGCCTGAGTTTGACCACTGCATATTTCCGATAGTTTGGTATACCCTTTCCATAAATATATTTCCATAAATAACAACAGAAGCATATTAATTTTTAAAAGTACAAGGATCAAAATGATCTGGATAACAGGAATGACCCTCCTAAAACTGCTGTCCTGGTACAATTAGAAGAAAATAAATAAGAATGATGTTCAAGCCAAAATCCCACTCTTGGCAATAATTCCAAGCTCTAAAATTTGATTGGTTGAAGGAATGTTGTTTCAGGCCAAACAGGAACATGTCCTACTTGGCAAAATCCTGTTAAGCAAATTCTCTGGCTGCTGGGTCAGCACTTCTGTATAACACTTATAGCACAACTCCACTTACCTTAAACTTGTGCTGACAGTTTCTATGTATCTTCATGTGGTGAAATGTAGTTATTTGCCTCTATTTTTAAGGCTGTTTGATCCCCATGCCCCTTTGGCATTTACCTATTACTGAGCCGCATTTAGTGGGGGTATAAAAAAGGTGTCACCAGGTCAGCTAGGTGGTGCGTCACTTGTTCAGCTGATCGCAGTTTCTGGGTTTCTGCTGCTCTGTATTGGTGCTGGTGTCTTCTCGGGTGTTTGCTGTGCCGATCGCCGTTTCTGCTGCTTCGTGTTAGAGCTGGTGTCTGCTCGGGAGTGTTTGCTGTGCTGCATAGTGCTCTGCTCTGCTTCAGAGGTGTGTGTTTGTTTTGTTTTGTTTCAGTGGGTTTTTTTGTTTGTTTCAGTGTTTTGTTTTGTTTTGTTTCAGTGATTTGTTTTGTTTCAGTGTTTTGTTTTGTTTCAGTGATTTGTTTTGTTGTGGTTGCTTAAAGTTTTTTTGTTTTGGCTTTGCTGGCTTTTGAGCTTAATTGTTTATTTTTATTTATTATTTTTGTTGGCTGCTACTACTTGCCTTTGGTTAGAGTTTCTGGTACACCAGTGGATTAAACTCCCTGCTGTGGTGCCATTAACCATTGGAGTAGATATCCTTAGGTTTGAGTGTCTTTCTTTTGTTATTATAATTTGATTTGTTTTTTGTAATGGTGGCCGATTATAAGATCTTGCGGTTATTTTCTAATTTGATTTCTCTCCTGTGATCGTTGTTTTTGGTGAATTTGCTTTTGATTTCATTTTTTGTCTTTCTAGGAGCTGGGGGCTCTGGAGTGGGCAGGCTAGTCGTCCCCATGTGGTGGTGTTTCTCCTTTCACTGAGTGCTGTGTGCATATTTCTGTTTGCAGTGAATCTCACCGGAGTGTGTGAGTGTGTGATCTGTTGCACTTGTGGGTATTTATTATTGCGGGCATTATTAAAGCCCTTATCTAGTCTGCCTTGCTAATTGTAAGCCCCAGCTCAAGAGTTATTTTGTAAATTTGTTATATTACAGCAGCTTGGTGCTATTTGCCTTTTTATATTGGCACTTTATTCCTGTTACATCACATTGAATGCCCTTTTTCTTTTGTGTTTTTAATCAATTTTATTGTGACTGAATAAATATATTTTTGGTATAAACATACCCACATCTCATTGTCTCATTGAGAGAAACTGAACCTGTGTGCCCTTATTGGGTATTTCCCAGGGTAATTAGACCGGGGTGGCGTAGTCATTATTTCCTGTAGAGGTAAACCTCTTGAGAGGTGTATCCTCTGAGAACTCTCTTTGGGTTTTTTTACTCCCTTGATCCGCTCACTTCGCCACATTCACATATATTTTAAGTGTAATGTTCACAGATTGTAAGTTTACCATGCAGAAAACATAACCCTCCCAATCTTCAGAAAACACATGAAGAACCATTTCTTTTGCTGTTTTTCAAAACCGAAATCAGAGAGAAAAGTAGCAGAATTTTATTACAGCGTTTTGCAATATCATTGATTGTTCTTTAAGATTTCAAATGCTACAGAATCAAATTTCTGTAGTCTTTAACATATTGTGTGGATTGAATTCCTCTGTTAAGATCCTTGCAAGCCTGGTTTGATCATAGTCATACTTTTATCATTTTGTCACTAAGTATCAAGTTGGTACTCAAATATAAATACACTTTAATATTAGGTTTAATGATACCGGTTATATCTGTAATACTAAATACTGACTCAATTCAGTATGTTTTAAAGTATATGGTGTTAAAGACACACAACTTCTGATCTTAAGCATATCTGAGGCTGTGAAAAAAGTTAGTGGGAGCTTTTAGTTTTAGTTCCAGTAGTATTTCAAGATTTACTATATAAATGACTCTTTACACAGCTCTTATCCAACAGTTTATAGTGACTATCCCTGTTGAGAGAAACAGCCCGGGGGTTTGATGGTCAACCAGCTGGTCTCCCATTCTGTCTAGCTGACAAGTACCCAAATCCCCTCTAAAACCGACAAAACAGACCAGCTTAACAGGCTTGGCCAAGCTGGAAGATCAGTTAACCACCTTAGGCTGGTTGAAGCTGTTTTGTTTGTCTGCAAGGCATGTTTGTAAAGCCTCAAAAAGGACACTCACAAAAAAAAAAAAAAAAAAAAAACACACCATAAAAGTATCATGAAAGTACCATAAAAGTCGTCCATATGACTTGTGTGCTGCATTCCAAATCTTCTAAAGCATACAACATATTTGTGTTGGGAACAGTCCGAGTCATCATTCTCTGAATATTTTCTCCTCTGCCGAAGTTCGAATCTAGTCAGTAATGGGGCTTTTCCACTGCACGGTACTACTCGACTCAACTCGACTCTGCTCATTTATTGGGGGTTTTCCACTGTGGATAGTACCTTTTACTTTTTTTAGTACCACCTCGGTCGAGGTTCCAAGCGAGCCGAGCCGATAATAAATGTGACATCAAAACCCTGAAAATCACTGATTGGTCAGAGAGAATCGTCACTACCAGCGTCACTGGATTTTCGACACGGGACATCAACCCACTAGTTTTAAAGCTACAGCGATAGCAGTATCATTTGTTCATAAACTTTTGAATTGTAAAAAGAAAGGGCTGTATGCAAAACCACGCCGTGGTCAAGAAACGAGGTGCAGACAGTCCACTCTTTAGCGACGAACGAAACGAAACGAAAAAGTCTTTCAGGAAGTGTCTCAGCTGTTGGCCGAACACGGATACTACTGGACCTTCCCACAGTGGAAGTGGTTCGACAAAATGGACGCTATCTAGACCAGCGAGCAATGGTAGGGAGATTGCCCTGGACTGGCGTTGATCCACGATGGAGGATGGCATGTTTTGTTATGTTAACTCTATACTCTGCTCTAAAGCTTCACTTTATTCAGTTGACCAGCTTCTGGAAAGCTTGCTTCTAAAACAATCAGGCCAATTGAACTGTTATACTTGTGTAAAATCACCATGCAACAACTGCTTTATGCAGAACAATGAGCAAGTAGCTAATAGCTAGCGGTTGTGTTATTGTTTATTGTTTTGTGTCACATTTAAGATGATGTTACGACAGTAGAGGCAGCGCATCTATGACGATCAGCCTATAATCTCACCCACGTTGAGGCGGCACTAAACTGCAGTGTAAATGCAAGCTCAGAAAAGTAAAGCGAATAGAGTCGAGTCGAGTCGAACCGTAACGTGCAGTAGAAAAGTGCCATGAGTGCCAACTTATATTACTTTTGTGGTCCTTTTACAACCTTTTTGGAGCTTGACAGATGTGGCAGCACACCAAATATAGCCACATCACACAACCAATAGTTGAATCCCATTAGTATGGGATTATGTTTATTAAACATCCGAAATGATCTTTTATGTTGCAAAAATATTACAAAAGGATTTTATTATGTAATGTGTAGTGATGTGTAAATGTGTACATTTCATTTATTTCTGCACATGAAAAACCTTTATAATTCATATATATGTATTTGTATCCCCTCTTTGGTAAATTAGTATAATGATAATAATAAAATATGAATTATTATTATTAGCATAACTTTAATAATAGTTATAATAATAACAACAACAATAATAATTTCAATCATAAAATGTTTTTTTTTATCATAAACATAAATCTGCACAATAATATTAGGCTACATATTAATATCATTCTGCAGTTTTTGAAGCAAACCTCAGAAAAGCAAACATTACCTTCTTCAAAGCCTTACTTTAAATGTTTATTATCTTTTTATGTTTCAGGTGATTGGATGCTCTATAATCGTGATTCGCGGGTGCTTTCTCACATGCATCAAATATAATCCATTGGGAGCAAATTAAAAGTTTTCAGAACTGCCACTATAGGTGGAGAAATGCGACAGTTGTATGTGAATGTTGGAGATGGTGAAAATGTGCCTTAAGGGCCCCAACTGCTCAAGACAATTGTTGAAGGACCTTCTTAACGAATTCAAACTCATTGTAAAGCATTACCAATGAAGTCAGATTATATAATGTTATTTCTTTTTGTCATCTTGCAACCCCAGTTTGCAGAGGCCCCCTTGTGGGCCCAAGTCCCCCTGGCTGAGAAACACTGCTCTATTTGAAATGAAGAGTACATTTTCAGTTCTGAATTTTATTTATTTTTTTTTAAATATAAAATTAATTGTTACTAACTCTCACCTCCTTGCATTAGTGCCTACAGTAAACGTACACAGAAAATCTTAATGCATAAAATTATTGGTTAATTCTCATTAATGTGTATTAAGCCTATTAATTCATTTTCAAATGCATTATAAATCTCTTAAATGCAGTTATAACAACTTGAAAAAAGAGTGACTTTCAAGAATACTTGCCAAATAGTTTTAATTATTGCATTTAATAAGTTATAATAATCGCATATTATAATATGTTAATAAATACACATATACACTATACAGTACATATAGAGTTATTCACGCTCATTTATAACATGTATCATATAATAAAGCCTGATGACCATTAAATCATACTGAACTATAGGTACATAGGTTTATAATGTTTTGTAACTCCTTAATAAATGTTTCATATGTGTCAAATTTATATTAATGTATATTTTCATACATTACTAATGTTCAATATGTGTTATTAAACATTTATAACATGTGAGGTAAAATGGCTCACTATTTAGCTAGTATTGCATAAAGGTCACTCTTTTTATGCATGTTGTTACAACTGTTTAGCAATGATTTATAATGCATTTGTAAATGACTTATTAGTAATTAATTAATCCCTTTATAAACCCTTAACAAAGGGAACATTAATGTAAAGTGTTACCAAAAAGACAACTGTTGAGCACTTAACTACAGTATTCATAAAGATGTGTTTGTTTCACATCAAGAAAGACTGAATTATTACTTTTATTCCCAATGACAAGCTGTGATACTGGCATATTTGGCCAGTATGTGCCTCTCAAATCAGCTTGAATCACTGAATGCCAAAGGGAGGCAGTCAGACTGAAATTTGACATCCTTGCTAATGCTAATATGACATACTTACACATTAAAACAAAAGTGACAGATTTGCATTAAACAGGAATCTCATTTGATTTACATTACAAAACAAATCTTGAATAATTAATTTACATTTTAATTTAAGCAGCCATCCTTTGAGAGAAAGCGGGACAGATAGTGACAAATGAAACATTGATTTGGAATTAAAAAGATCTATGGATCGTCTCCTATGAGAGGATTTGTAATTAAACCTTTTTTGAGCTTGCTTGACAAATATCGCAGCTCAGAACAAGACTGTTCCTATCTCATGAAATGAGTGGAGACAATAACAAGGGCTGTCAGTGGCGCTGTGCATACTGAGAGCAATGCTCGCCATTCGTCTCTCACCTCAAGTGAACTGTGTGGCGACTGATCTCAATCGTACTATGTGGCAGAGGGGCGGCATGCCAACCTGAGCAGGAAAGACAAATCACCAAAATAACAAACAAATGAGATGGAGCAGTCCATTGGGAAGATGTCAGCCAAATTGATTCCTGCATGCTGTGAACACATCCCAAGGGTTAACAGATGGTGGCCAGTGCTTACAATGCCAAGTGGAGCTGCATTCAGCCAGTACACAAGTGTTTTGTGTGTGTGTGTGAGTATGATTTTGTGATGGAAGGAGGGAATTGTATGTGGTTCCATTTGTGTAAAAAAAAAAGAGAGAAATAAAGTTTTTAGATAAAAATTGAACCAAGAAACAAGAACCAAAAGTGAGTTTGCATTTTTTTGTATAAAGCCTTAAGGCATAAATATTATAAACGGACATGATTTTGGTGTGATAAAATCACTTATTAACCTTATCAGGGTAAATGTATATCCAATATTGCAAATTCGTTGACATGACATCACAATGACGTTAAACACTCAAATTGATTTTATCACACTAATATCTTCTTTACATGTATATTGTTTTCATTTTGCGTCTATTTTGAATCAGTTTGTATTTTAATGTTTGAACTGGCTCTATTCACCTCCATTGTAAGTGCCTTACTGTAAACAAGATTTTTGCTTTCTATTTTTTTAACAGTGGCGACCCATGCATTTTAATTCTAGGCCTTCAGTGTGATTCATGGCATTAAGAAAACACTGTTTCATGATTAATAAGACCCTATGCCTATGGCCATCATACACTACTGTTTTGTAAGGGTACAGGGTACCCTTCAACTTTTCAAAACTTGAACCGACACTGAACCGACACCATCCAGCAGTATAATTTACACTAGGAAAACGAAACTAAAACTAAAGTCGCTATAACAATGCAAAAAGCACTTACCAACTTGCTTGAAGTGAAAATCAGCCCTCCTTTCCTGTTTACATCCTGGGTTTTCAAATCCATAAGAATCTCTTTATCAATGGCAATTGCGGCAGTGACAGCCAGAGACTTTCTGCCAGCCGACTCGTCAGCATCTCGTGCTCTTTGCTTTCAATTTACGTACATCAATAAAGTGTGACTGCATCAATCAAGGCCAGCTAGAAGGACTCGACAGGGACTTATCCTAAAGACCACACCCACCAATAACAACTAAATCAATCTGATTGGCTGATGAATCAGACAATCTGACTTTAGATGCATATTCACTTGCAATGTTGAGGGATTATTTGCTTGTAAACATCAAGGAAAAAAACTGATTGGAAAAACTTTTAGTTTCTATGCTATTCGATTGTAGATGAATTAGGAGTGGAAAGCGATTTCAAACAAATAGGCAAATAGGTCAATGAGAAAGAGTAATCAAGGGAAGAGTTGAAATAATTTTTTGTGGCCATCGACATTATGCTAAAAATGCTGTCAATTGACCTAAACTTATATTGAACTCAGAATATTCTGTTAATACCAGCATGCACCATTCAATGTATACACGTCTTCTTTCTGTTGCTCTTGCTTGAGTCAGAAGGTTAACATAACCTCAGGACAACATTTACACAGAAAATAATAAGGAATATACAATTCTGAGTTTGCAAGTAATCCTTATTTATAACCACATCATTGGACTACAGTATTGATGCAATTAAAACATTTGTGAAAGAACACATTATAATACCAACTTTTAATTTATATCTATGGAGATGATAATGCATTGTCCTTGGGGTGAGTTTTAACCAAATGGAAAATGCACTAGGAAATTGGGAAGAGTTCCAGTCATCTAGTGGTTGGTTGATTCCAGAGTGGCTGATAAATAATTCAGATGAAATCATGTTCCATTTATGCTGCTGCGACTATTGGAATTAATATTAGGGGCCACAGGAGAAAGACACATTTCCCAGAGTTAAGCACATGAATGTTAAATACAATGGCTTTATGGAAATGGCATGTCTTTGATTCCTCTATGTGCAGAGAAAAATAGTCATAGTAATACTGAATAGCACAATTACATCCTTGAGAATGTGGGTGATGGCAGCAGACAGGGCCTTGCATATGGCTAATGCAATGTGCCAAGGGGGTTTTGCAATGAACTTTGGGAAAGCAAAATCATCCATGATTGCCTGTATCCTCAAGCAAACTTTCCTCTAATCATGCTTTCCCCAGTCTCTCCCCAAACTACAATTCCCAGAAGCACCTCCCCAGACTTCCAACCAAACACACCTGTTCCCCATTCCTCATCATTAGTGTTTTGTGTATATACACACACCTCAGTTTCAGTTGTTCTTTGTCAAGTCTCGGTTATGCAACACAATTCTGTGTACATTGCTGTCTTTGATCATCTTCATCCATCATCGTTGTTCGAAGTTAAGTGTTTTATATCAGCAGTTACTTTTATTTAATATTTGGTATTTTTGCTCTGCTTTTTGTAGTGTTGGTTATTTAGATTACCTTTTTATTAAACTGCTGTGTTTGGGATCTACATCTCCTGGGTAGGATTGTACCAGCTGTGTGTAAGGTCCCACGTAAGGTGGGATGTAAATTCACACTCTGGGCTTAGTAACCACTATTAGTTTGTAACAGTGCTTAATTTAATAACACCACCTGTTCTTAAGACAAGACTTAACTAGCAGGTTGTAAACTCTCTATAAAGTGATACGAAGTCACATAATATGATGTTTACCTGTATTGATCCAATTAGCAGCCTTCAAATTCGTACACAGAAGTGTTAAAAAGCCGTGAATTTCAATTTGATCTTTTTAAGGTTGATGTTCAAACCTTATTTACTCACGTAACTGTCAGCTGTAATAAATGAAATCTCATCATTAAAATATGATGCACAATAAAAGTACATTTGATAAATGGTATATCTGCCCTGTGTAAATAACAATATATAGGAACTGTATTTAAAATAAATAAGTGGTGATAAATAATACAACAGTCTGGAAAAATGTTTAATCATATTTATTCAATATCCTATATATATATATACTGTGTATATAATGTGTTGGAAATTGACACCAGGTGTTGCACCCTGAAAACTGCACTGTTAGAACGGTTTCATGCTGAAGTGAATTAAAAACAGTTAATTGCTCTCGTAATTGTAAACAAGTATAAATGTCAACATCATAATGAATGTCAAAAGTATTGATGCCTGACATGCAAAACATGAACTCATTGATGTCATAAAATATCAGTCTGCTTTTTTATTCCATCCGTTAATCCTTGTAGGAGGCTTCCTTAAATATTTAGTTTATAATATATAACCCTACATGGGTTACGTTCTACCCAAGTTTAATGGTGCAACGCTCAAATATTTAGTGCATAAATAGTGCCACTACCAGGCTAAGTCACAAAGTTTTAACTTGTGTATAGCTGGAGCAACCAGCCCCTGTTGTCAGTTTCTCCATTTCAATCCTGCTCATGACACCTCTTCAGTAAGTTTTGTTTTAGTAAACCCAGCCTAATCACTGTTTACACTTATCTTGACCATCATAAAGGGCTGAAATAATGACAAGCAATCAACAATCATGTGAAAGTGCTACAATCTTAACGATGATGACCATGAAAAATGACTAATTTCAAACTAAAGATGTTCTACTCAAGAAAAAATTATTTTCTATTAACATATCATTTAATAAAAGCAGCACGAATAATTTCAATGACGTTTTATTTCAAGCACAAATCTCAAAATATATAAGAGCACCAGGAATTTAGGAAACCTTTTGACTTTTGTAGGGGGACATTACTTGAAATAAATGAGCACATCTACTCTTAATTATCGTTGGTTTTTAATGGTAGAATGCGAGAAGTCTTGAGATGAGAGCTTCATTCCTCAGAATATCTGTCACTTTCTCTTGACAAAACAGTTCCCTTCCGAGGGAACTCGCACTGCATCGTTGAAAACGACTCTTTGGGGAACGCTCCTTAGCGTGCGCCTCTGAATTATGAATGAAACTATTCCAATCTTGATTGGTGTTGCGTCATGACGTAACATGTGACGGCATAACTGGATGCATAAAAGTGACGCCGGCACACAAACACATTAGCTTTCGCTCTTCAGCAAGCGCTCTATGTGTATTGTTTGTCTTATTTGGTGTTGTTTGTCTGATTTAAAAATATTATGGCCACCCAACAGTTCATGAAGTGCGTGCACCCCTGCCCTCGTTTCATTACGGGTAGGGACACGCACGCTTTATGTGTGAATTGTTTGGGAGCGCAGCACTGCACAGGCAGCTCTCGAGGGATCTGCCTGTGAAAGTTGTGAAGCACTACCCATGAGAGTGCTGCGCTCCGGTTGGCGTGCTTTGATGATCACGGTCAGGCTCGCGTTCCTCACGGATCTGGTCCCGCGTCTGTTGAGGCAGCACGGCGGTTGAGATCGTGGGGTTCGCAGCGGGATCTTGCAGATGAGAATGAGACTGCTGCGGCACTTTCTCATTCTTCGTTTGAGGATCCCGAGCCTACTGCGAGTGGTGCAGAAGCCCGCGTCGCGGCTTCTTCTGCCCATGATCAGGTCCCAATGCTTGAGCTCTCTGCTTCAGAGGAAGTGGATATGCTCAGCATTGATGCGGACGACCGTGAGTCAAGCACGCCAGTTTTCGGCCAAGCTTATGAGGAGCTGATTGAGGTTGTGACGCGTGCCGTGGCCAGACTTGATATCAGCTGGCCACAAAATGAGCAGGAAACGCAAGTTGAAAGACAAATTAGACGAGCGTTTCCTGAGGCACAGATCACAACCTCAGCGCCGGGGTTTGCCGTTTTTCCCCGATCTCCACAAAAAATAATATATATATATATATATATATATATATATATATATATATATATATATATATATATATATATCTCGAGATCATGGGGTAAACCGCATTAGATCCCGTGTCTCCAGCCCCAGTGTGGTGATTACAGACGATGTTTTGGGGGCACGGGATATGGGCTAAAACCCCGGCGCTGCCTAGTAAGCCCTGCAGGGATACATCTGCTTTAATAAGTAGGGCTTACATGGCGGCAGGTCGGGCTGGTTCTTGCCTGCACTCAATGGCAATTGGCCGCTCTATGGCAGCTATGGTGGCCACAGAGAGGCACCTGTGGCTGAATTTATCGGGGATAAAGGAAAAGGTTAGATCTTTTCTGCTTGATGCTTCCCCCGTAAGGTAAGTCTAAATCGAGTAGGGCAAGCAGATCAGCCCCAGCCATCAGTCAGCTCCTCGCACCACAGAGTTCCCCCCCGCTGCAGAGCAACCGAGGTTGTTCTCGCAGCGGCGTCCTCAGGGAATCGGTGTTGGTTTCCCGCCATCTCTGACGCTTCGGGCCACATCAATTTCCAGCGAACGCACACCGTGCCGTTCGTGTCAAAAAAAAAAAAAAAAAAGTATCCTTTGTGGTCACAAGAACCGTATCAACTAAATCCTGCCGGTCTCTCGCTTCAGGAAGTCGAGAACAGTGCTCGGGAAACACCCTTTAGTAGAAGCTTCGGGAAGGAGGTCCTACCAAGGTGGTAGAACCTCGGAGGTTCTAATGTGTTTGTAGAGGCATGGAATCATCTTCCCAACATATCTGCATGGGTCCTGCATATAATAAAATCAGGGTACAGACTGCAGTTCGGGCACCGCCCCCCCAAATTCTCTGGGGTGGTGCAGACTACAGTGGTTCCGGAGCAGACTCAGGTGATGGAACAAGAAGTGCAATCTCTGCTGATAAAGGAGGCCATAGAACGTGTTCCTCATGCAGACAGGGAGTCCGGATTTTACAGCCGGTACTTTATAGTTCCAAAAAAGGATGGGGGGTTGAGGCCGATTTTAGATCTCAGAGTTTTGAACCGGCCTTTGAGGAGGTTCAGGTTCAAAATGCTTACTATTCCTGCCATCGTGAGCCAGATCAGATCCGAGGACTGGTTTGTCATGATAGATCTAAAAGACGCCTATTTTCATGTATCCATCCTTCCATGTCACAGGAGGTTCCTGAGGTTCACTTTCGGGGGCGAAGCTTACCAATATCAGGTTCTTCCGTTCGGCCTAGCACTCTCTCCCCACACATTCACCAAATGTATGGATGCAGCTCCTGCTCCTCTGAGACTTCAGGGCATCCGCATACTGAATATATTGACGATTGGCTCATTCTGACCCAGTCTCGAGAAATGGCGGTTCGGCATCGAGATGTCGTCCTTGGCCACATTCGAAGTTTGGGGTTGAGACTCAACACAAAAAAGAGTGTGTTACAACCATCCCAGTGCACAACGTTTCTGGGTGTTGTGTGGAACTCGGTTACGATGCAGGCACGCATGTCTCCTGCACGTATCGAGTCCGTTCTGGCGATGGTGTCCGGGTTAAAGCTAGGCCAGGCCATCACTGTAAAGCAGTTTCTAAGACTGCTGGGCCTCATGGCAGCGGCATCCAACTTTATACCTTTGGGCCTTCTACACATGAGGCCCCTCCAGTGGTGGCTGAAAGCCAAGGGGTTTTTTCCCCCAAGGGGAATCCATTTCGTAAAATCAGAGTAACGCGAAGATGCCTTCGTTCTCTGCTAATATGGAAGAAACCTTGGTTCCTGTCCCAAGGGCCAGTGTTGGGAGCGTCATGTCGCCGGGAAACCGTTTCGACAGACGCCTCCCTCACTGGCTGGGGCGCGGTCATGGACGGCCACTTTGCCAGGGGTCTGTGGCAGGACCATCATCATTCTTGGCACATAAACTGTCTAGAGATTTTGGCTGTGTTCAGGGCTCTGAGGAGCTTCCTTCCAGACATCTAAGGTTACCATGTCCTAGTACGTTCGGACAATACATCAGTGGTAGCTTATCTGAACCGACAATGGGGACTCAGATCGCGCCCTCTGTGCAGACCGGCGCATCAGATAATTTCTTTGGTCCCAAGGGAAAATACTGTCTATCAGAGCATGTATGTTCCGGGGGTTCAGAATCAGGGAGCAGACATCCTGTCGAGGCAGGGGCTGAGGCCCGGGGAATGGAGACTTCATCCAGAGGTGGTGAAGTTGATATGGGACAAATTTGGACCATCGAAAGTGGATCTATTCGCGTCTCGAGAGACGTCCCACTGTCCATTTTGGTTCTCCCTCTCACATCCAGCCCCACTGGGGTTGGATGCCATGGTACAGGCCTGGCCGAGGCTTCGCCTGTACGCATTTACCCCGATCGCTCTGCTCCCGGGAGTCCTGGAAAGGGTCCGCCAAGAGGGCATCAGTCTACTTCTGGTTGCCCCGATGTGGCCGGCCCGAGTATGGTTCTCAGACATAATCTCACTCCTGATAGCTCCGCCATGGCAGATTCCTCTGAGGAGGGATCTGTTGTCTCAGGCAGGGGGCACACTTTTCCACCCTCGTCCAGAGCTGTGGAAACTGTGGGTCTGGCCCCTGAGGGGTTCAGTACCTAAATGCTGGTCTATCAGCGGGGGTGGTTGAAACCATACTTAACTCTAGGGCTCCGTCTACTAGGAGATTATATGGCCTCAAGTGGAATGTGTTCTCCACTTGGTGTAGAGAACATGAAGTAGATCCAGTTAACTGCCCGGTGGCTTCAGTTCTGGAGTTTCTTCAAGATCGTTTCTCTGCGTGGTCTCTCCCTTCCACACTTAAGGTGTACGTGGCTGCCATTGCGGCTTTCCATGCACCATTGAGTGCTGGGCCTCTGGGGAGGCACCAGCTGGTCATTCGTTTTCTCCGTGGTACATGGAGGATGAGACCGACAACCAGGTCCAGGGTTCCTGCCTGGGACCTGGCGGTGGTTCTCGAAGGGTTATCCCTGGCCCCCTTCGAACCCCTTCAGTCGGCCTCGCCCAAGGACTTGACGTTCAAGATGGCTTTTCTCTTAGCTATTACCTCTCTAAAGAAGGTGGGAGATCTTCAAGCCCTGGCAGTAACACCAGCTTGCTTGGAGTTTGCCCCTGGCGGAGTTAAAGCCATTCTGCACCCGAAACCTGGCTTCGTGCCTAAGGTGCCTTCTAACACGGCACGGTCTACGGTCCTGCAAGCATTCATCCTCCACCTCATGTGTCGGCAGAAGAAGAGAGGCTCCATTTGCTCTGCCCTGTCAGAGCTTTGAGCATTTACCTCGAGAGGTCCTCTTCTTGGAGGCGGTCGGACCAACTGTTAGTGTGTTTTGGGTCACCTAAGAAGGGGCTCCCTGCTTCGAAACAAACCATTAGTAATTGGATTGTTCAGGCTATTATCTCGGCCTATAAGGTGTGCAATTTGCCTTCAACTTTGGCCATAAGGGCTCATTCAACTAGAGGCATGGCGTCCTCTAGGGCTCTCTTATCAGGAGTGCCCCTCCAGGAGATCTGTGAGGCAGCTGGTTGGGCTATAATAATAATTCATGAATAACTAAACATGTATTTTTTTTAAACATGTATTGTTTGTGTCACTATATGTATGTTTAAATTTATATGTTTGTATGTATATATGTTGCATTTTCTTGCACTGGAAGCTTTTTTATTTGCTTCATGGCTAAATAGTCTCCCAGAGCATGGCACATTCCAGCAAGTCTCTTTTCCCTGTGCAGGGCGACCTAACCATCAAAGCTTATTTATGCCGATTCTTCGTGAAGCTGCTTGGAGGCTGTGCTTTTGTGAAATGTCCATTAAATTAATCTGTCCTGGACCTTGATAGTCAGATTCTATCGAGAAGAAACAGGAGGGAGGGCTTAGGCCTCATTTAGACTTGCAGCTCCTGTGGAGGCACCCACCCTGGCCCCTGCTGGACCCTTGGAGGTACCCACCCACACTGCTGTTCACCAGGAGGTGCTTGCCCTGTACACTTATGACTGCCAGGAAGCACCCTCTTGTCCAGTGCTGACCAACAGGAGGTGCCCTCCTCATCTGCTGCTGACCACCAGGAGGCTGCTGAATGCCAGGAAGCAGCCAAGCCCGCTGCTGATGCCAGAAGGCGTGCGAATCTGATGCTGTTTTTTCCTCCAGCCTCAAGAGAAGCAGGGGGAGGAAGAGATGGTTCTCATAATCCACCCTGTCTGCTGCTGACTGCCACGAGGCAGCCGAGCCCCTTCTGCTGATTGCTAGGAGGCTGTTAACTGCCAACCGAGCCGATTGATGTTTTTCCTCCAGCCTCAAGAGGAGCAGAAGGAAGAAGAGACGGTTCCCAGCAGCCGCCCAGTCTGTCCCCTGCCCAGCAGCCGCTGATGCCCCAGTTCTGTCCCCTGTTGCCGTGTCAAACCAAACCAGTTCTGTCCCCTGCAGCTGCCGCTGTTCCTTATCTTATCTCTGTCCTGAGGCTTACTGACCTCATCCCGTCTCTGGAGACCTCCCCCTTCCTGATGTCACCCTTCTGGATGCTAGAGCCTGCTCAGTTTCTGGAACCTCCCCTCCAGCAACTGGACCACGCCCCCTTCCTGGAACCTTTCCCCGGTTACCAGACTCTGCCCCATTCCTGGATTCCCCTCCCCAGGCTGCCAGACTCTACCCTTGCCCTTTTAGTTTTGATATTTGTTTAGTATTGGTCATGTTGGGACACACCTTAGAGGTGGGGTAGTGTCACGATCCTGCCTTCTCAGTTTGGTCATTCTTCTTGCTCTTTAGTGGCAGGATCCTGACACACATGTTCTTTGTGTTTTTGCCGTCTGTTTTTTTCCTATGTGCTCTGTCTTGTTTTTGACCCCACCCCCCACATTTGCCCTTTTATCTCTGATTATTAGTTAATTTCCCTCACCTGCTCTCCTCTGTTGCTACCCTGAATGCTTTTGTCTTTACATTTCCTCTGTTTGCTCTGTTCTGTGCTGGTTTATTTCCTCTCTTGTTTCATGTTTGGTCCTGTTCTACTGTCCCTTTATACCACTGTTTGATTATTTTTACAAGGTCTGTTCTTGGTTTTATTTGGCTTTTGTTCTGTTTTGCCCTGACCTTCAGTTATTTTGCACTCACATGGGTGTTTTGTTTCCAGCCCTGTTGACTGTTGTCTGGTCTACATTTGTATTTATGTGCTCCAGTTTTGTATTATTATTTAATAAAGATTTTTTGCTTCTCTGCTGTCTGAGCTTGGCTTCTGTCCCTTAACCTAATATTACTGTTTTAATATGTTTAAATAAACTTGAGTACTACCTAGTGAATGCAAAACAAACCAATAGCTTGAGTAGGTTAATCTTTCACTTTAGAATAGGGATCAAGTTGTACTTGTCAATTATTTGTAACCGCTTTGTAAAGCCAATACTAATTTGACTTAATTACTGGCTTAAGATTGATTAGTGAACTTGATATTTGTCTGTTACAATCCCCTCATTGGATTGTAGTGTTTTAATGTTTGGTTAAAAACCATGTCTAGAATTCAAATGAAAAAATTTCAGATTCGTTGTTATTGATTGCTCCACACTAAAGCACTCTCAATACATATTTATTTTTTCATCCGTACTGGATTCCCTCCAGTTTTTTGAAAAGCAATTGGGCAGTCGCACAGCAGATTTAATGGTGTTTAAGCAGGATACGGTCTATTACTTTGACTGATTGCTGTAGTGCTGTGATCCCTGCAGTAACATTGTGACCTAACAGCGCTATTTGTTCAGTGATTTGCTGGATAATATAAAGGGAATGAATCGAGTCCTAAATGGCAATAATGTTCCAACAGCTGTGAACAGCAAGCTTCTAGCTTCATGTGCTGGTGTAGGAAATGACAATAACATACAGCATGTCTGCACTGGGATTTCTCCAGTGTTTGTCATTGGAGAACTGGCAAGCTAAATGTATCCAAAGGGATTTATTACTGATGTCAAGATCTGTATAATTCTTCTAAACTAGCGCTCTCAGAGAGCACAGATTTTACTAAAGTTTATAGAGGAAACCCAATACTAGATTTATCTAGAGATACAATGCATTTAGTTATTGCAATATTCTGGGACAGTCTATAAACCATTGCATGTAGGGGAGATGGGAGCTAGTTGTCAATTTTAGTTGCCTCAAGGGCTGTATTTCTTAGGTTTTAAGCCAAAAGACAATTTGGACAAATGCTTATTTTCTCTAGCAGTTATATTCTAAGTTGGTTTCAACATTCTTATTGTTTAAAATTGCCTCATTAGGATAATGTTTGCTATTTCAATCATCAAACAAAAATATCAGGATATTTTTGGGCAAAAATCAAACCCCTCCATCACTTTTGTTTTTAGATTTAGCGTTATATTGGATACTGT
The DNA here is from genome assembly GCF_025860055.1 of Xyrauchen texanus. Lineage (NCBI taxonomy): Eukaryota > Metazoa > Chordata > Actinopteri > Cypriniformes > Catostomidae > Xyrauchen > Xyrauchen texanus. The sequence continues at coordinate 4,528,358 of NC_068317.1, forward strand.
AAACCTTTTTGGCAGCCAGCCCCCTGAGCAACACATAAAACCATTAAACATATTATGATTTCACTTAAACAAAGACAGTATGCACTAATGCATAAAACTAATGAAGATCTTGTGAAAAATCTTATGTACATTTAAAGCTGTGCAAATCGCTCACGTCAAATGAAAGAAATATTTTTCATTTGGCACATGGATCACACGCAGTTCACTAGAAAACCTCTTCAGATGCTTCAATATTGCTTCAGAATTGATTTCTGTATCTTTCATTCACTTTGTAGTTGTTTGTTTGGGAAGACGGAAGCCCATCAAAGGGGAGAGTGATTTCCTTTCCTCAACTTTCAACATGTTCATTGCAACCTTCTTCAAGGACTACACATTCTGAATGCTGTCTTTGAATCAATATTCTCTGATCTGGCACAGTTCTGCAGTCATACCTCATTCTACTAGTTAAATTCTCTAAAACACATTATAATTTGACTGTGAAAAACCACATAAAACCCAGAAGAATTACTATGTGGTATTTCCATTTTCATATTATGTGCCTTTCATGATTAAAAAGAATCAAACCAATTATTGTGAGTTATTGTGATAATGTTTCAATTCCTACATTCCGCTGACTGCAGAAACAATTGCCTGGTTTTACCTATAGTCTCCCATCTGACCTCTAGGAAACAGTACAGCATTTCTGATTTATCATCTTGATTTGCAGTAATAAAGTTTACAGCTTAAGAGCTACAGTATACTGAAAAACATTGAAAACTCTCAGAGCCACTGATATATTGAAGGTCTGATGTTGTGAGAATATTGTACTTCCTGCAATGGTTACTGTATGAACTGGAAGTATGAAAGTATTCCATCACCACTGTGATCAGAACAAAAAGAATTGTAAAGAATGTCAACAGGTTTTTTTTTTTTACAATAGTTTATAGTGAATCATTGTTCAATATGTATGACTCCATGCATTTGCAATGGGACATTACTGTGGACTGATAAATAAGGGATAATGTGTAATCGCTACCTCAAGGATTAATGGACCTTATACTATAGTTTCAATTGGTGTTCATTGATCAGTGGATCCATTTCACTTCTCGCGCAATGCTTCTCACTGATTCTTGCAAAGCTACGAGTTTAAGAGCTTGAGCTCTAAGAGATTTGCACTCGCGCTGCTCTGTCCATTGAGCCGTAACCCCCTACTGAACCATACAGTTGCATTAGCCGAGGTTGTGCTTCTGCCTGTGTATTTGACGCTGATAAATAAAAAAAAAATAATTGAAAAAAAAAAAAAAACAAGTTGTGCAAAATGGATGTGAAACGTCTAGGTTACGTATGTAACCTCCGTTCCCTGATGGAGGGAACGAGATGTTGTGTCAGAGAAGCGACACTAGGGGTCTCTCTTGAGCGCCGATATTCACCTCTGGACTATGAAAAAAGGCCAATGAGAGTTGGCAACCAGTATTTGCATGTCCCGCCCCCGGACATACGGGTATTTAAGCGGCGCAAATACGGGAGTTCATTCAGGATTTTTCTGAGGAGCCGGAAATGGTCCAGCCACAACAGTGGCTCGGCTCAGCGACGTGGCAGGGGAGACACAACGTCTCGTTCCCTCCATCAGGGAACAGAGGTTACATACGTAACCTAGACGTTCCCCTTCTGTTGCTCTCTCCACGTTGTGTCAGAGAAGCGACACTAGGGGTCCACTTATAAAAGTGCCATGCGCTGAGCCGTGTACGTGAACTGCTGATCACCTGAAGCAGGTATTCTTACGTGCAGGACGACCAACTGTATCAGGCTGCACGTACCCTTCCCCAATGCCCCATTTAAGCCATCAGGATTCCTTATCGTTACCCTGGAGGGGAACAAGGTGCTGGCCGCCAACCTGGGAACTGGCCAAGCCTGGCCGGGCCTCTTTTCTCTCTATGTTTCTCGCATAGAGCAACTAAGGCCGGGGCCCTTACACACATTGAGGGAAGGGGGTCTTAGCCCTTATTCAGGGCGGAGAAGACCCTGCGGAGGCCACGCCTACCCAAGAGGGGAGGCAAGTTTAAGTGGCAAAACCATCAGAGGCCTGCTTAGGGCCTATATGGAAAAGTCGGTGCGGTGGTGGATCCAGCCTCATAGAGGGGGGAACATACAGCACGGCAGCCGAGGCAGCCATGACTGCCTAAGGGAAACACGGGAGTCAGCTCGCCAGAGGGGACAGAACCGTGGTGTTACACACAGGGGGAGTCCGAAGGAGGCCTTACCTGTGGAGCACCTATACCAGTACAGGGTAGCTTGCGGTACCCGCAGTGGTTTGGGTCAGCGAGTTCCTCCGCTGAACTGCGACCCACGAGGGCTAGGGAGGAATCGACCAGTGTCCCAAACCTGAGATCTCCTGGGAATGAAGGCGCACTGTTTCCCCTGGTTAGGGGGAAGGGCGCTAGGTGCAAGCGATTCACCCGGTCAGATCGTGGGCGTGCCACAGAGTTCTACGGGCTCGGTACCTGAGAAAACACGGGACGATACTGACTCAACTCAGAGATTGTAGAATCTCGCAAAAGTGTTAGGTGTTGCCCAGCCCGCTGCTCTACAAATGTCTGCTAGGGCAGTGCCCCTAGCCAGTGCCCATGAGGACGCAACACTCCTGGTGGAGTGAGCTCGGACCCGCAAGGGGGGGGCATGGCCTGGGTTTGATAAGCCAGGGAAATGGCGTCGACAACCCAGTGGGCGAGTCTCTGCTTGGAGACAGCTTTCCCTTTCTGCTGTCCCCCAAAGCAGACGAAGAGCTGCTCAGAGTGTCTGGTGCTCTGTGTGTGGTCCAGATAAATACGTAAAGCACGTACTGGACACAGCAGTGAAAGGGCTGGGTCTGCCTCCTCCCAGGGCAGCGCTTGCAGGTTCACCACCTGATCCCTGAAGGGGGTGGTAGGAACCTTGAGCACATAGCCCGGTCGTGGTCTTAGTATTACGAGAGTATCTGCCGGACCGAACTCCAGGCAAGCGTCGCTAACAGAGAACGCATGCAGGTCCCCGACCCTCTTGATGGAAGCGAGCGCGATCAGCAGGGCAGTCTTGAGAGAGAGGGCCCTGAGTCCAGCTGAGTCAAGTGGCTCGAAGGGGGGTCTCTGGAGTCCCGTAAGGACGGCCGAGAGATCCCAGGAGGGGAACAGGTTAGGCCGGGAGGGAGTTATCCTCCGGGCACCTTTTAGGAACCTGACGATTAAGTCGTGCTTACCAAGAGACTTGCCATCTATCGTGTCGTGGTGGGCCGTGATAGCGGCGACATACACCTTGAGGGTGGAGGGGGACAGCCTCCTCTCCAGCCTCTCCTGAAGAAACACGAGCACTGACCTAACTGCGCACTTCTGCGGGTCTTCGGCTCGGGAAGAACACCAGTCCGTGAACAGATGCCACTTCAGGGCGTAAAGATGCCTGGTCGAAGGGGCTCTGGCTTGGTTAATAGTGTCTATGACGGCCGAAGGTAGGCCGGCTAGATCTTACGCATCCTGTCTAAGGGCCAGACGTGGAGGTTCCAGAGGTCTGGGTGCGGGTGCCAGAGCGTGCCCCGTCCCTGAGAAAGAAGGTCCTTCCTCAGGGGAATTCGCCAGGGAGGGGCTGTCGTGAGGAGCATGAGGTCCGAAAACCAAGTCCGGGTAGGCCAGTAAGGGGCTACCAGAATGACTTGCTCCTCGTCCTCCCTGACCTTGCATAGCACCTGTGCAAGAAGGCTCACTGGGGGGAATGCGTACTTGCGCAGCCCCGCAGGTCAGCTGTGTGCCAACACATCTGCCCCGAGGGGAGCCTCTGTCCGGGCATACCAGAGCGGGCAGTGGGAGGTTTCTTGGGAGGCAAACAGGTCTACCTGAGCCTTGCCGAACCGGTCCCAAATCAGCTGGACTGACTGGGGGTGGAGCCTCCACTCTCCGCCAGGCAAGCTTTGTCTTGACACCGCGTCCGCTATCACATTGAGGCTGCCGGGGATGTGAGTGGCGCGCAGTGACTCTGGTCGCTGCTGACTCCAAAGGAGGAGACGACGGGCGAGCTGTGACATGTGGAGGGAGCGTACTCCGCCTTGGCGGTTTATGTAGGCTACGACCGTGGTGCTGTCTGTCCTGACTAGGACGTGTTTGTTCCGAATTAACGGGAGAAACTTCTGCAGGGCCAGAAAAACAGCCAGCAGCTCTAGGCAGTTGATGTGCCAGCGCAGCAGGCCTCGGTTCCACCAGCCTGCGGCTGCGCGCCCGTTGCATATGGTGCCCCAACCCAATTTGGAGGCGTCGGTTGTGACCAGAACGCGTCGGGACACCTGCTGCAAGGGTACTCCTGCCCTTAGGAAGCAGAGGTCTGTCCAGGGTTTGAAGGTTTGGCGGCAGGCAGAGGTAACTTTTATGTTGTGTGTGCCGCGGCGCCATGCTCGTCTCGTGACTCAAGTCCGGAGCCAGTGCTGAAGTGGTCTCATTTGCATCAACCCCAGCGGCACGGCCGCCGCGGAGGATGCCATATGCCCCAGGAGCTGTTGGAAACGTTTTAGCGGAACCATGGCACCTGGCTTGAAGGAAGCGAGGCATTTCAGCACTGACTGAGCACGCTCGTTGGAGAGACGTGCTGTCATTGGGACTGAGTCTAACTCCAGACCGAGAAAAGAGATGCTCTGGACCGGGGAGAGCTTGCTCTTTTCCCAGTTGACCTGAAACCCCAAACGGCTGAGGTGGCTGAGCACCTGGTCTCTGTGTGCGCATAGTAACTCTCGGGAGTGGGCCAGTATGAGCCAGTCGTCGAGGTAATTGAGTATGCGTATGCCGGCTTCTCGGAGCGGGGCAAGAGCTGCCTCTGCGACTTTCGTGAAGACGCGAGGGGACAGAGACAGGCCGAAGGGGAGGACTTTGTACTGATACACCTGGCCATCGAACGCGAACCTTAGGAAGGGGCGATGTCGAGGGCGAATTGAGACGTGGAATTACGCGTCCTTCAGGTCTACCGCTGCGAACCAATCTAGATGCCGGACGCCAGATAGAATTTGTTTCTGGGTGAGCATTTTGAACGGGAGTTTGGACAAGGTCCGATTGAAAACTCGCAGGTCCAAGATCGGTCGTAAGCCGCCGCCTTTCTTGGGTACAATGAAGTAAGGGCTGTAGAAACCCTTCTTCGTTTCGGTTGGAGGGACAGGCTCTATTGCGTCCTTTAATAGAAGGGAGGCGATTTCTTCGCACAGGGAGTGGGCATGTTGGCCGTGTACTGCGGAAAAATGTACGCCCACGAAGGGGGGCGGAGACCTGGCAAACTGAATTGCGTAACCGAGTCGAATGGTCCGGTACAGCCAGCGTGACGGGTTGGGCAGTGAAAGCCACGCCTCTAAACTCCGTGCTAGAGGCGTGCTCCGGCGCACATGCCCGCAGAACCAATTAAGCCCGGGGAAGCATAGCGGACCTTCTTGCGTCAGGCTCAGACTGGGCGGGGACCTGAAGGTGGCGGCCCAGGTGAGTTATCCGCATTCGGCGCCGCTGTTACGCTCTCCGATGCAGCGGTGATGTCATCATCCAATGCCGGGGAGCTCGAGGGACCGGCGGTAGGCTGTTAAGCGGACCGCACTAATCCCGAGCTCGGGGGAAGCAGGCAAGCGTGCCGGGGAGGCGGGAGGTTTTCGAGGGGATTTACCCGGCGAAAGCGTCCCGTTATTTTCCCCAGATCGTTCTCCATCGCCCACGGCACCTGCCTCAATCCCGTAGGAAGGAGGCAAGGCGCGGGGGGCGACTGAAATGGCTCTCTCTCACTACAAGAGAAAGCAGAGATCGCAACGCTGCCACGGTTATGTTCTCACTCTGAAAACATAACCCATTGGAGAGCATGCTCATCCCGAGCTCGGACGGAAGCAGGCAAGCGTGCCGGGGAGGCGGGAGGTTTTCGAGGGGGTTCACCCGGCGAAACGGAGCCCGTCACTGTCCCCAGATCGTTTTCATCGCCCGCGGCTCCTGCCTCAATCCCGTAGGAAGGAGGCGAGGCACGGGGGCAGCTGAAGCGGCTTTTTCTCACTACAAGAAAAAGCCTACGACCGCAATGCTGTCATGGCTAGGTTCTCGTACTGAAAACATAGACCATTCATAAAAACGCTGCCTGCGTGTGATCGCAACCCAGGAATGCAAGGCAGTTTTTATGGCCGTCAGAGGTGGGGAGAATCAACGCATCCAGAAACTACACAGAGGTGGAAAATCGTCTTTAAAAAGACGCGTCCTGAGAAGGACGTTCAACGCCGCTGTGTTTTGCTCTTTTAGAGCAAAATTCACTCTTTTAGAATAACTCTTTCGAGTTGTCTGCGCTGTCGAAGCGCCCAGGGGCAAGAATGCACAGCCGTGCACGAATGAGAAAGCCGCTGTTGTGCGCTGTCAGATCCAACAGCATGCAGAGCGTCAGAGGATTAAACAGGAACTTGGTGTGTAACTGCATGCACGACCATCGGCTCCGAAGAAATTTTCTGAATGAACTCCCGTATTTGCGCCGCTTAAATACCCATATGTCCGGGGGCGGGACATGCAAATACTGGTTGCCAACTCTCATTGGCCTTTTTTCATAGTCCAGAGGTGAATATCGGCGCTCAAGAGAGACCCCTAGTGTCGCTTCTCTGACACAACGTGGAGAGAGCGACAGAAGGGGAACAGGGCTTTAAATACAGTGACTGCTATTACAACAGGATGAGATATTCTGCTCCTCTCTCGCACCCAAAAAAACCTCCCCGCGTTTTCACCACCATAACAGCATTTGTCCCCAGTTATCACTCTACTCAAGCACTTTCAATGGTTTTTCTTCTTTTCATTTTATATAAAATGCTTTCATAAATAAATAAACAAAAATTACACATATATATATATATATATATATATATAAAATGGTTAAAGGAATATTTGGGGTTCTACACGAGGTGAGCTCATTCAACAGAATTTGTGGCATAATGTTGATTACCACAAAATTGTATTTCAAATCATCGCTCCTTTTCTTTATAAAAAACAAAAGTCGCTGTTACAGTGAAGGAATGTGACACATTTTTTGAGGGTTTAAAAGCAGAAATGTGAAGCTTCTAATTCTATAAAAGCACTTGCATACATTTTTCTGTTAAAACTCATGTGTTATTTGAGCTGTAAACATTTTTTAATTGTAATTTTTACAGTCGTTTTAGGGTTTGTTGACACCACACCATCATGGCAATAATGTGATAAAATTGGCTATAACTTTACACAGAAAAGTTTATTAAGCGAACACTAAAATCATGTTTACATGCAAACCCTTTATGTCTTGTGTCTATACTTCTGAAACAGTATTTTAACTTTCAAAAATGTGCCCCATTCACTTGCATTTAAGTGCCTCACTATAAACCAGATGTTTCCATTATTTTGTTTAAGAAAAGGATGGACAAGTCAATATAATTTTTTGTGGTAATCAGCATTGTCACAAATGCTGTCGATTTAACTTAACTTATATTGAACCCTGAATATTCACACCAAAAGTGTAAAGGGTCATTAGAAAACCTAGGTATGTAAGAGTGTTTTTATTGTTGCTCACTTCCATAAAATATATTTGTATGATTGTTTCATATCTAAAAAAGTTTACTATGACATATCTATTAATTTTTTACACGAGAAATTAGTACTGCAGCATATTCACACAAATAAATACTAGATCATGTTGACTTTCTGTGCAACAATGAATTATCAACAATGGTGAATTATAACATGCTATTTATTACTCAAAGTGGCGCTGTTGTTTCAGTGATTGACTTGATTTACATTTGCCATTGCTTTTTGATGAAGAAACAACATAAAAGTAAACTATAGCAAGTTTAACACAGAACAGTATGACATGACTATTGCTAATACATATGTGTAACCTATTTGTAACTTATGTGTAGCTTATAGTGAGTTATGTGTATGTCAATACGTGCTTGACAGCCAGTTGCGTCTCATGAAAGTTTTTAATACTGTTCTAGATTTGTCCTGAATTGTTGCATTATCTGTTTGATTTATGAAATATAAAACATCATAGTATTTTAAAATATAGTTTTTTCTATTATTTCTAATTGTCTTGAAAATATTTTGAAAATGTTACACTATCTGGACATTTTATAGATCCATTTGTAATAGATATACTTGCTGGGACTCTAAAGTGTTTGGGAAAATTCTGTTGCATTTAAGGGTTAAAGAATTCAAAACAAACATGTTACATCATATTGTTTCCATTCAAGGTCAATATTCAAGATTTAAAAAAAACAAATCACACTACTGTTTGCCAAAAACATGGTCTTGGAGTGATACGAGAGACATGAAACTAGCACAGAAAGAAATGTAGATTTGCCGATCACGATCAAGTATCCCAGACAGCCCTGTAACAATTATAGAGATCAGACAGAAAAGTCAGCTCTGAAAAACATTTATTTTTATTTTTTTTTATAGTTTGTGCGGTCTGTGCGTGAATTCCCACATTATGAAGGCCAAACTTTCAATACAATCCCGTGCCAAATTCAGAACCTGTTATAAAATACATAACATAACTTTTTAACATAAATAGCTAGTATGTCCCTTACCTTGACATTTATTGCAATGATGATAATTCTCTTCAATTGCCTGGTCCAGTTCTTAATGGCAAAACTGGCCCGACCAAATAATCAGTAAAGGAAAAATAATTAATTGAAGCTGCTACAGTGAGCAGCACCCTCTGTTGGTCAAAATAAACAACACACAGTAGGCTTTGCTGCTCGGGCTTTCTTGCAATGTAATTTCACTATGAACTCTGTCTTGAACACTTGGGAGAAAAACTGGGGGATTTCTGGGGACAGCTCCAGTCGGGCACAGGCCACCAAAAACCGGGACAGTCCCTAGAAAATAGGGACAGCTGGTCACCCTATGAAAAATTATCATAAAAGTAGTCCATACCTCGTGCATCACATTTAAAATTTGCAAACAAAAAGTCTTTAGACAATCAAAAGATTTGCCCTTTTCTCAGATTTCGCCCCTTGGAAAGAAAAGATTTCCATTTTAAATTAGTCCAAGAAAACACTTGGTGGATTGTCTGTTCAATGGGTTTAAAATGTAAGCTGAGCTAAACTGAGGCAATGAGACCCAGGCAAGACTCCCTGACCTCTCCAATCCAACCTGAATCTCCCTGCGGCACAGCACAGACAGAGTTCATCGTACACCTGGGACCCAATTTAAGCTTGCAGGTCAGTGACTTCATGGTTTAGGATGTGTGAGGATTCATTAAGTGAACTAAAAGACTTGTGAAAGCTATAGTACTGAGTGTTATTGCTTTCTCTGAGAGATGGGAAAACCAAGCTCTGCTTTCTGCCCTGTTGCCTTAAAGTAACTGTAGGAAACAAAAGCCTTTGGGTTTTAACCAGATTTTTGGATCATATGGTCTTCAAGAGAATACAATACCAATGAAATAATTATTTACTCACTCTTGTGTTGAGTAAATAAAGTTGCTCTAAACCCTTATGACTTTCTTTCTTCCATGGAACACAAAATAACATATTTTTCATTGTGACTACACCTGCCAAGTTTAAAAAAGGATGAAAGAAGCACCATTAGTAAGTATTTAAAAAGTAGTCAATTAGACTTATGTGCTATATTCCAAGTCTTATGAAGACAAAAGATAACTTTGTGTTAAAAACAGAGTAAATCGGTCATTCACTGTAAATCTTCCCCTCTGCTATCACTCTCAAGTCTCAGTCACACTCAAATGCAGATGTCATTGATGCAAAAATGCCATTGGGTCTCACTTGTGCCATAACTGAAGGTGATACGCCAGCTTAAATGTGCGGAATGGAGAGTGAGATTTGAGAGCTACAGTGGACCGCAAGCTTTGTAGTGATCTTTGCAAATGTTGGTATGTTCCTCACTCAAAGCAATTGTGGCCTGCCTGATCTCATGAAAATTACATGACTGTAAGGCAATATTTTTGCAAAATGACATTTCGTGGTTTATTACACCTATTGCAGCAGTTCTGATATTAAATATGCACTGAGTGGCGCTAAAAGCAAGTTAAATGTTATCCTAAACAGATTTTTACATCAGGTTGTTGAGGTTGATGCTCTATTGAGTTTTAAATCCACAAAACCAACCTCCCTACCCTAAACCTTAAATCTAAAACAAACAGATAGCGTCAGAAAAGAAAATGTGAGATGAAAAATGCAATTATTGAAGCAACCACGTTATTTTCTGGTGCTTCTGTGAAACATTCGGGTCACGCGTCGACTCGCATGCTCCTCAGGACTCCCCAGTATTTCCACAGCTTGATAGCACTCGAACAAGCTTGGAAATGTAGTTATTTATGTAATGCAAATGCTAAAACAAGTCATGCGCTATAGTATTAGTGTTCAGATGTCATAAGATAGAATTGTGAGGAACAGGGTGAAAAGTGTTTCCGAACTGATAATACATAATACTGATAATAAAACAACTTGTTGTTTTAGCCCCTTTAGTTTTCATTTCACCTTGGATCTGCCGCGATAGGTGTAATAAACCACGTAATGTCGTTTTGCAAATATATAGGTATTGGAACATGATTCTATGAGACAGAAATGATTTATTTCTTTACAGATTTGGAACAACATGAGGCTGAATTAATTTTTTAATGAACAACCACTCTTTGCCCCCCCCACACACACAATCATGACACAAAATCACCATAAATATTCTATAAGTATTCCTAGATTTCTAAAGCCACACAACTGACAGAAATGTACTGAAAGTCTTTGTTCACTGAAAATCTTAACATTTACCCTATAGGTCTTCTTGGAACATTCATGAAAAAAGCTATAAATATGTGGCACTTTTATTGTGCTTCTGTATACTTTTTAAAGCTTAAAAACCATTCCTCCGTTGTTGTAATTGCATTTAAAATAGAGATTAGTGCATTCTTCAAAATAACTTCTTTTGTGTTCCATAGAAGAAGCTCAGGATTGATAGGACACAGGGGTGTTTAAATCATGACAGAAATTTCATTTTGGATGAACTCTCCCTCTAAAAAGAAAATTGGGATTGTTCTTTCCTGTAGTCATTTTTGAACTTTCATGATTAAACACTACTATAAATAATCACACACAAAAAAAAGCTAGTCATTTTCATTCTTATTCTGAGATTTGTTCTCACCCCACTGAATATATTACATAAGGATATATTCCAGAGTGAGTTTTTTTTTTTCTTTTCAAAGAAAATTACATGTTGAATGCATCTTTCTCTGGTTCAAGGGAAGTCCATGGCAGGCAAGTCTTGTACCCTTTCAATAGATCTCCCATACATTTACATAATCATCACATAAAGTAATGTAGCAGTGTTGGAGAAATGCATTTGGTGTTTTGCGATGTCAAGTGACTGAGGCGGGGCTGTTGGGTACTTCATGTTTCTTTTCCAGACACTGTTTTAATCTAGGTTTGTTTATTGGCATAATATGGCTTTGACCAGTTGACATCTCTGTAGTGTTCCCAATGGGACAAGATGTTTTACCAGCAGAGACAGATTAGCATGTGATATCAACTGTGGAGCACTGGCTTGCATATAAAACCCTCATAGTATGTCTTAGTGCTATGTCTGTTTGATGAGGAGGAGGGGAGGGCTGGGCTGGGCCATAAGGACACACACCCAGCCCTGAACCTGGCTAATCAGCTGGGAGGGGGATAAAGATGAGTTGGAGGTGCCAGTTCAAGAGAGAGAGAGAGAGAGAGAGCCACATGTGGCCGCTGTGTGTGATTTGAGTTCATTTATGTTATTAAAACTTACGTTGACTGTACAGCAGTTTCCCACCTTACCCCGCTACATTGCTGCCGAAACCCAGGACGGTGGAGGGTTGCGCTGTCACAGAGTCTTCGCCGCTGCCATCTGCCAGGGGAGCAGCCGCGGCCGTCAGCTTGGGGACGGAGGGGTCGCTGCTGGCCGCTGAAAGTCAGAGGAACCGCTGTTATGTGAAAACCATCCTGATCACTCATTCATACAAAACAATATATTAATTGAACTTTTGTAAGACACTTTTAGTGTTAGAAAGGTCATATGCGAGGAGGCGTGAACTATCATGAATACTGATTGTAATTCACACCTGTGGAGACAAAGACCCTCCTCTGGGCCTATCAATGAGGAATGTGACAGAAAGAGAATGAATGTGAGGAGACGTAATGATCAAAATCAAGTTTTAAGTTAAAAGAAGTAATCTGACTATATATTTTATTTACATAAAGACTTTACTTAATTTTAGACCTACACTACCGTTAAAAGAAGTCTCTTCTGCTCACCAAGACTGGATTTATTTGATCCAAAACACAGTAAAAACATTGATATTGTGAACTCTTTTTACAATTTAAAAGAACAGTTTTCTTTTTGAATATATTGTAAAATGAATTTGTGATCAAAGCTGAATTTTCAGCATCATTACTGCAGTCTTCAGTGTCACATGATCCTTCAGAAATCATTATAATATGCTGATTTTCTAATATGGGCATATATAAAGTGTATTTTACTCATTTACACCTGAACACATATTTGCAAGCACAAGCTTTGTTGATGATAATGAGGCAGCATAAACAGCATTTAAATGTAACTAAAACTTGCTTATTAGGACATATTTCAAATGTCAATACTCTGAATCCTGTCTGGCAAGTCTGGAAACAGTCCCACTAGTAAAATATGTACATGTTTATATAAAATATCATGTCAACTAATGAAAACTAAATGACTTACTCGTCCGAAATTGTATCCTCTCCTGGATCAAGTCTCTCTTCAAAATGAAAACGTTCATCGGAGTCCCGCTCTTCTTCTGAGGAAAATTGTAACTCTTCGTCACTATCCAGGAGTTTTCTCACTTGTGTATTGTGTTATCTTTCAAACACGCAGAAAAGTGAATAAACTTTGTTTTAAGGCACAGTCGGGGGACGTTTACCATTTCCATTGATCGTATCAGCACATTAGCGTATGAATAGCGCCCTCTGCCCGTGGGTGTGATCACATTAGGGATAAATTAGCTGAGCCAGGAGAAACTGTACATCGCTTAGTTTCATACATATTACATTGCAGGAGAATATTTGTTTTAAATTTGAATAATTTTATTTAAAAGTACACATTTTAAGCTTTCTTTAGACATATGTTTCATGATTGTGTGAAAAGTATTTGCGGAGTTTCAGTTCACTTTAGTGACGTGTTTCTGAAATATGCTCGTAAACCCAGAGACTACTTACAGCTCACCCTTTTTATTTGCTTTATTTTACAAAAGCACAAGATTTTGTTGTTATTGTGAGTGTGTTTACTGTAAATTCTTCTATTTAGCATTTTTCAAATAAATTTTTTTTTCCATTAAATATTATATGGAAACATGCAATAGTTGCCTTTATGTAGGAATGTCATAAAATATTGATACATATATTATTGATAGGCAATTTATTTTTTCTATATGTTTTTGAGGCATAGATATATTAACATTATAGCTGATATTTAAATTAGCAATAGCAATTGCACAATCTTAAAAACTTTTTGTTTTAGATTAGGTTGTATTTCTTAACAATGAAAAATACCTTTGCAGCATTTATTAAACTTGGTTAATGTTAATTTCTACATAAACTAAGACATTTGTTTACATTAAAAGTTGTATAAGTTAATATTAGTTAATGCATTATAAACAATGAACAATAGTGAATTGTCGAATATGGGTAAATTGGGACTGTAAATGTTGATCCCCATTATATCCATAAGTATTCCCTTAAATACCAGGTCATATGGTATTTGGATCATAATTAAAAGTGCCAGGATATTGGAAATTTCCAAAAGTGTCCCACTTTGTCCATTTTCACCCTAATGTTATCGAATCGAACCTTCATGTAAAGTTTTACCAATAATTCTTATTCACTTTTTGTGATAACATTTCTTTGTTTTAAAATGTTTTTGAAGATTTTGATTCCTATTTTTTCTTTTCACTTTTGGAACCCCACTGTATGACTAGATACAAATGTAGCTGTTGTAGTGATTGCACACTAACATACACACAAACTCACAAATACATGCCATAAAGATTAAAAAGTTGGTATGTTCTTGTGGAGCGGAGGGGGGCGGGGCCGGGTCGGAATATCGCGCACCCGGTCCCCAATCGGCCTGATGAGGCGCGTGAGGGATAAAGGCGGCTGGTGACGATTGTTCGAGAGAGAGAGAGAATTACGGGCATGTCCGCATGTGTGTTTGTTTATTTTGTGTTTTAAGTTTCTTATTAAATTATTATTTATGTTGACAAGCCGGTTCTTGCCTCCTCCTTGCCCATCCTTTTACTGTGTTACATTGGTGCCGAAAGCCGGGTAGGAGGAGGGATGCCCGTTGCAGAGTCCTCGACACTGCCATCCACCCTGGGGAGCGCCGCTGCCATCTGCCGGGTGACGGAGTAGCCCGACCGCCCGGATGCAGGGAACGGCCGTCGTCCGCGGGGCAAGTGGGGACGGGATAACCCGACTGCCTGGAGTGAGGGAGCCGCTGCCGGGGGCAGAGGAGTGCCCTGCCATCCCCAGAGACGCGGAGGGGTCGAGGGAGACCGCCGTCCGCGAGGGGAGGAGGGAAGAAACTCTCCGACCGCCCAGAGCGCTGCCAGGGCGGAGGAGTGTCCCCATTTGCTGCCAGAAAAGCGGAGGCGCGTTCTGCCCGCTGGGGGTCGAAGGTTTCACTCCGGTTCGCCCGGGGTTGGAGCGGCTGTCGTCCGCCTGAGTATGGAGGAGTGTTCGAGGACCACGCGATGGTACATCAGAGAACTGGTGAGTGAGCTTTTTTTCTCTCTCCCCTCTCTCTCCCTTTCGCACCGTGTTGGCCTTTTGACCTATTTTGTTGTTGTTTTTCCCCTCCTGTCTCCTCCCAGGGCGAGGAAGGCAGGGATGACCATGCAGGATGCGAGATACACCCCGCCCCAGGGATGGGGGGGGTGTACGTCATGCCGGTGGCACCCCGGCCTGAGATAACGCCAGGAGGAATGTGGAGCGGAGGGGGGCAGGGCCGGGTCGGAATATTGGGCGCCCGGTCCCCAATCGGCCTGATGAGGTGCGCGAGGGATAAAGGCGGCGGTGACGATTGTTCGAGAGAGAGAGAATTACGGGCATGTCCACATGTGTGTTTGTTTATGTTGTGTTTTAAGTTTCTTATTAAATTATTATTTATGTTGACAAGCCGGTTCTCGCCTCCTCCTTGCCCATCCTTTAACTGTGTTACAGTTCTGTATGGGGAGACCCTATGCTGACATTTCAAAGCACCCATATAGCTCTATAAAGTCAGCTACACTGGAGAAAGAGATTGGGAAAATGGCTATACTGGAGGGAATGTGGTGCAGAATTCCAAATATAGCCACCGGACAAAAGATACAACCTCAAAATTCACTGGCACAGAAAAGACGTTATTATAAAACAAAAGAGTTGCCTATCTCTCTTCTCTTTGAGTTGTCTAAGCGTTTCATCCATCTGCCCTGGTAAGAAATCTCCTGAAATATCATGTTCAAAACCAAACAGGCTTACATTTACATTTATGCATTTGGCAGATGCTTTTATCCAAAGCGACTTACAGAGCCCTTATTACAGGGACAATCCCCCTGGAGCAACCTGAAGTTAAATGCCTTGCTCAAGGACACAATGGTCGTGGCTGTGGGGATCGAACCAGCGACCATCTGATTAACAATTATGTGCTTTAGCCCACTACGCCACCACCACAAGATCATCTATTTCAAAAGCTAGTCTAAGTCTAACAAATGGTAGCTGACGGTAAAGATATTGTGAAGAGCAGTCCACCCTTAAAAGCCCTCAAACTAGATTATATATCTATCATAAAACCATCTCTAAAGGATCCTGTTCTTATTGCAGCATGCTCTCAGTCTTCAGAGGACATCAGGCTGAGCTTTATGTTACAACGGCAGTGTAGCTTTCCTTTTAGTCGTAGTAGAGGTTTGTAATCCAATTTGATGTATTTTTAGGGAAGTTAAATACAAACATGTGTAGGGGAATTGGCTGTTTTGTCAGCTTTTTGCTTATACTAGACCATACATGTACTAAACAAAGAAATTTCATTTCGATTTTGTCACTTTTGAAATAGATATTTATTGTTTCAAGAAAGCAGTTGATATCATTTGTAAACATGTCAAACAAATTTTCCTTACATAATGTCACATATTTTGTAGTAGAAGGGATATTAAATGGTGGAGAAAAAACATTTATCCAAAGGGAAATTATTGGATTGTGAAAAGTGCACAATACATGCTACAGTGCCCGATTGAGTTTGAGGTTATGGATTGGAGGAGATCTTGGCAGGGACTTGGCAGCAAAAGTTTAAGTTCACCCTAGTTTGTAACTGAGGAACTATGTAAGTTCATGCAAGTTTACATTTTGATGAAAATTTATGAAGACAAACATTTTTGGTTTTGATTACATACGCTGTTCAATCAAGCACAATACAAACAGGAATGTCAATTTAATGCACTGACTTTTTAAATTACTATCCATGGTAACATGATACAGTTGAATATATCAACCATTTACAGAGAAGCAAACATAAAGAACATCCTCTCATATATGCATAAAGAATTTTAAAGCACATAGAGTAAAGCAACATGATATCTGTTGATGTAAAACATTCTATAAAATCAATAAACTTCCAAAAATTCAGCATCTGTTGTTCATCGTGTTTTCATTTCTTTCTTTTTTTCACAGTCACTATATAAGAACAGATCACTGTCAGTATGTGGTGATGGGGGTGAGGTCTTGTGTCTGTTTGCGGGAGGGAGTGGTGTGGCTCATCAAGCTGGTTGACATGATTTCTAACAGCTGTTTCTCATTTCAGTGATTGCGGAGAGAGCCCTTATTTTAGTGTTCTAATGTTTTAGTGTTGTGAAGCTGAGATTTCAAGTAGTTTATGCTATTGTCTTGCCCTGGTACCATTAGCAGCTGTGATAAGATAGGAGGATGATTTTTCCAGGGGTGGTGGCAGTAGGTGGGGATTGAACGCACACAGAGAATGTGGAAGGCAGAAAAATAAAAGCATACCTGAAGCGTGTCATGCCTCCTCCTTTTCCATACTCGAACCTGGAGTGTTACACAGTACATCAACAAATCCCCATCTCAGTGTTAAAAATGTGTGTGTTGTTGGAGCAATGCTTTTGACTTGTTTAATGTGGTGACCGTGTAGGTGATCAAAAAGCCTAAAATTAGAAAAGAACAAAAAATGTGTTGTACAGTATTACATTTTGTCATCATATGATTCTATTTCTGTAAAGCTGGATTTGAAGAACACGCATTGTACAAAGCGCTATGAAAATAAAACTGAATTCAATTCAATAATGTACTCACCATCATGTTGTTCCAAACCTGTATGACTTTCTCTCTTCCGTGGAATACAAAAGGGGATTTTTTCAAGAATATACTAGCCACTCTTTTCCAAATAATGAAAGTGAATGAATTGGCCTAAATTATTATGGTAACGCAGATTTGCCAGAAATGGGAGAACACACATGGAGGGAGTACGTAAACATCACTCTGGAGAGTGTATACACTTCATGTAAGCATGTAAGTGCTCTCTCACCGGAGGCAGCACCCAGTGCTGTCTCGCCAGAGATGAAAATCTGGGGGGAAGAGGAGAAATGCCTTGTTGTCTTGCCATTACCCTTGCCGGAGTCCCCAGTTGCCTTGAAATTGCCCTATCCAGAGTTCCCTGTTGCCTTGCCATTGCCCTTGCCAGAGTCCCCAGTTGCCTTGCCATTGCCAGAGTCCCCTGTTGCCTTGCCTTTGCCTTTGGCAGAGTACCATGTTGCCTTGCCATTGCCCTCGCCAGAGTCCCCAGTTGCCTTGCCATTGCCAGAGTCCCCTGTTGCCTTGCCTTTGCCCTCACCAGAGTCCCCTGTTGCCTTGCCTTTGCCCTCACCCGAGTCCCCTGTTGCCTTGCCATTGCCCTTGCCAGTGTCCCCTGTTGTCTTCCAAATGCCTTCACCAGAGTCCCCTCTTGCCTTGCCTTTGGCAGAGTAACATGTTGCCTTGCCATTGCCCTCACCAGAGTCCCCTGTTGCCTTGACATTGCCCTTGCCTAAGTCCCCTAGTCTGTGACCCCCGCTCAAGTCTCCAGGTCTGTCAGCCTACCTTAGACTCCTGGTCTGTGTCAATAATATAGATTTTATTGATATTTTGGGAAAAATGTAAAGTCTGTCTGTCTATCTATCTATCTATCTATCTAGCTATCGTTTTTGGCTGACATAGACCATTTCAAGAATGTAAACACTAACAAAGTTAGAATGCTACTGGCCTGGGTGCACTTCCTGTATCATTACTGGATGCTTTAAATAAGGCTCTGAGTTAACGGTTAAATTTTATCATAGTTTGGATGTTCACAATTATTTCCTCAATGGAAAGATCAGGAATATTGGATCGTTCCTATTATAATCAATGAAACCTTTCAATGAAGGTGTCTGTGTGACTTGCGAACAAGGTAAGAATTTCTTATTTTGGTTTCCTAATTTGTAAGTCGTTTTGGATTAAAGCGTCTGCTACCTGTAACAGTAAATTACTTGCGCAGCTTCATTCATTATAATGGGAGCAATCTATTGTCACTTTTAAAGCTCTACCTATCAGCCTACAATTACTTTAAATAAATGTTGCTTACCTGCCAGATATAAGATGTGTGCTACAGTTGTTAGTAATGCACATATCCACCTTACTTCACAGAAGCTGTTTATGCAAGCGGTTGCTTTTTCGGAGAAAAAAAAAACTTTAATTTCCAGGCATCCTGGGAGTATACAGGCACCGAACTACATGGTCCACATTTTAATAATAACATTTCATGACAATTGTGTAAATGTTAATAATGTTAACCATGTTAAAATCACTATAAATGAAGCACCTCCCACTGTTGTTTTAAACGAGAGTGAAAACTAGTAGGAAATGTTCAGGGAAAAAGACGTCCTTAAACAGACGAATTGTCCTTGAAATGGTCTATACATTTTAAGGTTTAGAGTGAATCTTCAAGAGCCTTAAAGGAATAGTTTAACCAATTTTTTTTTAATTATTATAATTTCTCAAATCATTCACTAATTTTCCTCCATGTAAGAATTTTATAATTTATTTATAATTTATTTCAGTAAATAATTACTTAAATTTCAACTATTTCAAGTTATGGTATGACTTTAGAATATCAGGGTCCAGTTGCATAAATCTGTTTTAGAACTGATCTTACAAATTTGTTGTCTAAAAATGTTGGTCTTATCTTTTTCAGTCAGTTCCATAAAACTGTCTAATTTAAGACCAAAAGCTAATACAGCAAACCTGTAGTCTAACTTTTGCTTGCATTCTATGTTGTCATCTAAAAAAACTGTCAGCTCAGCTAGTGTGGGCTTCAGTTGAGGGCTAAAAGGTGCTTGAGTTGAGACTTAAACAAATTTCTTGTTTTTTATTATTTGGTTTAAAATCACAAAATTTGTTCATAAGATTCATTTCTGAAGCATTGTATTCTAATAAGAAAATATTTTCAGCGAAGGAAATCTGTGTTGAGTGTCCACTGTCTGCCTTTTTTTTATGTCGTTTAGTGGCTGCATCTGAAATGAGGAAAATGCTGCCTCCAGTATACGGAGGTAGGAAGGGGTCCAAATACAAAGTTCACGTCACATCCTGTCTACTGAGATACTTTCATCTGATCAATTTTTGAAGGCAGTATAGATGTATCCTTCACTGCCTAACAAATCACACTGGTTAGGAACAACATGAGGGTAGATAAATAATAAATTATGGCTGAGCTATCACTTTAAAGAGATAGGTAACCCCAAAATGAAGATGCTCTCATCATTTACTCTCCCTCATGCCATCCCAGATGAGTATGACTTCATTTCTTCTGCAGAACACAAATTCAGATTTTTTAAAGAATATTTTAGTTCTGTAGGCCAAATTTATGATGCTCCAAAAAGCACATAAAGGCAGTATAAAAGAGAAGACTCCAGTGGTTAAATCTATGTCTTCAGAATTGATATGATAGGTGTGGGTGAGAAACAGATCAATATTTGTCATTTTTTTGCTAGACAGCAGGGGTGATATACAAAGAAGAATGTGAATCACCAAAAACACAAGAAGAATGTGAAAGTAATCTGTTTCTCTGTTTTTCTTCCACACCTATCACATCGCTTCTGAAGATACTAATTTAACCACTGGAGTCTTGTGGATTATTTTTATGCTGACTTATGTTTGTTTGTTTAGCTTTAAAATGTTACCACCCATTCACTTGCATTGTATGGACAAACAGAGCTGAGAAATTCTTCTAAAAATCTTCATTTAAGTTCAGCAGAATAAAGAAAGTCATACACATCTGGGGTTGCATGAGGGTGAGTAAATAATGACAATTGTAATTTTTGAGTGAACTATTCCTTTAAGGGCTCTTGTCAGGTCTGAATGAATTTGTCAATAAGAAGAGAGGTTTGGAAACATTTCTAGTAATTATTACAGTGAAAATGTCCCACAAGGACATTATATATAATGCTGAAATATAATGCCTTCTTTTGCTATTTCATAGCTTTTAAAGTCCTGTGTGGATTCTTATTTCAGTGTAGTTACAATTTTCAGTGTCATAAGTATTTAGATCATTAGTTCTGTACAGCAGTACCGCCGCTCTATAAATGCAGAGCACGCAGCCTACGTAGGGCACCAACACTGATCGTGGAACACTCGCTGTGTCTGAAACTGCCTCCCATCCACTATATAGAGCACTATTTCGAGTTTTTCGGTATTTTGTAGGAATGTCTGAATTCTGAGTGAGCCACTCATTCCCTAATTTTGTTCACTCATTCTTACTCACAGTGCACTCTAATTTCAAAAGTACATTTCAAGTACACTCGATGATGGTTAATTTCCCACAATCCACCGAGGGGAAGACGTACGAGCTGGGAGTTTACTGCTTCCTTCATTCCTGCAATGTTTTATTTCATTCTGAATGTAGTAAACTACTTTTTGACAAATCATTACTGGATTAAAATAACATAATAACATATAGAGATACAAAACATACAGAAATTACTTTAAAATGTACTCTTTATTTGATCAAATGTGTTTACTCTTTATATTTACTACATTATATATTAAAAATGACAAACAGAATGAAGATTTATTGTATTTATATATTATTTATTAAGAATAACAAATAAGGCCCAAGTATTTTAAAATTTCATATGTGACATTTCTGCACCAGCCCCAGAGCTCCGATACTCTCGTCCGAATTCACTCATTTCGTTCACTTACTGCTGATATATAGTGCACTAACTGCCATTCACTATATAGAAAATAGTGAATGAGTGAACGATTGTGTACACAGCCACTTTCGTCGTGATGATCGCCTCGCGCCTGCACATCACGCACGCACGCCCCACGCACATCACTGTGCATGTGCAGAAATGTCTTCTGATCGTGATCCAGTTGTCAATCACGCAAATGGCAGATGGCAGCCTGAAGTAGCTGCGATAGTTTCCAGTAACCCCGCGAGGGCGTGGAGTAAATGCATAAATAATGCACTGACTTAAAAATGTACACTTAAAAACTGATGTCATAAGAGCCCAGTTACAGAATCACCCTGAAAATGACCATCTCATTACACAGAAAAGCCCGCGTTAGAATTAGAGCCAAAACTTACCTCAGCGTGCTGGCTGAAGTTGAAGCTGTGACTTTAATCTTGAAATATCAGCTTGTCTTGGTGTTAAATGAAGGCTTTGCATGATGAAACTATTATTTTTTTCACTGTGTGAAGCGAAGAAAGTGTTTCACTTTGAAGAGTTTGATGCTGCTGCACTGATGACTTGAATGACAGTCTCATTGTTACGTTCCTTTGTTGTCTGCCCCGTGTTTTCTGTTTCACTCGTCACTGATCACATTCCATGTCACGTTTTCCTTGTTGTCCGCCCCGTGGTTCACTGTCCTTGTCTAAAAAACTACAATTCCCACAATTCCCGGCCTCCCTCACTGCCTGCACTCATCATTGTTCTCACCTGTGTCTCGTTCAGTCTTCATTGTGTCTGTGTATTTAAACCCTGGTTCTTTGTTTAGTGACTGTCGATCGTTGTATGTTGATGGATGTTTTCCCAACCTGTGTTGCCCTTCAATGTTCTTCCGTGCTTTGTTTCTTTTCCCATCGTGGACCTTTTCATTTGTTCCTGTGTTTATTATTATTATTATTAATTTATAAATAAAGCTGCATTTGGATCCACACCTCCCGTCTGCCTTCTCCTGACTTCCCTGCCATAACACTCATCACTCAAGTGGGAGCGTCTCATCGCGCGCAGCTGTGAACTTCTGCTCTCGTAAAAGTCCCATTCAAAAATCTCTCAATAAATTACACATGAATTCAAATTAAACCCAGTAATGTAATGACAGTAACACCACAAATTGTAAAGAAGTAAAAAAAATTCATTAGAAATTTACTTGAGTGAGAGTAAAAATTACCCACTTTTAAACCCACTCTAAAAGTAAAAGTTTCCCCAAAATGTTACTCAAGTAAATGTAACGGAGTAAATGTAACTAGTCACTACCCACCTCTGGTGTGGACCTACAGCAGCTGAGCTGAAGAAAGAAATGGTGGCATAGAGTTTTTTATTTTTTTCTACTTTTGCTTCCATTTCTAGCAAGAAAGTAGTATTGTAGTTATTAAATATAAGCTTGGTAATCGCCAAAACACTCTTGCTTTTGTTCTAGATTAATAGTCCTTTGTGGTTCGGTTGGACTGAATGAATGCTGGTATCCTAGCAACAATGTGATGTAGTGCTGCCTCGGAACCAGTTTCTGGAGGTACTTTCATATGCAAATGATGTCTGTTAAGCTACCTTACTTTTTTGTTTTTTAAGCTGTTCAGTGTCTTACTTTTCCACCAATGCAATGTGAATTAGACTCTCTTACTACAGACAGCTGTAAGCTTGTTTTATACAACAGGTTTTCTCTGGTGTCTCTATTTACTCTAATTGTAAAAAACAGTCTTAGGTTAATGGCAATGTTTATGCAACCGGACACTGTATTTTGACTCTTCCCATATAGAAATACTTAAGCCATTGTGGCATGATATCCCACTCTCTTCCAGTGAAGACACTATGTGAAAACTATAAAACATAAGCACAGACATACTGTCAGCCCATCTGATAACACACATGGCACAGCGAGGGTGGCTCTTCAAAGACATTCACAAAAGCTGGAGATGTCTTTAATGCTCAGGTAAACATGACCTGCTCTGAGAAAGATGAAGAGTGATTGATATTTGGGCTGAAAGATGTTGAAAGTGGCATGGAGGTGATGTGTTCCAGCATGCTTCTATCTGTCGGGACTAACTGATGAGACATGTGGCTGATATTTACCGGGGGTCTCACCTAGGGACCGGATCCCCAGCCTGAATCACCACTGCGCCTATATCCTCATTATATCTCAAGTAGATGGTGCCTTTCAAATGTACTCTCACAGTTTAAAGAGTAATTGTAGAGCATGGTGCAAAGCTAAAGATGGGGGTTCAAAACTTAAGTAATGCATGAACTGATAAATTATATAAAATGGTGCCATCAGGTACAAAAAATATTGTAGGGGTGATAGGGGCAAGTTGTCCACAAAAATATTGGAGTCAAAAGACTGATTGCACAAATGTATGCTTTTTTTATTATTCTACCCACCAAAGTAAATTTGTAAATCATATTTTTTGTTTTAGCTCTTAGGAAAACAAGTGATTGTTTGATACAAGAGAGAGAGAGAGAGAGTCCTGCACACAACAGCAGCTGACACTCTTGGAAACAAACTGCATATTGAATAAATAGTCCTGCAACAGTCACCTCAAACAAAAAAAACAAAAAAATATTGAAAAACAAGATTTTCTCATAGACTGTCATTGTTTTCTGAAGTCACACCAAATTCACCTCAGATCAAAATATGCTTAAAATAATTTGTGGCTTCCAAAAAACACATACAAGGAAGGAAAAAAAAAAATACATCATCAATGTCTATACCTTGGGTCTCTGAAGGTTAAGCACATTATTGAAACACATAATCCATTTATACAGACTGTTGTCCTCCTTTTTCTATAGCCTGATAAAATTGTAGGATTATCCACGAACAAAGCCATCAAATGAACACATCACATTCTACATATCAGAGAGATCCCCCACAGAGCCATTAGAGTGTCAAAAAAATTAATATATGGTGCCTAAATTGCTGAAGGAGACCGTGTCTCCCATGCATATTTAATTTCAAGCTAGGGTTTGTAATGACAGAGCTAACCAATAAAGAAGATCCTTCTTTGTTCCACAAACTTAAACCCTCAGCATGACATTCTGAACTTCCACACAGAGCAAAAGCAGGTTTCCTTGTGAGATCCTCATCCCAGTACAAGTACTTGTGATTTAACCCTATAAAATATACACTATACCTAGCCTTGCAAGATCATTCTGAAAATGACTCTATGACCTGTGATCACTTGTATAACAAATGAATGATTATAGCCGATATACCTTTTAAAATATGTTTAGTGATTGGTAATCACTTATAATTGACAAATCGATGATTATAATCTTTAAACTGGTACAATTCATCTCATTCAACTAAGAATGGTAACTATTAAACTGGATATTATACCCCGACAATCAGGTTTCTCATAATGTGTAATGTATTATTCATGGTGTAAAACCAATTAATTAACCAGTATGATTTGTAACCAGGGATTTTCATGTTTTGTTACTTGCACATATAATATTCATGAAAGAATGTCAAATTTAGTATGTAAATGCTTGCTTCTTTATGTTGAGAATGTTGATGACAACGAATGTCATGTCTCTTGTACTATTGTCAAGATTTAAAAGTTAATGATTAAGTATGCACTATTTTTGTGTGGGAGTTTGTAAGAATCCTCCACAAAGGATTGTAAATCAACTTTTGGAAATGGACTGACCAGTCGACCATGTGACTCTGAAAAGCCACTTCTGATTGGCTCAGGACACCTTTGGGGTGTGGCCAATTTAAGTTAAAAACTTTCCTACCCAAGGAAGAACTCTCTTCTCTTCTGCTGAGTTTTTGCTCTTGCAATGCTCTATTCGGGACCGTCGCTTGCTGCTTCCAGATCTTCTGTGTATGTAGAATTCAAGGAAAACTCGGGACACCAAAAGTCCTGAGGAAGCCTCTCATTCTCTGCTCTACAGTTCACACACCCAATGGGAGTCGTGAGTCTTCCTTGAAGAAGGCCTAGCTTCATCCAGACAATAACTATCCGTGATCATAACAGATTCCAAGACATCCAGACAACCATTTATCTTCAGGACAAGGTCAATATATTGAGCCAGATTAAAGGTACTCCAACTGCCAGGCATCCAGGAGGCTCATTCAAGCCAGCACAAAAAAAGTGTTTGTAAGTGAGCGCAATCAGGAGGGCTGCATTCAAGGAGAGGGCCTTTAGTTCGACAGATTGTAGCGGCTCAGACGGGGCTTCTCGAAGGCCCGAGAGGACAACGGAGAGATCCTATGAGGGAACAGGCATGGCCTAGGAGGGTTCAGCCTCCGGGCGCCTCTAAGGAAACTGATGATCAGGTTGTGCTTCCCAAACGACTTACTGCCCACTGAATCATGGTGAGCTGCTACGGCGGCTTCAAGGTGGAGGGGGACAGCCACCCCTACAGCCTCTCCTGCAGGAAAGGGAGCATTGACCCAACTGCGCACCTCTGTGGGTTTTCAGATCGGTGCTTGCCACGAATCAATGGCAGAAATCTGCAAAGGACCAGAAATACAGCCAGCAACTCTTTGCAGTTGATGTGCCAACCCAGCCAGGGCCCCATCCAGGAGTCAGTGGCTGCGTGCCCGTTGCACACGGCGCCCCAACCCAACTGGGAGGCGTCCATAGTAACTACGACGCATATGAACACCTGCTGTAGGGGGACTTCTGCCCGTAGAAAACAGATGTCTGTCCAAGGGCTGATTAAGTGACAGCAGGAAGGGATGAGGTTCACACAGTATGTGCCGTGGCGTCATACCAATCTCAGAACTCAAGTCTGAAGCCAGTGTTGAAGCAGTCTCATATGCATCAACCTGAGTGGCATGACCGTCGCTGAGAATGTCGTATGCCCCAGGAGCCTCTGAAATTCTTTCAGAGAATGTGCGCACAGAGCGATCGAGATAGATACATACATACATACATACATACATACATACTTTATTGTCATTGTCACCAGTACAACGAAATTTAAAGTGCTCACCAGCCAGTACATCATTCATAAAATAAAATATATTGTATATAAAAACTGCCCAAGTATACCCACATAAATGTACATTTTATCATTGCACATCCCTTTTTTACAGTCAACTCCAGATTCGGCCACAGATGGCGTTCCTAGACCACAAGGGAGAGGGGCATGCAAATTCTGTTCGCAAATTCTCATTGGCCTTTTCTCAAAGATAGAGGTAACCGAGGCTCTCAAGAGAGACCCTTAGTGTCACTACATCGACACAACGTCGATTGAGTGACAGAAGGGGAACAACAAAGTTACATTCACAATACTTGGCAAGAGACAATGGCAAACATGAGAGCTTAAATACACAGACATTGGGTAAAACAATAACAAGAAAACCAATAAACAGACAGAACTATAAACAATATAACAAGACTAAACCTTAAAACAAGGACAAACTAGAACTGATAAGACAATAAACCAATGAAAACAAGACATATGAACATGGAGGGAAACATGAAATCACATGAAAAGGGAACATATGACATAAACAGGAACTAAACTTTTCAAAATAAAAGACATGAAATACATGAACACACACATTAAACATTACATATCCCCCCACTAGGGGCGGCTCCCGATTCCCCAAAACATGAACACATACATGAAACAAGACAAATTCCAAAGTTCTGTAGGGATCTGGGGGGTGGTCTTGAGGCATGGGGCGTGGTCTGGCGTGACAGGGCATGGAGCATGGGATAAGGGCAGAGCCTGTGGGGGGTGGAGCCTTGAGAAACGAAACTCGAGCAGAGCCGTGGAGCAGAGGCGGGCCTGGACCATGGAGTAGAGGTAGGCTTATGACATGGCATGGAGCAGTCTGGGGCTTGGCTGTGACATGGCAGGGAGCAGACTCAGACGTGGCATTGACATGGCGTGGAACAGGCTGAGGTGTGACATGGCATAGAGCAGACTCAGACGTGGCAGTGACATGGCGTGGAACAGGCTGAGGTGTGACAAGGCATGGAGCACACTCAGGCATGGCGGTGACATGGCGTGGAACAGCCTGAGGCATGACATGGCGTGGAACAGGCTGAGGCGTGACATGGCATGGAGCAGACTCAGGCATGGTGGTGACATTGTATGGAGCAGACTCAGGCCTGACATGGTATGGAGCAGACTCAGGCGTGACATGGCATGGAGCAGACTCTGGCATGGCTGTAACATAGCCTGGAGCTGACTCTGGCATGGCTGTGACATGCCTTGGAGCTGACTCTGGTGTGGCTGTGACATGGCCTGGAGCTGACTCTGGCGAGGCCACCATGATGTGGAACTTGGGCTTGGCGGCAATGACGTGGGCCAAGTCGTGGAAGGTGGAGCTGTAGAAGGCTCAAAACTAAGTGTCATAGATGACTGGGAAAAGACCTCAGTGGTTGTGAACATGCGCAGAGACTTGGAAACAACCTCTGTGATCATGTACATGGGCAGAGACTTAGAAACTAAAGCCTTTCCCCTCCTCCTCCGGGAGGCCAAAGTTGGCAGCGCAGGCTCTGGGACGGACGAGATTTATAATGCTGGCCCTGGGACGGATGAAGTTTTCACGCTGGCTCATCGACCATGATGTGAGAACTCTGGCTGGGCATCCGCCTCCCCCACAGTGAACGTGGAACCAATGATCTGCAGGGCCAGGTCGATATATTGAGCGGGGGTAAGGGTACTCTTACCACCTGGCATCAGAGAAGAGACTGGCTCAATTAATCCATAACGGAAAATTTCTTAGAGGGCAACCTCATTAAAGTTCACCTGGCAGGCCAGAGCGCAGAAGTCCCCAAAATAATCCTCAAGGCTAGGGGATGACTCCCCTGGCGTAGGCGTAGGAGTAGAACTGCTGGATTCATGGTTGGTGGTCAAGTATTCTGTAATGTTGTAGATGTGGCAATGGCATTGTCATTGGGTTAAACAATAACAACAAAACTATTAAACAGATAGAACTATAAACAAGATAACAAGACTAATAACCTTAAACCAATGACAAACTAGAACTGATAAGACAATAAACCAATGAAAACAAGACACATGAACATTGAGGGAAACATGAAATCACATGGAAACAGGAAATTAACTTTTCAAAATAAAAGACATGAAATACACGAACACACACATTAAACATTACACCAATAAGGACAAAACACATGAAAACATGGCTGGAACAGGAAATCACATGACGGGAACAAGGAACTTAGTTTTCAAAATTAAAGACATGAACAAAAACACACAATAGCAATAGCTCTTCCAGAGTATCTGTTCCCCAGCATGCCTGTCTTTCAAAAAGGTTTACACATTTCCTGCCCTTTGCATGTTCGTTTATGAAATATTTAGTTTACTTTCACCATTTTGAAATCCCTTCTGCAGATTGTCTCATATAATCAGTGCAGAAAATGCAGATCAAGTCTGCAGATTCAATCTAGACCTGGATTGAGGAAAGAAACAAAAGGGCAGGGGATAAATGATATTGACAAACAAAACCTCAAATCAATGCAAACAATAATAATTAATTAGACAGACAGATTGATGTCAGGTGTGTGTTCTCTCATATAATGTGTAAGGTATTAATAGTATTTCTCGAAAAAGAAACAGTAAGATGTTACCACACAAAGCACATATTTTGAGGTTATCCGACAAAACATTTTTGTAGTGTATGTCTTACACAACTAAAGTTATATTGCACTAAAGCAGTATTTAACCATGGTTACTACTAGGGCTGAAACTATTTTTATAGAAACTTGAGTAACTCGTTCAATCTGTGCTGCTCAGTAGTCACTGTTTCGGATGATTATTGCTGTTGCACAAAGTGTTTACGCTGTGGATACGTGAGGTAGACTTGATTTATTGGCGCGGATTGCAAAATGGAGAAATGGAGAGAAAATAGCGAGGAGCGAGGTGAAGAGATATGCCAGAGAAAATGACAGAAAGTGTCCAAAGTTTAGGATAATTTTAAGCTGAAAATCTCTGTACAGTGTGTCTATTGTAAAACCGTACTTGCCTACCACAATAGCACGACGTCAATGCTTCAGCATCTCAGGAGAAAGAGAGTGGACCGGACACAAGGTAATGTTAACATTAGCATTTCAGTATGATTGCTAGTTGAGATGAAGTTAATTAGTTAGTTAATTATGGCTATATGTAATGGCTAAAAAACGTAAATCAATATGTTGGCTAGTTTTGATATCCCTAAGTTGGCTAAGTTTTGCTCAAGAAAAAAACACAGAAAATATAATGCTGCAGTCAATTTGTGAAAGTATGAGCTTAACTCATGTTGCTATTATGATAGTATGACACACACACAGAGAGAGAGAGAGAAACACACACATACTCCCCTTACAGTGATGCATAAAATGCCACATAAAATATCAGGTGGTTTAAGTAGAAAGTGGAGCCTAAAATGGACCAATCCAATACACCAGATATATTCAGTTTATTTGATTTTAGTGAGTAGGCAACTTACATACAGTATGATATTTAGCCCTAGTAATAGATATCAATAATACTAATTATTTCACTTCTTTTTCAGTAAATCACTTCGTGTATACATCTGCACCATGTTCAGCTGAGCAAGCAGCTCAACAGACAGAATTCACAGACAGCATTTTGAAAATGATTTTCTCAGACATGCGCCCACTGTCCATGGTGCAGAATGAAGGCTTTCAAAGGATGATTTTAACTTTCAGTCACAGGTACATGCTTCCTTCAATAACCTACTTCATGAAAATGATGGAGAAAAAGTATGAAGAAATCAAAGGCAAGTTGAAGAACACCCTTAAGGAGACAGCATTGCACTCACAACTGACATTTGGATGAGCTGTGCTACAGAGGCATATCTGGGGGTGACATGCCACTTTCTTGGGGAGGATTGGCAAATGGAGTCTCACAGCCTGACATCGATGCCCCTTGAAGAGAGACACACTGCTGCAAACATGGCAGAGTGGCTTGAGGATTTTATTGCCAAATTCAACATTCTACCAGAGAAAATCAAAGCTTTTGTCCACGACAACGGTGCTAATGTCATAGCAACAGTGAAGAATTTGACAGAAAAGCATGGATGGGCATCAGTGCGATGTGCAGGTCACACCCTGAACTTGGATGTGCAAAGAGCTCTGAAGAACCACAAAGCTATCTCCAAGTGTGTGGCTACAGCAAGATGCCTTGTCGAACATTTTAAAAGGAGTGAGCTGACATGCACTAAGGGCAGCCCAATGAAAGGGAACATGGAGCCTCCAGCACAGCACAAGACAACCCAGAACGCATGTCAAGGGTGCAACATCATTCCTCGACAATATACTGGGATCATCATCAGACTCCAGCACCAGTGATGAAGAGGATGAGGAGCAGCAGTTCATCCAAACTGTGCTGATGGAGGTCTTGATGAATTTTGGAGAACAGCTCCTGTCCAAGAAGGAGAATACGCTGTCATGTTGGAAAACAAATGCAGTGCACTATCCAACATTGGCAAAGCTGGCAAAGTGTATTCTGGCAACATACATGCCATCAGAGCATCTGTTTTCTGCAGCAGGAAACATTGCATCAAAACGCAGAGCAAGCCGCATGTTGATATACTCACTTTTCTTCATTGCAACCACCACATGCTCCTTTAAAGGCTTACACACACATGCATGCACATACACACACACACACACACACACACACACCATATCAACCTCATCCAGGAGATATGATCCTGCCAGAATTTTTAATTTTATTTTTTTGCCTCCTACTAATGCTACAAAGCCTTCCATGAAGACAGTAAAGGCTTACGTTATGCCTGAGCTGTAGTTAGGTTGAAACTTGTAATTCTGAAAGTTAAGTTGCACCAACTTAAACCAATGTTTATGTATTATTATTGTTATTATTATTTAAATTGAGTTTTACAGTAGGTTTAAAGAACAAAGGTTGTGAGGGTCATGGTGCCTGCCCCATGGCCATTTTACTGAAACTCCAACGGTATTTTTCCACTGTTGCTGACATCATGGTCCAAACCCGAGCTGGATGGTGAGTCAGCTGGGTGTGCAATCATGAATGGCAGGATGCCCTGGCACTTCTTGGTTTCATGTGTATAAAAACAATACACTATACAGTATACAATACAATTTTCTAACTGTTTCCTTTCATTGAAATAATATTACAATATTATATTATTGAAACAAATATTACAAAGAATGAATTAATAAGTAAAGTTAAGGGATAGTAGCAGATAATATTAAAGATAAAGGAATGATAAAGTTATTATTACCCAGTTGTGACAGGTCGGAGGGCGGGGCCGGGTCGTGATTCCGCACACCCGGCCCCTAATCAGGCTAATCAAGCCTCAAAGAGGGATAAAGGCCGACTGGAAGCTGCAGTGCGAGAGAGAGAGAGAGAGAGAGAGAGAGAGAGAGAGAGAGAGAGAGAGAGATTTACGTACAGCTGTCAGTGTTTGTTTTCTTATTAAAATATTATTTATATTGTCAAGCCGGTTCTAGCCTCCTCCTTTCCCTTTAATCACTTTACACCAGTATACAACAGTTAGTTCTGGTCCTCGAATATTATTGGATGATAGACGATCCATGAGTACTGATGTCTCACACCATCAGCACTCGGATGCTTCACTGTTTGTATCACTCCACTTGTGTTCGCACCGTTCTAAATGAAAGTGTAAGAGCAGCGCAGATGTATAAAAGAGCCATGTGTGTCTTTTCATTTTGCCTTGTGCCATTAAAGATTTAAGCACTTGATACTTGATATGTCACATTTAGGATATTCTCAATATTTCATACATAAGCCTTGCATTAGTAGCGATTTAAAACGAAAGATCAGATAAAAGCACACTCAAGATTCTAGCAGCTAAAAGCATTTGTTACTTCAAAGTTGTGAAGGATAAGGCCATATGCTAAGGCAATTAATGTGACTCTAAATGAGACTTGACAGCAAACACAACAAATAGGACGTGTGATAATGAAGGGTCTGCGAGATAATTACTTCCCCTCAATTAGTCACGATCGTGACCTAATTTTCAATCAAAGGCAGAGAAGAGCTGCGAGCGTATTTCTTAACTCAATTTAACACTTGCATGCACTGCTGGAGACAACCATGGAAGATAAAATAAACTGCCAGAATTTCTGCATATATAAATAGAGAGAGAGGTGTGAATCCATATTGGTCTAATTCATGTGTTAATCAATTAAGACATTGATGAGTTTTGCAGGTTGAATACCAAAAAATATATTGCCTGGCTTGCGCTATGTAGCATACCAAACCTATTGTACCATAATAACATCCAGCACTGGAACACACAGAACAAATTGATCATTTTGGGATGCAGTATGTTCAAAATAGCATACCATCTTACAAGTCTCTGAATTTTTGCTGTATATAGTATGCATACTTGCACAGAAAGCAATTTTCTATATGTGTAGAATGACCTGGATGACCTACTAAATTAGCCAAAATGTGCAGTATACACCAAATCACAATGCATGAAATACTGTATCCCGAAATGAAATATGCTGACCTTGACCATCCAGATTATTTGTGATAAATTAACTGAAAGTAATATCTGCATTTTAACATCTCTAATTTGACAAATTATTTGATCAAATTGCAAAGTGAAGACATTCCTACACAAAATGACATAAAAAAAAATGCAATAATTGTGTCTGTTTCAAAGATCAGGTGATAAAACTGTAGCATACAACTGTTTGAAATGTGTAGCACTGCAAAATATGCGCTTTTAAAACATAAGAAAAAAGTGTTATGCTATTATTATATTCTGAACCATTGTCTTTGCATCTGCTGAGCAAAAAACATCTTCTACCACATGACAATGGACTCAGTTTTGGCAAGGAAGTATTTTTGAACCTGCAGCTAAAGTGTTGTTGTAGAGAGATCTCCTAATGTCCTCGCTCTGATGTTGTGTTTGTTGGTCACTCACAAAGGTCTGGTGTTGTCTAATGAGCCCCTCTGGGTGCAGTGTCAGATGCCTGTACAGTATATACTGACCTTATCCACAGGCAGTCAGACCCTACTGCTGTGTGTATGCTTTGTAAGGACATAGATATTTGAGCTATGGGGACAGCAGTAGCTATATCGAGAACTTGAGCAAATCCACTTAAAATTATACAATATGATACATCGGATATCAGATATGATACTTTCTAGTGTTGTAGGACTTGAGACCGGACTCAACCTCGGACTCGGTTTCATTTTGACTCAGTCTTGACTCAGATTCGAACAAGTGTGGAGTCTGACATTGTCTGACTGATCAACCAGTCCAGTCCCTTCAAAATATATAACATGAGCGCTCTCAATATATTAATCTCAATAATTCAGTTGCATTGGTTTATTACTCAGAAAAACAGTATGAGGATATTAAATTAAACTGCTGAATGAATTGGATGTTTACCTACAATCATTTGAAACAAAAGGCAACTTTTTTGAGAGGTAACTTTGAGAAACTTCAACTGGTGATGTGTCATCATGTGAATAGTGTACAATGTTAAAAAATTCAAATTAAAATCTAAGATTTCGAGAATAAAGTCTAAATGTTTTGAGAATAATCTCATAATAATACTTTTAAGGGAATAAAGTCATAGGGTGGGTTGCACCAACTAGGATTAATCTTAATTTAGATTAAATCAAGGTTTATCAAATAATTATGCTTTAAACTTTGTTTGAAAATAGTCAGGGTTACATTTAAACCATTATTTTGATCCTGATTTAAATTTCACAGAAAATCTAGATTTAATTTAACCTTGTACGAACCCACATCCAAAAAATAATAAAAAATAAATTGATCAATTGTCACACATTATACATACATTTCTGCATATACATGGTGAAATTATTTATTTTTCACATATCCCAGCTAAGCTGGGGTCAGAGTGCAGGGTCAGCCATGATACTACCTTCTGGTCAGTAACCCAGAGCCTTAACCGCTGAGCCACCACTGAATCCTCCACGTGGAGGATGTTGTATTTTGGCTTCGCTATACGCAATGCATCATTTAAATGAATTAAAACTGGCTGAATACTGTTCACAACACTCGATACTGTCATTTAAGGGTTCATTTTAAGATGTACTTAATATTTCACAACTTAGTCCCACTGTCCACATATGTGGACATCCATATTTATGAAAACTATTTGCTCTAGAATTTTTTAATTTTTTAATTTTATTGCTTGTTTATTAGGTGCTACTTGTTATGTGTAAAAAAAAAAAAAAGGGAAATGTAAAATGCACACAGCAGTCACTTGCTCCATTACTTTAAACTCTGATTTAAACAGAGTTTTAGGAATTAACTTTAAACTTGCAACTGAGGTGGTTTAAATAAAAAACACACAATTAAACAAGAATGTCTAGGTAAGCATACAGTTGATGTGCTGCTACCAGTCTGAAGACGTTTATCATATTATTTATGTTTATTATGGCTGGAAATTTCTTTCAAATCTGGAGTGTGATGCTCATCTTGGTGGTTGCATGAATAATAAACAATGTCTCAAGTCACAATAAAAACAATACAACAGTTTCTATATTATCAAAATAACTTTTAATATCTGCAGAAATCACCATCACGCTCCGTCTTTTGCTATCACACACTCTCAAACGCGGACACACACCCACACGAGCAACAAACAGAGCCTTCTTGTCAGCACACCCATGCAAATTAGTGGGGTTGTAAACAGTTGTTTAGCAATGGAAAAGCTATTTACAAGAATAGTGACACTCGTTGCTGTTGAGAAGTATACTTAAGCTTACATCTTGGTAATTTGAAACGATGTTACTGCTCACGAGAGCCACAGCAAACACAGGTAATTCCACACACAATCTCTCTTAGTTTCTCTCTTTGTCACTCTGTCGCTCACACACACACACACACACACACACACACACACTACCTTCTTACTCCAATAAGTGCTTAAAAGCAGCACAAGCCTCTTTTACTAGTTCTAATGTGACGTTTTCACACTAGCAACGAAGGTTTGGGCTGTATAAAAGCAGGACAATGAATCCGTTGTGGAAGAAAGTAGTTCAGTTCACTAGAGCGTTTTATGGACAAATAATCAAATGTCCTAAGATAAAACCTTGAAAAATGTCTTAAGTTGTGGAATAAGTGGAATAATTGACAGACTCTACAGCGAATTGTGGCTGCATGACCTTCCTGGGGTGTGCATTATTTTCCAATAATTCAATGACCTTTGTCAGTTAGTCCTTACTTAAAATTAAGTGTTGCAACACTTGAATTAAAATAAAACTTGGATCAACAACCCTTGGATTATCTCTAAACTCTGCTTAAATGCACCCACCCATAAAGTTTCAAGAATAAATTTGTAGCATTATGAGTTTTAAGTCATAATATTTTGAAAATAAAGTACAAAATTACTAGAATAAACAGCGCATAATCATCACAACGGTAGAACGGATGCTGAGCCAGCAGCTTCATTAATGCAAGAAATTGATATGAAGGAATTAGATACATTTTGCTTTAGGATAGGATTTAACAATAAAGAAATCCTTGCACTTTTAGCGCATCAGCACAGAGTTATTGTTAGTTTCCAGACAGTGGTTATGTAGGAAATGTATTTTATTCAGAAGAAAGTATCAGATGCCAGGTGATGCTTATTGTTGGTTTTTGCTCTCAAAATAATAGTATAACTGATCGGATGTGTAACGAACTCCATTTTGCAGAAGAGTTTAATTAACACATCCAAATCAGAAATCACGAACGTAGTAAGTAATACAGGGAGGTTGGCGACAGGTAATCAATCCAAACAGGCAAACAATTCAAAAGAGGAAATCCAAGAACGTAATTCCAATAAACACGAAGCAGAATGAGATAGCAACAGATAAACACTTGGTAAGACAGGTGAACTGACAATAATTCACAAGGTGTGAGTGAGTGTGCATGGCTTAAATACAGAGCAAACAGGAAGTGACATGGCAGGAACTAATGTGGCAAGAAACAGGAAGTGGCAGAGTTCAGTATTCAGGTGAGGGATCCCTCTGGTGGACGGGAGGCCGCTCAGATGTTACAGGATGTTGACGTTGAACTCTGTCATGATCTCGGTCTGGACTCGGATGAGCTTGTCTCGACTACAACACTGATACTTTCTTTTATAATGAAAAATACTTCCCTTCAAAGAAGACGATTCTAAACCTTCAAGAAAGATTCAAAGTACTAATAAAATATCACAATTAGTGACATTGGCCATGTCAATTCCATTGTACAAAAGGTCAGATTTCCATGACACCTTTTAAGCACACACAATGCTCCTTGGAATCATCATAACAAATACTAATAATCCATGAATTCTCAAATTCATGTTAACATTTCACTCAAACTTTTATCCTGATAATATAATTTGTTATAAAACAAAACTATAGTACATTAGAAAAATACAAAATAGATTCATTTTCTAAGGTGGACTTTTGAAAGACACTGTAAATGGGGGATATATGGGACATGTTTAGCCATACTAAGAATAAATATAAGATATTATTTTAATATGGAAATCCATTCCTTCCATATAGAATTTCAACTATTACAAGCTATATGCTAATGAACTGAAGTTCAGCTTGTTACAGCGTATTATGTTATTGATGACATGATAATATAAGATACGATAGACTTTACATTACATACTGTGAATTATGTGACTCTATTTGACCTTGAGATAGCTGAAAGTCATGCGATGAGATTAAACCTCGTTCAGATTCACTGAAATAACACAGCACAAAAAGCCACTCTGTCATGTCAACCTCCATTTCCTTTTTAAGTGGACACATGCACATTAAAATAGTTATGCTTTCATATTTTACTGAAAGGCTTTGAATAAAAGGTCAGAGATCATACAACTTTCAGTATCAAAGATGTGGATTAGATTCAAGGTTTAAATGCAACTCCAGTTTAAAGGACTTCTATTGCTCAGAGACGTGTTTGAAATGTTTAATGATTGTTACATTGCTTAAGATGAGTGACACTAATTGCCAATCTAATTGTGTTGAAATATCAGTTCATTATATGTATTTATTTCCTCAAACTACTTTACACAAATAAGATTTGAAAGCTACGGCAGAGGGGATTTGCATTGCATAGCAACGTAACCCTTGTATGGCCTCACAGGTCAATTTGACCTGTTTTAACTTTTAACATTGATTTACATCAACTTAAGTTTGCTGACTGAAACTTCAATGCATCCCCCGCAGAGGTGATCTGAACTTGCCAATGTCATTTTTTATAATTTAATGTATTTACAAACAAAGCTATAAAAAAGGACCTCCTTTGTAACTCAGGGTGAATTTGATTAACCAGTTAAGACCAGAGAAAGCTGTAAAATGGTAGAAAAGTTAAAAATGTTATTTAAAAGTACACTCATAATTGCACACACACACACACACACACACACACACACACACACACACACACACAAATATTTTAAACAAATAATCTTATGTATATATTCCAGACTACTGATGATGAATATACAAATATTATACATTGCAAAGCTGAGGTTCTTTGCTTTCAAATGACAACAAGATTACAGCTGTAGTTCCTTCAGAGGCCAAGATATTCCAAAAAACATGGGGAAGGGAAGGGGCTTCCCGAAAAAGTCTGGATGTCTATGGGCATAGTCACAAAACATGTTGGGGCACCCCCTACTTTTCAGATCTTTATATTGTGATAAAAGGTGACAGAGAAAAAAAATTCTAGTCTTTGCTGCAATCTAGTGGAATGATCTAAGACAGAGCCTTTTTTACAAGCATTTGAAATTAAAGATAAAAAATGAGTCAAGTAGGTGCTTGATCGTTAAGACCATCCAAGGGTTAAAATTCTATCTGTTCCGTATACAAAGCTTTTGTATGCATAGGCGGGGTGTGTTTAAGGCTGGAGACAACTTAGCTTTCTCCTGACCACAGGCATGGTGTGTGTATTTATGAATACAGATATCGATAGAGAAATCCGATTGCTACCCAGTATTATGCTGCTTATAACTGCTGGTCTAGGATCAGTTTCCCCACCTCAAATCCAAACCTTAATTACTAGTGAGAAGGGAATAGCTGTCTCCAGATCAGTGACTTCAGATAAATTCATCTTACATCATCAAATAAAATGTAATAAAATGTTTTATTTAAAATTGTTAAAACAAATATTACATAAAAGGAGTTCATCAAGTTTTAATTAAATATCCACTTTAAAACAATATGCAATCAACTCTCAATCAAATTTGGAACTAGCCTGTAATGAGATCACATCAAATAAATTACAAAATAAATTTACCAGAATCCAATGAACTTGTGAAGACGGTTCACTCAATTTTGAAACGGGACTATCTGTTTCTACAACCAATGAGGACAGGTTCTGGAATCCACTTGAAAACAAAGATTATTCTTTTAAATGCTATTTGGTGACACTAGTGGTGCAGAAATTACACACTTCTGCTTGAAATTATCAGAATATTGTTCCAAGTACCCCACTATCTGTGATAAGCACTCTAAAGGCTGTCTCGGTAATCAAGGTCCAATTTGGTTGCTTAGGAGACCTGGCTGGAGTCTCTCAGCACACCCTGGATTCAAACTTGTGACTCAAGGGGTGGTAGTCAGCATCTTTACTCGCTGAGCTACCCAGGCCCCTGACAGCCACTTTTAAAAAACTTAAAGTACATTCAAATCACATGATTTGGCATTATGAGCATTGTGCTACAGGAACTTGCATGAAGGGTCTAAAATTATCATTACTCATCAAGCGAGTAAATAAAATGTTACTTTTGAATGTAAAAATTGCAACATTATATGAATTAAATGTAATTGTAAGCATGATGGTTTGGGCCCAAATGCAACAAACCTTTTGTGTTAAGGAAAAGGGTTTTCTTAACTTTAGGGGTTTGGTGCAACAATCAGCTGATGGTACTGTAAGTGACATGCAAGATTTAAATCAAAGACATCTACCTCATTGGAAAAGACAACATCAGAAGCTTAAACCTAAAGCCTATTCTTCTCCAAAACAGCATGTTTTTTCCCACATACAATATTTGGAATAAAAAAATCAAATAAAAAAACAAAAAAAACAACATGAAGACAATGCAGCATGCATATGGAGATACTTGTAATGTGTGTAGGAGGAGGCAGACAGGGAGTGAGGATCTATGTGCAGGCTTTATTAAACAAGAATGAAAAACATGACCAACAGGAACAAATGAAACATCCACGGTGGGAAAAACTGAAACTAAAACATGAAAACATCAGGGGGTACACAAACTGGTTAAACACGGCAAGACAGGCAAGGCAGGCAAGACAACTACATCCAGACACATCAACGATCGACAGGGGAATGGAGAAACAGCAGGGTTTAAATACACAGGAGACATGATGATGACAAACGACAATCAGGTGAGCACAATGACACAGGGCTGGCAGTGATGAGGGCCGGGAATCATGGGAAGTGTAGTGCATGACAATTGACAAGTGAGACACGGGGCAGACAACAGGGTATCATGACATAATCCCCCAACGGAGCGGCTTCCAGACGCTCCTCAATAAAACCTGAAAAGGGAATACCCAAAAAAAACTAAAATCGTCCAAGGAGTGGGGGGCAGGCAGACCAAAGAGGGTACAAGGGGCAAACAGACAGACCAAGGGAGCACAAGGGGCAGACAGGCAGTCCAAGGGGGGCACACGGGGAAGACAGGAAGTCCAAGGGGGCACAGAGGGCAAGAAGGCAGTCCAAGGGGGCACAGGGAGCAGACAGGCAGTCCAAGGAGGCACAGGGGGCATGATGATGACAAACGACAATCAGGTGAGCACAATGACACAGGGCTGGCAGTGATGAGGGCCGGGAATCATGGGAAGTGTAGTGCATGACAATTGACCATAGTCCGATAGACTTCTATGTATCGCTGAACCGGAGCGTGTAGCGTGGAAATTTCTTGGGTAAGCTCACGCCGCGAATGGGTCGCGAGTCGAGACTGCAATAAATAAAAATAAAAACGAATAGGCTACAATGGCCCTCCAACTGTTTTTTGATGTTTAAAAACCCGGACACATTGTAAAATGACGCCATTCTATATATCTCTGAACCGGAGCGTGTAGCGTTGAAATTTCACGTCTTGGGTAAGCTCACGCCGCGAATGGGTCGAGAGTTGAGACTGCAATAAATAAAAATAAAAAGGAATAGGCTACAATGGCCCTCCAACTGTTTTTTTATGTTTCAAAACCGGACGCGTCGTAAAATGACGCCAAAGGTACACCCAGCGTGTCAATAAGTGACGCCAAGGGGTCCTGCCCGAGTGTCCATATGTGACGAGTTGGGGTGTGAGAACGTGTTGGCCACAGACAAAAAGCTTCTTCGTGTCCTCGCGAGAGCTGTTGAAGAGCTTGATCTTGAGTGGTTCCCTCCAGAAGAACCGGAAAAGTCTTGAGTGGATGAATGGTTTTTGCAAACTGGCTGCTGTCAACAGACCACGGTCTGGAGGAGCACACCATTCTTCTCTGAGGTCCACATGGATCTCACAAAGACCTGCTGTGCATCTTACTCTTTAAACTCTTTATTCTAACTTCGCTAAAGTGTGCAGCGCCAAGGAAAAAGGTTACTCAAAGCTTCCCCCAGTGGAACAGGTGGTCGCAGCACACCTCTTCCAATAATACTGCCATGGAATGGATATCCCGCCCCTGTAACTAACACAAAGATAAAGAAGTGCAAACACAAAAGAAAAAAAATATTTTGCACTTATTATTAAATAAATACACAATGCTGTGGGGTAGAGACCTAAAAACACATTAGGCTAAAGCCCTAAGTCTTATCAAGCTATGTTTCCAATTTGAAGGTGATACTAGCAAAAATTTGCTTTCTGTAAGCCTTTGTCTAAGTGCTTGTTTGGGTGCATTGCGTCACAGCGTTGTCAAGGAGACTGCAGGGGTCTATGTCACAGCAAGCATGCGTGTTTGAATCTTCCAATGAGAAGTGTCCTCACTTATGAAATGACTTGATAATTCTACTATTTTGCGAAATATCAACACCCACATATGGCCGAATTCTTAATTTCATTGGGTACATTTCCTCATCAATCATAACCCTTTAGAGTTCTATTGGTAGATTTTTTTATCCCAACAAATTAGCCTATGCATGAACAGACGTCATCAGAAACGGCTGTTCTCATGAGCTATTTTCTAAAACTATGAATCCAGTTTTATTCAGAAAACACCATGGGTGCGATACTTCTGTTTCAGACACTATATGTTCTACACTCATTTATATATTTTATTTTTTATCAAAGGGCACGTTAGACGCGCATAGTTTGTCAAATACAAAGGATGACGTCATCGTGTTTACCAGAATTCATGATGTAACAAATGGAATTCTATGGATTCTTATACAACTTTGCGTGTTTTTGGGCAAAGATTTACTATGGATGTCATGTCATGGACTATTGCAGTCAAAAGAGATGGATGTCATCATTGCTGGATCAAAACCTTCACTGGTATAGCAAAAACTTTTATGGACTTCCTGATTTGTTTTTGTGCTGTCTATTGTGCACTCTTTACACAAAATAAGAAATCATCATCTGAAAGTCATTTAGATTGACCAATGCTTTCATTGGAAGGAATCTGCAGCCTTAGATATTTTAAATGGTGTATTGGTTAAATAGATTAGTTAATAAAGCAATACTAAACACATATGCTAAATGTAAATATGTTACATTTTTTAAATATCTAAGTCCCTCATTTTGTCTGTTATGGATTGCTCAATTGGAAACATCTTAGTCTCAGATCACACCCTGGTTAAAAAGGGTGTTTAGAGGTGTTGCCACATACGGAGAAAAATAAATC
Organism: Xyrauchen texanus; assembly: GCF_025860055.1. NCBI lineage: Eukaryota > Metazoa > Chordata > Actinopteri > Cypriniformes > Catostomidae > Xyrauchen > Xyrauchen texanus. Next base: position 4,570,361 of record NC_068317.1, read on the forward strand.
ATATAGTTGGCACTTTAATGTACTGTGGCAGGTGGAGGGCGGGGCCGGGTCGTGATCCTACACACCCCGTCCCGTATTAGGCTAATTATGCCTCCGTGAGTGTAAAGGGATCAATGCAAATGAGGAGGCGAGAACCGGCTTGACGATATAAATAATAGTTTTAATGATAAACTTAAAAGACAACATAAACACACACATGACGGACATGTCCGTAAACGATATCTCTCTCCCACACGATCCTCTACAGTCAGCCTTTATCCCTCACGTCCCTCCGCCCTGCCACATATATCCTTTTGCAAAATCCTGATTTCCAACAAATGTTAAATGCTGAAATTAATGTTTATATGGAGACCAACTGGTCCTCAGTATCTTCTGTGGGCGTGGCTTAGAAGGCCCTTAAGGCTGTTCTTAGGGGCCAGATCATACATTATGCCTCATTCATCAAAAAATCCAAAGCACGAGAACTCGTGGAGTTGGAAGGAAATATTAAAAGTGCCTAGGCAGAGCTGAAGCGCTGAATGTCATCTGATGGCCCCTGATTGAAATACAGATATAATACTATTTTGTCGTGGAAGGTGGAGTTTTGGCTATTCAGTGCAAGACAGTCATACTTTGAGTCGAGGGACAAAGCAGGGAAGCTTTTGGCTAGAAATATAAAGCAGAGAGAGTCTTTTTCTACCATTCCTTCAGTGAAATCTGCTGGTGGTGAAATATTTGCCTGCTATTGCCTTTAGAGCCTCCTACGGTGTCACCTCCCTCGGCTCCACCTCCCGAGCCTTCCGTGGCTCCACCTTCCACGGCTCCGCCTCCCGAGCCTTCCTTGGCTCCGCCTCCCTCAGCTCCGCCTCCGGAACCTTCTACGACGTTGCCTCCTGAGCAGTCCACAGCTCCGCCTACCTCGGCTCCGCCCTTGGAGTTCCCCATGGCTGTGGTCCTGAGGCCGACTCCCAGACCTCCAGACCCTGTCTTTGCTCTGTGGCCAGCTCCCAGGCCACCTGACCCAGTCCTCGTCTTTTGGCCACCTTGGACTGCCTGTCTGCCCCCTGTGCCTCCTTGGACTGCCTGTCTGCCCCTTGTGCCCCCTTGGACTGCCTGTCTGCCCCTTGTGCCCCTTTGGACTGTCTGTTTGCTCCTTGTGCTCCCCTGGTCTTTCTGTTGCCCCTTGTACCCTCTTTGGTCTGCCTGCCCCCACTCACTCCTTGGACGCCTGGAAGCCGCTCCTTTGAGGGTGGTTATGTCACGATCCCCTGTTATCTGCCCCGTGTCTCACTTGTCAATTGTCATGCACTACACTTCCCATGATTCCTGGCCCTCATCACTTCCAGCCCTGTGTCATTGTGCTCACCTGATTGTCGTTTGTCATCATCATGTCTCCTGTGTATTTAAACCCTGCTGTTTCTCCATTCCCTTATCGATCGTTGATGTGTCTGGATGTAGTTGTCTTGCCTGCCTTGCCGTGTTTAACCAGTTTGTGTACCCCCCGATGTTTTCATGTTTTAGTTTCAGTTTTTTCCCACCGTGGATTTTTTATTTGTTCCTGTTTGTCATGTTTTTCATTCTTGATTAATAAAGCCTGCACATAGATCCTCACTCCCTGTCTGCCTCCTCCTACACACGTTACAGATACATATAGATCAGGTGGGGTTTATTCGGGCCATAGCTATTCTGATAACATTAGGCATTTCAACAATATCATGTGGTTAGTGGTAAATGATCAGACTCCAGTAGCGGCCATCTCACTTGACGCTGAATTACCTAGCAAGCCTAGGTATTGTAAAAATCATGGATTTAAATTAATGCTGTACATTTTAGAAGGTTAAATCGGTAAAATCAGGGCAAGATCTCAGCTTTCCAACAATACCTAGATTGAGCTTCTAGTCCACTCAGAGGCTGAGATAGTTGACGAAAGATTGGGGAAGGTGCGTGGAACCACAAAATACTGAATGTCTATTGACAAGCAGGTGGCGAGTGCTCAGCTGCGATAGGTCGGCACCTGCATATCAGATTCTGCATATTGTGATTGAAGGTAATAGAGGAAAAAGTATTTTTCCTAGTACTTGCTGGCCTGAAGTGGAATGAAACACTTTTTGTAGAGACATAGAGCAGAGTGGGAATCACATGCTTTCAAAGAAAGGAAAACAAATAATAATAAAAAAAACAATGTATGTAAACTTTATGTAACAGATTGTAAAAAATATTTATGTTCAGGGGTTTTCTGTAAAATGAGACCCATATTTGGCAATTAGTCCACTTTATGTTTGTGCAGTGGCGGTTCTAGACAAATTTTACTAGGGGGGCCAAGGAGGGGCCAGTGTTTAACCAGAGGGGCACATAAAAATGGCAACAAATGATATTTTAAGATTATAAACTTTATTTTACTTTAAAATCATATAAACATTTATTTTGTACAAGAGTGAGTGGAGGTTCAAAAGAGGTAGGGACATACAAAATGAAAAATACAGTACAGGGTACAAATACAGGGTGTCAATTCAATGTGAACAAAACTCCAGTGTACAACAATGTGCCATTTCCTATTTATGGAAGCCCCACTACTGTGGACAGTTGAGTCCACACTTTAGTATTTGAATTGGCACAACAATGCTGGATCAATTGAATTTGAATAAATAGATACACTACACTACATTAACAGGATACGGCGGTTGTGCTGTCTGGAAAAACGGTCCACAAATACATCAAGATCCAGAGCCTTGGCCCTTCTGGACTCTATGCTCAGGACACCAAGATTATCTCATCAGTAGTGGTGGACCGCAGGAAGGTTTTTATCAATTTCAGTGTGGAGAAACTGCGTTCGCAAGAGGCTGAGCTTACAGGAAGGGTTACAGCAATCTTGCAAAGTCTAAAGAGCTCAAAGAAAACTTCCCTGTATGGCTCAATAAAACAAACCAGCTAAACTGTACTGCATGGCTTTTTAACTTCACCACTCTGTATTTTTCTGTCCAAAACTCTCTTAAATTGATGGAGCTCATGCCCTAAATCATCAATGTCTGCATTATACAAACGGCCAAATGAAAAAACATTGCTCTCCTTTAAAAAGGCATCACTCTGGGGGCTGAGAGACTGTATGCTTCTCATGAGCTCACAGTTGGTATTGGAGAAACGTCTGTTCAACTCACTGAGCATGCTGTCAATTACAGGATAGAAAAATGACGTGCGAAACATATCTTTGTCACATTCTACCTCCCTCGGACCAACAGTGCTTAGTGTGCAGTAGCCACTGAGTCTAGAGTGGCGAAACATTTTCTGATGTTTCGCCACTGACGTTGTTGCAGAATCACACTGCTCACAAATATTCAGTGCTTCATCCCACAACTTATCAAAGAAAGACTCCTGCCTGTGGTCTTTCAATGTTTTGACTAAAGCATTTACTAAGTCAACAGCTCTTGACAGATCAGCAGTTTCTGACTGTAACATGCCAGACAGTAGCTTTGTCTCCCCAAACAACTTAAGCAAAGTAACAAGATGCACAACAAATTCTAGGTCAATTTGAGCCAGAAGACCTCGGCCTCAACAGTTTTTTCACCATGACGTTCTTGAGCAATCTCTTGCAGTAGTCGTTTAAGGGCAGGTAGAGTGTCCATAATATTACGTAGGGCTAGAAATCGGCACGCCCAACGTGTGTCGCTTAAACGTTGCAGCTCTCTTGTTCTGCCATACATTTCTCTTTGGAGAGACAGCCATTTTGGGTGCACATATGAGGCAGAGGTAAAAATATAAAGACTCTGTAACAAAAAAAAAAACTCCTCTGTTTCTGGGACACTTTTGACTACATCAACTAACACTAAATTGAGACAATGTGCACTACAATTGATGTAGAAGGCAAATTTAGCCTGTTCTTTGATCCTTGCCTGAACCCCTGAATGCTTACCGCTCATAACGGCAGCGCCATCGTACGCTTGGCCTACGAGTTTATTTTTGTAGTTCAGGCCATAACGTTCCAGTAATTGCACTATTTTTCCAGTAAGCCCTGCTGCATCTAACCTCTCTGCAGATTCAAAATGGAGAAAACTCTCCTTAATGGCCCCATTGTAATAGTACCTGAGTGTGAAATAAATCTGTTCCCTTTTTGAAATATCCTTTGTTTCATCTGCCATGATGCTAGAAACCTCACTGTTCTTCACTTCATCTATGATTTCAGACTGAACCATTTCTGCCAAACAACCCAAAACCTCATTCTGGATGATCTTGCTTGTGTACTTTGCATTGTGAATGGAAGTTAATCTTCTCTTAACAAGTGGGTCGTGGTTAGCAACTGTTTTAAGAATTTCCCTAAAGTTTCCTTTGTTATTGGACTCTTCAGATTCATCATGTCCTCTTTGTGCTATATTTTGTGTAGCTGTAAGTAACAGCACTTCCCCAACTGTTTTAATATATGCCCGATTTTCTTGTACTTGTTTAGTATGTTCTTTGTCAAGAAGATCTGCTAGTGTTGCATCAGTTTTAACAGCTCTTTAATAATCCCTCCATGCCATCATTGCACACTTTTGCAAAGTTTCAGTACAAGTTTCAGTTTGCAAAGTTTCAGTACATGCAAAGTTCAGACTTTGCATGTACTGAAAACCCTGCATCTCTCATAGTTGCTTTTTTCCAGTTTATAAAACCGTGTGTTGAAACAAAAACAGTGTCAGGGGCATTTGGTGTGCTAAAATGTCTACATGCATAGCAATATGTTGAGTCCATCATGACAGAATACTCAAGCCATGGATGAAGATTATACCAGTTTGGTCTGAAGCTCCGTCTTCTGTCCCCCATCAAAGTGGTAGGGAATGTATTCAAGTTGGGCTGTACTGGTACATCATTCTTGGACTTGCTGATATCTGTTGAAAGATGTACAGTAAACTACAACATTTATTTACATATGCATGTACAGGTGAAACTTGAAAAATTAGAATATCCTGCAAAAGTTATAATTTTTATGATTATGGCTTACAGCTTATGAAAACCCCAAATTCATAATCTCAGAAAATTAGAATATTACATGAAATCAATAAAAAAAAATGATTTTTAATACAGAAATGTAGCCCTCTGAAAAGTATAATCATGCATATGTATATAGTTATATATACTAAATATATTAGTTTCACCTTTTAAGTTGAATTACTGACATACATGAACTTTTGCACGATATTCTAATTTTTCGAGTTTCACCTGTATATCTGCATGTATTTCAAAAAGTAGGCCAAGTATTTACTTAATAAAAGAAACATTAGAGACATATTGACACAAAAAATAAGTTACAGTAGAAAGCACCATTATAAGGACACATGTAGGATGAAATTATAATTGCACTGCTTTGCAAATAGTAAGAACCTTCTTCATCACAAACCTGATGGTGCAGTACTTGATCAACATGGATCAACTTTCTGTCCCTCTGGCTGTTCCTCTCTCTGTCCCTGTATGTTTTCTTCCTCCTCACCCTCTTCTTCATCCTCCTCACCCTCTAGAATTTCCCTCTCTGTGTCAGAGCCCTCACTTTCATCACATGCCCTCTCTCCAACCTCCACTGACTCCTCTGGCACTCCCTCTTCCTGCTCCTCAACTCTCTCAATGCCTTGATTTGTTTCTCTTACTTTTTTGTTTACTGGGGCAAAAAAGGATGCTATGTCCCTTCCTCGTTTCATGATAACTATTAGAAGAAGGAAAAAAACATAGGGGCATGCATTACACTTACGAGACACTTACATCACTTATGAGATTAAATCGTTTTGCTTACCTTCAACTCTTGCAACAGGAGAAATCTTATAGCTCCTCTCTCCAAGAGTAGTTGCTGAGCTCTCATTCACCGAGCAGCACCGCAGACGGTGTTTGGGTGCGCCACTCTAATTTACCCATGTAGAACGTTGCGTCACATTAGTTCTGCTTTTGGCGCTCGCGTGTAAAATCATAATAAATTCATATTTTTTTATTTGGTCAGCACGGGGGGGCCACAGGGGTGGCCAGGGACATGTCTACAGAGGCACGGGCCTCCCTAGGCCCCCGTGTAGAACCACCACTGTGTTTGTGAGGTGAGCTTTTATATTTGGGTGTGAAAAATTGCAGGCAGCGGACAAAAAATGCAGCAGAGTGTAAGGGGTTAAGAAAAACTTCACTACTTCAAGGGTCAGAAGGTAGAAGGTAATGTCAAACAGTTGAAATACCCATGAAGATATAAATAAGTATTAATACCAGCTGATGCTCCCAAGATATTCCCTTCCACTCCCATTACACACGTACATCTATTCATACTGTTCTACAGCTGTCAGAGACACAAAGGAAGGCCAGCGAGATATGTGAGCTGTGTCAGTGCCAAGGCTGACTTTGATGTTTAATGTCAGAGGACCCAGTGTTGAAGGCACACCTTGGATTCAGTAGGTATCTAAATAACAGCAGCAGAAAAAGCACAGCAGGGAGATTTATGTCATCATGTGTCTAAAGTGGCTGTGTCCCACTGGTAATGTCCGGCGACTCAAGACCATAAATCTGTGTGATGTGGCACAGCCCTGGATGGAGATTGTCAGCATGTTGTCCATGCATTTCACTGACTTACACTCTAATGAGGCAACCCAAGGTCCTTCAAGTGTCATGAAACCCCTATTTCAGCACCAGGGTCAGTTCTCACAACCAGGGGTGGATTTAGTGATTTGGGGGCCCTAGGCAAATTACAGGAATGGGACCCTCTTCATTGTTATTATTTTATTATTATTATATTATTTTATTATATACTGTGGTAAGCCATGAAATCACTTAATTACACAATTTTCTTCAAAAACAATCTTTAATTTCTTTCAAAAACCATAAACTTGGGCAAATCTAATAAAAAAAACTTATAGACTAGTTCTTTCTCAAAGGTGCTCATTGTAGCTGCTTAGCAACAACAAAAAAAGATGAACCAGATGAACTGAACTACCAGATAAATCCAGATAATTCTGTCTCTGTATCACAAGAGTTGCTTATAGCAGCAGGTCAGCTGCTATACATATTATAGCAAATGTACAGTGAAAAATTCTACAATTAAAAATAGACCACTAATAAGAGTCATCAGTTCAGGAATCTTACTACACTGGTCATGCTGAAGATTAAAAAAGAACCAGCTCATAAGAATCATTCATTCGGAAATTGGATTACTCTGGTCGCATCCGAAACCAAAGGTAGCTGTCTTGTCTCCTCGCTGCCCTATCAGTCAATGACACAACAGACAGTGTTTGCGTACGAAGGTACAGTACCTCCAGAAACTGGTTTTGGATAGGCAACTGAGGCGTCCTGTGTTTCATGCTGTAAATTCAAAAGAATGGACTCATTAGAGTCATTCATTCGGGAATCGGATTACTCTGGTCGGTCTGTGTGTTTCGCGCTGTAGATTCAAAAGAACCGACTTATAAGAGTCATTCGTTCGAGAATTGGATTACTCTGGTTGCACTGTGTGTTTTGCACTATAGATTCAAAAGAACCGACTCACAAGAATCATACATTCAAGAATTGGATTACTCTGGTTGCACTGTGTGTTTTGCACTATAGATTCAAAAGAACCGACTCACAAGAATCATACATTCAAGAATCGGATTACTCTGGTTGCACTGTGTGTTTTGCACTATAGATTCAAAAGAACCGACTCATAAGAATCATACATTCAAGAATCGGATTACTCTGGTTGCACTGTGTGTTTTGCACTATAGATTCAAAAGAACCGACTCATAAGAATCATACATTCAAGAATCGGATTACTCTGGTTGCACTGTGTGTTTTGCACTATAGATTCAAAAGAACCGACTCATAAGAATCATACATTCAAGAATCGGATTACTCTGGTTGCACTGTGTGTTTTGCACTATAGATTCAAAAGAACCAACTCATAAGAATCATACATTCAGGAATCGGATTACTCTGGTCATGCTGAAGAACTGACTCATAAGAGTCATTCTTTCAGGAATCAAACTACACTGGTCGCTTTGTGTGTTTCATGCTGTAAAGGCAAAAGAACAGATTAATAAGAAGTATTCATTAAGAAATTGGACTACACTGGTCGCGCTGTGGGTTTCACACTGTAGATTTAGTAGTAGGGTTGCAGCGGTATACTCGTTTCACTGTATGAAAATTGATGGTGATCATACCATGTACATTTCATCTTATCTACGGTATTGAGAAAAAAATGCAACCGGACATAGAATCTCACATGCGCATGCGCATCTCCATTCCTCCTTTCCTGCTTTCACATCATGAATTATTATGAGTCACTGTCTTCTCATAGGACAAGGCTACGCAGTCCCATGAATAAATACGAGACACTGCTGATCATGAACTAAAGTGCACAAATCGGTCACGTCCTGTGATAAATGTTGCTTTTAAACCTGAAAAAGAAAATAGCCCCCAAAATACTGAAATTAACCACAATCCTGTTAAATGTAGAAATTATCAATTATTATTAATTACAATTATGAATTAAAGGAACAGATGCCAACATCATGTGCAACACATGCATACCTGTTAACATCTTAAAAAATGTGTAAAAAGAGCTGTGTTGCACTAAAACAACCAGCATTTTATAATCTTCCTCACTCATTCAATCAGTTCTGCTATTTTTAGCTATTTTGTAATAAATTCTAAAAGCTTTTCACTGATTTTGTCCCAATGTTGGGAAGCCAGTTGCCTCAGATCTGTTCTTGAACATGTTTTTCAGAAACAAATTGAATTTGTTGCTATTTAAGCCCATTCTAAACATCCAGATGTGTGGTTATAAATTCAGAAAACTACAATTTAAGAGCTGCTAATTTACTAAGATGTACTAACCCTGTAATATATAATCACCAATAGTTGCCTATATACAGTCTTCAAAAAATGATTTAGCTGCAGATAATAGCATGCTGTTTCAGCACACTGGCATTAGCACTTCAATTCCGTTTTCACTGATTGAACAACCATGCTTTACTATTTTGAGCTATTTCATAATTAAGGAAATCAAGTTTTTCCCTGGTTTACTTCTGAATGTTGGGAGTGTTCCCTTTTTAGTTAAATTATGATTCTCAGATCTGATCTTGAATGTATTTTTCAGAAAATAATTTATTTGTTGCTATTTTATGCATCCTAAACATCCATTTTTGTGGTTATGAATTGAATTATGCTGCAAATTTGAGAGCTAGATAGCAATCCGCCTCTGTATAGTCACCAAAACATGTATCCATATGACGGGTTGAAAGTTATCTTGGGCTTCCTTTTCAGTAAATGATCTTCTATGTACAATCTACGATGGCGCCGCAGATAGCCGCTACAGTGTGGAGCTCTCCAATTCTTTTGTTGTTTTTGTTTGTTTGTCCTGTGTTTAGTTATCTTTTTCCAGTCAGTTTTACCAGGGATGAACTGCTGAACATTTGGCAGTACATACCTGATAATCTTTTCCTGGTTGTTGAATATTCAGACGTTTTACTGGACATTTTAGTCAGAGGCGCAGCTGTGTTGTTTAAATGCGCTACGAGACGCAGGTGAGGGAAATGAGCCAGTGCACTGGTTAAACTCCAATAAGCGGCGTTCAAACAGCACTGCCGAGCATTCATCTAGCGAATCTCCGCTCTCTTCCTAACAAAACGGACGAACTAGATCTCCTCACACAGAAGTCCTTACTAATAAGGACTTCTCAAACTCTGCTGCACTGTGTTTCACAGAAGCCATTCTGAACAGCACATTACATCTGCCGGGCTTTCAGCTGTTCAGAGCGTAACGCATCACAGAGTTAACAGGGAAAACTAGAGGTGGTGGAACATGCTTTTACATCAGTGAAAGTCGGTGTACAGATGTAACAACATTAAAAAGGATGTGCTGTCCTAATTTGGAAGCGCTCTTTAATAACTGTAAGCCATTCTACTCACCGCGGGAGTTTTCCTAGTTTATTCTGGTGTGTTTATGTATATTTCTCCAAACGCATCTGGGAACATAGCATTCAACAATGATAAACCATGGTTCACAGGAAAACTCAGACAGCTTCGCCATGCCAAAGAGGATGCTTACAGGGGTGGGCATAAAGTTGTGTACAATCAGGCCAGGAACACACTAAATAAGGAAATCGGAGTGGCTAAAATAAGTTACTCTGAGACTCTGCGTCAGTGTTGAGTGGCCTAAAACAACTTACCAATTACAGGACTCCTACCCCCAACCCTGTGGTGGACCAACGACTGGCTGATGACCTGAACGTGTTCTACTGCAGATTCTAAAGGCCCAATCTCACACCCCACACGCACTTGGACCTTCACTTCACACAAACATTAACACCTCCTGCAACCCCCTCCTATGCCCTCCTGCTAATCAACCTGCACTCAAGATCTGTGAAGACAATGTGTGCTGTGTCTTTCAGAAGCAAAGGTCAAGGAAGGCTTCAGGCCCAGATGGCGTCTCACCAGTGTGCCTTCGATCCTGTGCTAACCAACTGGCCCCCATCCACACACAGATCTTCAATAGATCACTGAAGCAGTGTGAAGTCCCATGCTGCTTCAAATGCTCAATTATTATCCCTGTCCCTAAGAAACCAAAAATCACAGGACTTAATGACTACAGACCTGTCGCCCTGATGTCTGTGGTCATGAAGTCATTTGAGAGACTGGTGTTGGCCCACCTGAAGGACATCACTGGACCCTTTCTAGATCCCTTCAATTTGCTTATCGAGCAAACAGGTCTGTGGATGATGTAGTCAACATGCATCATGTCCTGCAACATCTGGACAGACCGGAGACATACGCAAGGATCCTTTTTGTGGACTTCAGCTCGGCTTTCAACACCATCGTCCCAGCTATTCTCCGGACTAAGTTAAACCAAATCCTTGTTCCCATGTCTATTTGTCAGTGGATCACCAGCTTTCTGACGGACAGGCAGCAGTTAGTGAGACAGGGGAAATTCACTTCCAGCACATGTACAATCAGCACTGGTGCCCCCCAGGGATGTGTGCTCTCCCCACTACTCTTCTCCCTCTACACCGATGAATGCACCACCAATGACACCTCTGTCAAGCTCCTGAAGTTTTCAGACGACACCACTGTCATTGGCCTCATCCGAGATGACGATGAGTCTACATACAGAAAGGAGGTTGAACGGCTGGCTCACTGGTGCAATCATAACAACCTGGAGCTGAACACGCTCTAAACGGTAGAGAGGATTGTGGACTTTAGGAGGAACACCCCAACACTGACCCCCTCACCATTCTGAACAGCACTGTGGCAGCAGTGGAGTCATTCAGGGTCCTGACCACTACTATCTCACAGGACCTGAAGTGGGAGACTCACATTGACTCCATTGTGAAAAAGGCCCAGCAGAGGTTGTACATCCTTTGCCAGTTGAGGAAGTTCAACCTGCCACAGGTGTTGTTGATACAGTTCTACTCAGCAGTCATTGAGTCTGTCCTCTGCACTTCAATAACTGTCTGGTTTGGTTCAGCTATGAAATCGGACATCAGAAGTCTACAGAGGACCCCCCCCCCCTTCAAGAACTATACACTTCCAGAGTGAGGAAAAACGCTGTAAAAATCAGTCTGGACACCACTCACCCAGCCCACTACCTTTTTGAACTGTTGCCTTCTGGCCGACGCTTCAGAGCTCTGAGCACCAGAACCATCAGACACAGGAACAGTTTTTTACCCTCAGGCGATCCATCTCATGAACAGTTCTGCCCTACAAAGGCAAAACGCCGTAACATCATGTTTGGTCAAAAATGAGTTATGTCATTTTTTGGGGTATTCAAGACCTCCTTTATCATGTGAATAAATATCGTGGTCAATTTGATTGTTTTAACGAGAAATTAAAGGGCTATGACAACCGTAACTTCCAAAACCATACGAGAAACCACAGCAGAATGCCGCAACAGCTGTTACGGCTCTTAGCCTTTGTTCCGGCACGCTGAAGTTGAGTTAAGGTGTTCTGACTTTGTTTCGCTTGGCATCAAGAGAGATGTTACGGTGCCGCTGTGATGTTACTGTACTCTGGCTTTGTCATACTGTCAAAGATTGCTGCTCTTTTATTGTCACCAAACTGCGTAACATACACACGACACATCTTTGAAATAAAGTGTAGACTGCCGACTGCTTGTTTGTATTATTACTCTGTGATAGCGATGTGATAGGGCGATGCTTCAGATCTGTCAATGTCAGTGACAGCCCGGAGCTAGCTAAATTTAATCTGTGTCACGTAAATTAGCGCTAACATTGACGCTGACACTCGCCTCACATCAGATGCTGAAAACCAAATATTAAATACAGAGGCATCCTACCTTTCCATGCAATCCGATATAATCCATAGAAGATATAATCCATAGCAATGCACGTCATCTGCTGTATCCACAACAATCCATACGTGTTTGAGCCATATTGCAGGTGTTCACGTCAGATTTTACAGCTAGTTATCGCTAACGTCCGTACAAAGTAGGCTAACCTAAATAGTAAAAGTAAATCCAACTTTTTTTCGGTATACTCTGTCTATATTATCTCAGAATTAAAAAGTAGTAATCCAAGTCGAGTTCGTTGACTGAGCATCTTGAGCAGTTTGGTGGCCCTTAACCCTTTAACTGTCACCCCTCCCCCTTTTTTCGCATAGACATGAAAATCACTATCCAAACTTAAATGGTTGTATTTCAAGAATGCTTTGTCATATATACCTATGGACAAGTTGTGTTCCAAATTTTAGGTTGATATCTCAAAAAATGAGCTTTCAGTAAGATTTTATTTGGGTGCAGTAAAAAACTTGGAATGAGCAGTCTCTAATCTCTAATGTATTGGTCCAATGTTTAATTAATTATTACTCTATATCTTGCATTTAAATACATATACCTTTGTATTCAATTATAATTAAATTATCTTTATTGTGAAAATATTTATTGTATTTATTCATACTGTACATACTGTACTGCAAAGTAACTTATCTGTTATACTGTTTAACTGTGTTAGTGTTGCCGCACTATCCTGATCATTATAGCACTAAATAGGAACAACCAAAGGTCTTCTATATAATTTAAAACAAATACCATGATGACTAGACCTTGGTTAGGTGTTCTTATAATGGATGTAAGTATGGTGAACAGCAAGTAAATATTGATTATATGTCAGTTACGACCTTTTGCCTTTGCATGACTCCTGATTTTTGGCACATGATACAAAGGCAGAGTACAGTAACTGCCAAACAAGGGTCAAAGGTCAATTTTGAGCTCAAGATTTTTTGCATACAAACATTTCTTCATTATAGCAACTAGTTGTGAAATTTTGGGAGTCCTACCTATAATACTTTTGTCTGGACAAAACAGAAACTTTAAAGTCATTTTTCTCAGTTTCATACTCTAGTGAGTTAAGGTCTTGTGCTTTTGCAGGGCAGAGTTAAAATTGCCCCATTGAGCAATAATTATGTGCAATACGCAGATAAGTCTATTTATGTTATCTAACATATCCACTTCTGCCATTACATACATTGCTCTGTACATAATATACTGTATTTTTGTTCTTTATATAACAGATTTGTATTAGATTTGCACTACGTGTGTGTATGTGGGTGTGTATGTAGGTGTGTGTCTGAGTGTATGTACGTATATGTATAATTATTTATTTTTGTTGTCTTGTTTTTAATTATCTATGTCTTGCTGCTGTTGTTGTATTGTTTGTGCACTGGAAGCTCATGTCACCAAGACAAATTCCTTGTATGTGTAAGCATACTTGGCAATAAAGCTGATGTACTATGTACCCCTGGTGTGGTGCCTCAGCATGCATTAGCATTTAATTCAGTAACATGCATAGGTGAATTACGGACTGGGCCAACGGCGCACGTATCATGATTGATACATTACTTTCTAAAGCATCTACATCATCATCACAACGTGTATGAGATGTCTACTGTCTCCTGGTGAAAGTGTTCATGCTATACTGGAAGTAGAAGATCTTAAAAGAAGATCTTCTTCCAAAATAGCAACCATCATGTTTGGATGCACTCATTTATGTGAAATATTTGCTGATTTTGATCAAATAAAATATTTTTATTATATTATTCATTGCTATAACTGCATGTTTGCCCAACATTACAAACAATAACTGGGCTCATGTTGTTGGGAAAAATAAAATATTGATATTTTACTTTTGTGTGGTTCAAAAGTAATGATTAAACTAGATACATATTTTTTCTCATAAGGAGCATTCGTACAGTTTGAGAGGATTAGGAAACTTTGTGGTCCCAATGGCGGGTTCCACCAGGAGGAGTTTTTCTATGTCTGTTTGTGGGGTTACTTTGTGGAATAATCTGGGGCTTGAATTAAAGCAGTGTCAAGGCATTCACAATTTCAAACGTCTTTACAAACGAAAGGTCTGGTTCCATTACAATGACATTGTGCTTTGATTGTATTCATGTTGTGTGGATTGTTGGATTAGTTATTATTTAGTTACCCTTGTGGTATTCCGTCTACCATTGTTGGTAGTTGTTCGTCATTATGTACTCTTGTGGTATTCCATCTACCATTGTTGGTATTTGAAAATCATTGTTATGTACCCTTGTGGTATTTCGTCTACCATTGTTGGTATTTGATTATCATTGTTACCTGTGGAAATATCTGTATATTATTAATATGTATGGTATGAATGTGTGGTTTTGACTTGTGCAACCACTGTTTCTAAATGAGGTATTATATTGCTATTATTATTATTCTTTTTTTTTTTTTTTTAATTATTATTATTTTCTCTTTGAGATTATTGATGAAGGAAGTAGCTATTTTTTGTTTGTATAAATTCTTTGATAGACTGGGGTGGGGTTTAATAAGTTTTACTTCTTCCCACTCCATTTTCAAGCATAAGTGTATAAGTTATTATTATTGTGTATCTTTTCTGTTGTCACACTATTTTTGCTTGAAAATAAATAAATAAATAAATAAAAATAAATAACTAATACATAAAGTTTGTCTAGACAAAACATTGTCTGAAAGTTTAAAATAGTTTTAAATGCTTCAAGTTAGAAATATGTATAGGTTTTACAGTAAGAAAGAAAGAAAGAAAGAAAGAAAGAAAGAAGAGAGCATCTTAAAGCAGATTAAAGGGCTTGTGTGTGAGTTTTGACAGCTGAAGTTTGAAATCACAAACAGACTCTTACATCATTTAAAGTTTCTGTCAATGTAATGTAGTCTAGGGGGATTTTCAGACACTTTGAAAATGCTTAAATGATTTTTGATACAAGAATAATAATGGAAGCCAAGCTGTAGAGTCGTTCCAAACAGAATTTACCAAAAAATGACCAAATTACCACTATTTCTGAACAGTGAAACACAGAGTTTCACAATTTAAGAAAATTGGCCCTGAGAGGCCTTGCTAGTCATAATCCGCCCCTGGTAACATGTTCCACCTGATCAATGTAGCAATCAAACATTTGTGCATAAAATTCACGTCTCATATACAGTATATCTGAAATTCTATAAAGTCTGCCGTAAACATGACCTCATGGCTTTTGCTTGATAAGACTGAAGGCACCTTTTCACTGCTTATGACAAATGACATTTTGTCAATTATTTCCAAAGGAAAGGTGCACAGGGGCTACGGTGGGGTTCCAACCATCTACAGATGCAGGATTTTCAGATCTGATTTTAAATTTTAATTCTAATTGTATAACTTGTGTGACTAGACTAGACTTGCTACAGTCTGACCATATGTGATGTATAGGACATTTTTCACAGACTGTGATGAGGCATTTCAGCATTACTTTTGAAGCATACATCTAGCAAATTTAGCATTTATAATTATACTTTGTGTTATATTACTTTGGCATTATTATTAATAATAATAATGATAATACAGTCCTGTTGACTATATAACATCATGTAAAACTAAAAATACAACTCGCTTTTGGCACCACCTTGTGGACATTTCACCCGTAAACTGGCCAACAACTCTTCCAGTTGCCATTGGGGACAGTGGTTTGAATTTCAGTAAGCGCAGACTGATTTCAGCAGCGCAAATGTTTAACCTAGTGTCACCGAATGCACAGTATGATCAGACTGTATGAATTAAGAAATCTGAAATGATTTTCTTACTGTGTTTAATGCTGTAGCTTTGGGTAACCCATAATATGATCCCTCCAAACGTTTTGATGGTTATTTGTCCTGTATGCAACCTGGTATCATAGTGAAAACATGACTCTAAGTAAATTTTTGGAAAACTTCTTAAATGTGTCTCCAGGTACAATTCCCTGCAGTTTCCAGGAGAAATGAACACTAGAGGTGCTAAAACAACTGTGTTTTATTCACTTTCACTCAAATCATGAATTTAATGGCTGATTATGACTTTATAAATACTTATTTTTCTCTCTATTACTCAGAACCTGCTATGGTATGATATCCACACACTTTTACTCAAACACATCTTTTGAAAAACTATACATTTTAGTGTTTGTCAGACCCACCTAAATATACTGTATATACTTCTTCCAATATGAATATCTTGTGCGGTAATAGCCCACCTGACAGGACCAAATCAAGTCCAGCCATGAACTCAAGCTGACACGTGACACAACAAATCATGGAAGTCATGGAATCAGCAGGAAATGAGTCGCTTGCATCAGAAAATGTGTTTTTCATTTCGCTTCTGCATTTTAAAACACTAATGGTTAGATGTAGTCATTGATAAGGTAAAGATGCCTTTTTTAACATCTCATATATAAAACACTAAGGTGTTTAAGTTTAAGGTTAGTTAGATCAGTTTAACACATATATCACCTTAAAACCGCGTCTGAAAACGACAACATTTTTCTTTCTTTTGGAGCCCTAACTACAGCCAAATGTGTTAAAAAGTACATACATTTTGAATTACAAAAATGGTGTCATGTTCATGTAAATTTCATGAGACATGGCTTCCTGTTTGGGTATTCAACCTGTATGTAATCATTCAATATTCATTCTTGCCAACATGATCAATAAATGGATGGCAAATGCTCTTGATGATGCATTCCTTTAGAGGAGACATAAACAAAACAAATCACAGGTCTGTATGGGTGTTGCCTTTGAAGTTAGCTGCCTATGTAGGCAGTAGACAACAAGACAGCACATTAGGTTTTGTAACAGAGCTTGATAAAATCCCTTAAAGTAAAGGTGAATATTAATGCCAGAGAACTTGTATGTCTTGTTTATGTACCTGTCGGTCGCTCCAGCCTTACTGGAAAACTCCAGTCTAAAGGGCAAAGCCAGAGAGTACCTAAATAATATTGTAAATTAAATTTCAGCACTGAAAAATGTACCACATTAATTGCATTTTCATTAGATTCCGATAACTCTGGGAAACTGGCCTAACTTTCATTTAATTGGAAGGAGATTTATGCCTTGCATGAAAATGTCTTGCCTTCAAGGAGAATGAGAGAAACACAGATAAAACAGAGCAATCAATTGTAGAGCATAATGAATAGTAAGAACAAAATTCATGAATAAAAATGCAACTACATATACTAATATGACAGTTGGCAGTGCCCAGGTGGCTTGGTGTTGTTCTTGCTGCCCTCTGACAATTCTGGCATCCTGGGTCTCAGCACTGTGGGAGCCAGCTGTGCCAGGAGACCCATTTTTGCAAAATGGCATGCCAGTATTTCCCTGGCTGTATCCATGAGATAATCAGTATGTTTTCAATTAATATTTCAATAATAGCTCTAGCACAGCTTTCTTTGTCTGCTGAGTACATTGATTGCAGGTAAAAAAAAAATAATATTTGCCTTTAGCGTAGAGCTTTTATTCACATTAGCTTGAAAACAGCAGATTTCATCTCGGCAGACATGGTTGCTTGGCAAGCAAAGTAGCAGTTCAGTGCTTCTTACTGCAACAACAGTGTTGAACTAAAATACAGAGATACTTTGTATTCAAAGGATAAAATAAAGTCTATTTTCTTTCAGACAAAAATTATTTAATAAATCTATTTTCATTTGATCAAGCTATATACCTCAATTTCATTAAGAATATATACTACTGTACTTCAAATTCATTCCATTGCCCTCAAATCCAAACATTTTCACTTTAATGCAAATGTAAATTAATCCTAAAATAATCCATCATATAATATAGAAATCTACAAGTATGTACAATTCAATGCAATTCAATTTTTCATTCAATGTTGGCTTTTACAAATCAAAATCAGGCACCTACATGCAAACAGATCACAGCACAGAAACCTTTTATAGGTATAATTCACCCAAACATGAAAAATCTGTCCTCATTTCCTTGCACTCATGTCTTTCCAAACCTGTTTTATTGTATGATCTGTATGAATCGAAACATATTCACATTGCTTTTGTCCATATAATAAAAGCATAAAGTGACCTTGGGCTTTCAAGCTTAAAAAAAGTATTTTAAAGGCATGTGATATCTTTATGTGATGACAGACTGAAATTTAGGCCGTTAAAAGCTGCTGCAGCGCTCAAAACATATTCACAAATAGGATTGTTTACGTCAAACACTTGAAATGTCATCTTTGAATATACATGAACATTATTCAAATTTGAAAGCAACGGCAAAATGAAATACAGTTTTACGGCTTCTGAAGACTTGGAATTAGTACTTGTTTTGCATGGACTGCTTTTACGGTGTATTTATGGTGCATTTTGTAAAACAAAAGAGCCTCATGAACATTCTACATTTTGTGTTTCATCTCTTATTGTGTTTGGAATGCCATAAAGTTGAGTAAATAATGACAGAATTTTCATTTGTGTGCAAACTATTCCTTTAAACTACAAGCAAAACACCAAAACTAAGATTTGTTGCAAAGAAAACGTTCACTCATTTATGGATTCATCAGAGCAGTCTGCAGTCATTGTGCAATTCTTCAATTCCTCTTTCATGCTGCATTTGTAATTTTGAACATTCAGCACTTGCTATTAAAGCACAGGGCTCAAGACTCCAGATCATTCCACATAATACCCTTGTGCTAGGCTTTGACATTTTAACTGATAAACAACCAGCTTTGTTCCTTCTATTGTAAGCTTGTCAAAGCCTGAATGATTCCTCTTCAAAGAGCAACGGCAATAAAAGTGTAATGCAGAGGTGTGTGATGAATCGACTGAATTGATGTCGAAGTCTACAGCGGTGGCCTGCATAACCCAACACTAGGACATGATGCCAAAGACCGGGTTGTGGCGACAGATCCTGGGACCGTATTCCTCATAGTCCTTCTTAGAGTGGCAGACTTCAAAGAACTCAGGCTATTTAGTGTTAGGAAAGGGAAATTAATTAGTAAGAGACAAATATGTTAAAAATGCAAATGGACAAAGACGTAATGTAGACTTGTGAACATCTTAACATGAAGTTGTGTAAAGCATTTTCTGGATAAGAGAGGCTGCAAAATGCCTTAAAGATGAAGTACATAGTTTTTTTTTCATTGTTCCCAGCTTAATATGAAGAGACAACAATAGGTTCAACGTGTCAGATTTGGCTCAACCAATGGCGCAAGATTGGGATGGGAATATCTGTTTGTCTGAACTAGTGGGTCAAGGTTTGGCTACTGAAAACGCTGTAACAACAGCATTTGGGTAGCATGTACTCAGACAACAGTTTAAATATTGTGGATGTTTTGCCAGTGAACAATTTTGTTTTGGAGGCTCTTAAAAAAATTGTATTGACCCTGTCTTCTGCTTTCAATGTTTTGATGAGGCATTGATAGATTGGTTAAAAAAAAAAAGAAATCCAGAACTGAGTGCCCTTGAGCAAAGAAGGCAGCATGCAAATTGTGTAAATCCTGGAGGTTATGGGGCAGCCAAGCAACTAAATGTGAATGCTAACATACACGGGTGTTTTATAAAACTTCAGGCAATTTAATGTACCATGGGTTGATTTTTATTCAAACTAACAGATTTAAAAAATATTTAATTATTATTTGAAGGTCATATTAAAACCGACTTTTAAGAAAATAAACCAGGCCTTCAACATTTATTTTGTTACTTTTCAAATGCCTTTTATGAATAGATTTGACTGTTTTCCAGATTTTCAATAATAAACTATGAAATCCATTATAAAAATACAAATTATGTTTAAAACAATGATAATCTAAACAAAGATTGAAATACACATAAACCATTTCAATATTTATTGTGTAAAAATTACAGTTTTCAAGAATTTCCACCACAGCAATTAATTTTGCCCCTAATTAAGTTTTATTTTTTTTAAAGTTGTGTACTTTTTATCCAAATCAACAAGTGTCAGTGACGAGCATGCTTGAGATGAAATACAAGTGATGTTTCAAAAAACATTCAAGATAAATATCACTTGTGAGCAGAATGTTTTAATTGTAATTTATATTTCAATCTTGCCAAATTATGCAAAAACTGTAAACATATGATTTAGTTGTGTGTTTTTTAGGATACACAAAATATCAGCTATGAAATTACCCTTAGAAAGACAAAAACGTCTGCCATTTTATTTCAAAACTATACAAATTTCATTTCCAGCAGTGTAATTTCCAGCACACAATACATGAAACACAATACAGAATTTAAGATGTGCAGGTAATAACACTGTGCTGGGAATTTTCATGATTTTCAGAAACTTTCCTGTGATGGATGTACGCACACAGATGAACAATGTTAGTAGACAAACTATATAAACTAGTGAGAGTGTGAAAAAAGAAAAAAACTTAATGAGCCTTTACATTCTAGATGTTCTGGAATTTAAAAAACACCCATACATGTAGCTATCTCCATGTATTATAGACCTCCTTCATGGTCTGAACAATGGCATATTGATGGAAACCTGTTTGGAAGTATTTATCATTTCTGCACTTCTATTTGATGTGATGTTAGTGGAGCACATATTACATACTTCACAGTAAAATGTAGGGCTAAATGAAAATGTGTGTGCTATAAAGAAGCCTTACCGTAGAGGCCAACATGGACCCCCCAAACCACACAGCGTATCTCTGCATATGATGAGAAATCACCTGCACCTCCATGGGTTTAGGCTGGAAGGAGAATAACAAAGTATTCGCAGGAGAACCATAACAGACAATCACTAAACCATCGCACCACTTTTGTGTGAGGTATTTCCAGGGGTGGAAAGAGTACTGAATAATCATCCTCAAATAAAAGTACTGTTACTTCCCAAAAACTTCACTGTGAGTAGAGTAAAAGTACCTGTCCTAAAAACTACTCAAGTAAGAGTAAATAAAGTAGCTCTTTTAAAAGTACTCATGAGTAGTGAGTATTGGGTTGCAAAGGCGATGACCCCTTAAAATAAACACTGTATGCTGCAATTTCAAAATGTAGCACACATACTATAATTCACATTCAATTTTATGGCTGTTTGCCAGAAAGAATGAAAAATACAGGAATTAAATTTCCCTTAATGCCAACAGAGCGAGATATTCTTGCTCATAAAACATGTTTAGAAAATGCAAAGAATGTAAAAAACACTAAAAGACTATCAAAAAAGACTGCCAAGTGGCAGTTGGCATGTCACAACAGAGGGGGGTAGGGGTAAAGATTTTTAGTACATGGGCCACATCAGGCTTTAAGTATTGTATGGGTGGCCAGTGGCCATTTTCTATTCCTTTTGAGATTGAGATACAATGTTCTGCATTAATTTACTATCTCTTGTATATTTTAAGCCCAGAAATAGTTGTGTTCTCAATCTAATGCATGATGCACAATTTTCTGAAGTTTGTGACTGGTGGGATGTTCTGCTGAAGTATTGCTCTACAAATGTTGATACTTTTATATCAGCCATTAGAAAAAACATGATAAAGGTTGAGCTTAATTATAAATTATTTTATCGTCTCTTACTTCCCAAGTAATTTATTATTCAAATTAACACTCTCTCTACATCAGGGGTCGGTATTATTAAAAATAAACAATATTATATATATATATCAGACTTTAGCCATTAATATGTTTTTAAGCAACTGAATAAAGCACAAATGTCAAAGCATGTCAAAACTTCTCCAGGGCCCAAAATACCCTCAGACCCCAGAGGGT
Organism: Xyrauchen texanus; assembly: GCF_025860055.1. Taxonomy (NCBI): domain Eukaryota; kingdom Metazoa; phylum Chordata; class Actinopteri; order Cypriniformes; family Catostomidae; genus Xyrauchen; species Xyrauchen texanus. Next base: position 4,592,284 of record NC_068317.1, read on the forward strand.
TAAAGTTATTTAGCCAAAAGCAATGAGATTTTTTATCTTTTTTTTTGCTGTTTGATCAATAGCCTTTTAATGACTTTAAATTCACTTTAGGCATAACTGACCGTGTTTATATTAATACCTGCCAAGATGGGCATTTTGACGGAATTATGATGTCTATTCGACCGTTTAGGTGAGGATGCACATTAGCGGAGCACACACGCATGTACCTTAATATGTTTCTTTAAATTAGAGTTAGAATTAATTCTGATATCATGACACGATCAAGCAATTGGCTTTCTATATTGCGGAAAGCCCTTTCAGGTTTCGCCATGGATTTTTAGGTGTTAAACTGCTACTTGAGAAATCCTCCACATCCATGATGATTAATGGCAGTTAATAATGTTTTTTAATTCTTGTTTTTAAAGAACTACATAGATACTCCTGTAAGGAAAGATGAGTGTATAAAAGGATGGCAACTCTGCACTCTAGTGTGTTAATGCTGACTGTTCTTGATTTTCTGAAAGTTTGCACGGGTAAGCTTTATCGAACCACAACAACAAACTCAAATCGCCCATGAACTCTCTTTAGTATCACTAGAAGTGTATTGGTACCTTACTGCTGCACAATGCATATTTAAATGTATTTAATGTCATTCTTTTCAGATCAAACACACGCTTCATCCATCTAAATTAAGCATATTAGACATAACACAAAAGTTGCCAGAATTTATGTTGGAAACTTTTTGTGGACAACATGGAGTAAACACACTATTGTTTAAAAGAGACATACAGTCTGTGTATACTTTACATAGATTAGGGCAGCAGTAATTAATCAAATGATGTAGAAGAATATTATAACCCAGCATATATTTAGAGGCACAATGAATTCAAGCGTACTTTCTTAATTTTAAAGATGCGATTCAGATCTCTCTGGATCACAGTGGTTGAGTGATGCTCTATAGTCCCATTAAAGTATGAAAGATCACACAAGGCTGCTGCATACTCCACAACATAGCACTCAGAAATGATCCGCAGGACTGGAAATTGCAGGTGCACATTATGTTCAACAGGGTGTTTGCGCTGTTATGTGATTTGCATAATTCCTAAATTTGGTGCTAAAACAATGCAGACAACATGTGATTGTCTCATATAGACAGTAGTACCATCTGACCTTAATTCTGCCTCCACTGAGCTCCTCGCTTAGTCTGAGTCTGGCATCCACTACACGCTTCAGATCTCGCTGCAGTCTGCGGCCAAAGTCACGAAACATGGAGGAGCCACCAGACAGGACTATGTTCTAATAAACACACATACACAAACTTCTCAAATATTTAATTTCATCAAAAAGAGACCCATAGTTCACAAGGGTTAGGTCTCTAAAATATTTTTTAGCAATATTACATTTTTTCTTTAAGTACAAACAGTAGTATTTAAGGAAACCTAATATACACTAAAGTGCATCCAAAACAAAGTCATGGCATCACATTCATAATATTATTAATTAGGTTATTAAAATCATGGGCAAACATGTGTATTTACTGTTTATCACTGTCACTCACATGTGATATGCTAAGCCAATCTGAGCACATGGTGCAAGCTGATAGGTCCTTTGACATGTAATCTGGTAGCAAATCTACTGTTGTACTCTTTGCAAACTTTGTCTAACATTTGTCTAAATTGCTCAGGTTTGCAGATAAGCCGGATTCACTGCAACATGCTGCCAGAGTTTTTTTCTCAAAATATTGCTCAGGTGGTTGCTGGGGTTTCAGCTTGCACTGTAAGGTCTGATTTTGACCATGACACATTTTTAACAAGGTAAGCCTTAGCTAAATATGGCACTAGCACACATAGCTTACTTAGGTCATTAGTTTAAATAAATTCATAGTACATAGCTATGCTAAGTCACTTGTCAAATAAGCTCTGGGCTTTCCTGGTCCAGGTACATATTATGAGTCAGATCACAAGCTTTTTAAGCTGTTTGGCCAAGCAGCCTCAGACACACATAGAGATATAGTTCATTAGCATTATGATATTTGTCCTAGCTGGCCAAAGCATACTTAGATAGTATACACTATCACTAAACCAATAAACCTAAGTATTAAACTTAAGTTGTCGCACACAGTTTGCACTACGGTTATGATGGAAAATTATATGGCTAATGCTCCGACTTTTCTAAGCAATCAGACCATGAATTTTACATGGAAGACAATAAAACAAGTGAAAGAAATTGAAAAAACAAGTGAAAGAAAGTGCATTGAAGAAAGCACCCAAATCATTTCTTGACACTAGAATTAGCAGCCAGTTCTATCAAATGTAAACAAATTCATGACAGTGAAGAAGTTAACTTAAAGGATGAAAGATCAGGTTTCATTGCTTTCACTGAAGCACACAAAATGCTATTTGGAACATTCTCAAATCATGCTGGATATCAAGATCATCAGGTTTTGTTCATGTCACTGCATGCTGCCATACATTTTATAATTTAACTTATAACTCAAACTGTTTTTATAATATAATTTGCAATGAAAAGTGTATATAAAAATAGAGAAATGCAAAATAAAAGCATTTTTACTAGTGGTCTCAGACTTTGGGAGCCCACTGTAGATATAAGGAATATTACTGTAATATTGCTATAATTTAATCTAAGGCCAGCAGAGTTGAATGGTGTGAGTAAATGACCATGAGCTGACCTGAGGTCAGTACTGACACCTTATAACAGGGGATCTACAGGAGCTCTGGGTTTCATCGCAGGGGTGAGAGGTCGATTCTTACTTTACAAACCTAAAGAGCGGCATCCTGCTACTTAGATTAGGACATGCTGGTTCAATATCTAGGGAATCAAAGAGGCTTGTCAGTATACAACACACATCCCTCAAGCTGGCCTTTTATATCTTCACTGTGGATGAGATTAAAGGGTGAATGGACTGAGACACTTTCAGTGGGATTGAACAGATTTCAATTTGCACCGTAGGCCAAAAAGCTGCTCCACTCTGCTCTACTAAGGGGCTGTAGTGCTTAATCTTGTCTGGATATCCCTGAATGTTTTAGGGAAACATGGTTGAAGAAAGTAAAATTACTTTTATTTCATTATTAAATCAGGCCATTAAATCAGTAATACAAAGGTAAAACATGTTTGAGTTATGACAAAAATTTACTTGCATGCAACAATGAACAAGGATGAAATATAGACATTATTTGAACCCTTGTGTGTCAATTTTAAAAAGTGACTCAGATCAAAAATCTGCCATAAACATATTATATATAAAAATTATATTCCACTTTCACTGACTTAGATTTTTTAACCAACATCAGTCCTGATCATAACTTCCAAATATTCATTCATTTTCAGGATTTTAACCCTTTAAATGCCAGTTTGTTTACATAATGCCACTGTTGTTTTTTACACACACACACACACACACACACACACACACACACACACACACACACACACAAACACACTCTGACATCCATACCAACACAACCACCCAATTTTAGCTGCATCATTTATTCAACTGGCCTGCAGTGCTCTATAATACAGCAAAGAGAAAACAGGAAAAAAGCATGTATTTGCTCCATAGGCTAAACATGAGAAAAATGGCACCATCTGGTGGAAAATATAAAAAATGTACATTTTGAAGCCAGGCCTCTGGAATGAAAGCATAATATCACAGAATATCACATGATTTTATGCTTTAATGTCACTGGGATCAAATATTGCCATTTTAATGGGTCTCAATAGGGACATTATTGTCCTGAAGGTCCCGAGTGTTACTATTTTGTGTACACAGTGTATTGTAGATTTATTAAAGGAACTGAGGTTGAAATATCAAAATTCCCACAAAAATACACACCTTTCGCAAAATGTATGCCATTGACATTAATAAAATGATTGAAAAAACTAAAATGAAAAAGGCAAAAATGTCCCAAAGGTCACACAAGGGTTAAATTAGCTGAGTGGACAAACAAAGACTTCTCTGTAAAGTGTTTTATAAAGTAACTTAAAAATAAAATAATTAGTAATGCGATTTCTTTTTGTGTGAAGTAATGCATAGGGTAATCTGATTAGGTCTACAATTTGAAATAGTTAATTTGTAATGGATTAATTTTTTAGTAATTTACCCAAAGCTGCCTGTGACAGATGGCTTTTGCTCAACATATTCAGAGAAAACGGAGTGAAACCATTTAATAATTCACATATGGCTGGGCAATCAAAATGCATTCAAGCTATTTTTTCCAGTCCAGTGTTGGCGTAGTTACAGTTTTTTGCCTTTGTAGGGCAGAATAGACAAGCTAAAAATTCATTGACAATATTAAAGTGAACATGAAATCAAAATTGACGCTATTCACTTTCTTCAAAAAAAAAATGTCTGACTTTGTAACCTTTCATCAAAATACAATATCTTGTTCCAGCTGTCAAGAGACCACTTCTCATGATCCAATCAACTACAATCATTCTTTTATTGTTGAATATCCTTCTCCACACAAATATATGTCCAGTTATGGAAGTAAAACAGCTTTTATATCATAACACTTTTAGAAAACTGTATTGTGACAACATTGCTGCAAAAGGTACCGTGTTGATGTACCAATCACTGCTTACTGAATTTGAGGCTTATATTGTTGAATAGTTGGTCTTTGTTGCCAAGAATTCATTGATACTAGAGGAATATCAAAGCAGTTTCCATTGAAAGTCCAATTCCTTCAATATTGTCTACTCTAGACTGAAAGAGTTTCATGTGGTAGACAAATAAATAAGAATAATTTCAATTCACCATGATGTAGACTTATAAGACAGCACTAATTATCACTCTTATTGAATTTTTTGAGATGCTATTTATTTATGCAGTCTGGGAGATCACAGAAATGATACTGAGGTTATTCCACTGCTGTGTTGCAGGGATCAGTCACAGCTCTCTCTCTCTCTCTCTCTCTCTCTCTCTCTCTCTCTCTCTCTCACTCTCACTCTCACTCTCTCTCTCTCTCTCTCTCTCTCTCTCTCTCTCTCTCTCTCTCTCTCTCTCTCTCTCTCTCTCTCTCTATTCCTGACAATGAGTCATTGTGAACACGGTAGATAAACACTGACCCCTTTCGTACAAACATCAGAACTGAACCCCAATATACATTTGTCCACCTTTAATGTAAGTCAATGGGCTGTTTGACCAATTCTATCATCCAACAGATGAAAATTAAAAGCACCTCAACAAGCCACATGATTTGAGCCATCATTCATGTTATAGGACAAGTTACGCACCAAAGTTTAATACTTAGGGTTAGAGTTAGGTTAAGTTAGGAGTAGGGGTTAGCTGAAATATAAGCAATCGTAATAGTGATGTTTGCCTTAAGAAACACCACTTACTCTTTATTGTATTGTAAAATTACCAGATTACCAAGAGGTACTCAGGGAATGTAACGCTCCTTTCCACTGATGTTTGTTTTTTCCATTTCATAATGCATCACCCTGAATAATTAAATAATCCATATCTTTTCTTATATTACATTTCCTTAAAAGTAAGATCTTGCAGGAAATGGGGGAGGGTGCTAGTAAACAATATGTTGATATGATGGTAATTCCGTACCTTGTAAAGAGGTCTTCTGACATCGATCGGGCAATTCTGAATGACTTCATCCACAACATCTGAGATAGGCTGCATGAAGTCTGGGTTGGCAAACTGTGGAGTTAAAAGACCTTTAAAACATACTTTCAAAAGGTCATTCTGGGTGTTCATGATGAATTATTCAGAAGGTTTGCTTTTTGTACCTCAGGGTGAAAAAATATCTCTGGTCCTAGAAAGCGTTCATATCCAACATCTATTTGAAATTCATTTTTGCTGATGGCGTTGACTCCCTTGTATTTTTTGATCCATTTGCCAGGGTCCACATCATATTTGGTGAATTCTTTCACTATGTCGGGACAGACGTAGCAATACCTTTCCTGTGGGAAAACACAGTTGTTGCTGTTCCATTATTTGGACATAATTGAGCATTCATGTCGAAACTACAATAATTTAGTGAATTTGAACTATGAATTAAATGAAAGCTCAGACTTGACAGTTCTGGCGTCATATAAATAAAAAACAATATGTCAGTGGCCTCAGCAGTTAAAGGTAGTAAACAAATTTCTGTTTAATATGCCATTTTATTATGCCATTGATGCCTGGAGCACTTTATTTGTTTTAAACACTTTGCAAGCACATATAGAGGTGAATTAATGAATTAATGTAGAGAAAAATATTTTTCTATTATAATCAACAAAACTGTTTTGGCATTAAACGTGTTGCCATAGAAACAAATAAATTCATGTCCCGAAGCCATGAAGAGCTCAGTGTAATTACAACATGGCAAACCTGAGACTCTACTCTAATTCTGACATGATGTGAACACAGCATAAATAGAGTATGACATGCTTTAGCATAATATTACTGATTTAAAGGTTCACTGGCTCATTTCGAGACTGTAAGGTTGAATCCAACAAAACATGTCAAGAACATTTCCAGCCCATAGCCTGTTTCTCCCAAATATAAAGATATAACACGAAAATGTATGTAGTCTATTTTATGATTGCTTGCATTGTGACATTATTTTCCTGACACATTTTAAACACATCCCAGATTCTCATTAATGTAACATATATACAGTATATATATATATATATATATATATATATATATATATATATATATATATATATATATATATATATATATTTTTTTGTTTGTTTCTCCCTAATTTGGAATGCCCAATTCCCAATACGCTCTGTCCTCATGGTGGCGCGGTTACTCATCTCAATCCAGGTCGTGGAGGACGAATCTCAGTTGCGTCTAAGACCGTCAATCCACGCATCTTATCACGTGGTTTGTTGAGCGTTTTACCGCGGAGACCTAGCACGTGTGGAGGCTTCACGCTACTCTCTGTGGCATCCATGCACAACTCACCACGTGCTCAAGTGAGAGCAAACCACATTATAGAGACCACAAGGAGGTTACCCCATGTTGCTGAGGAGACCTGGCTGGATTCAAACTCGCGACTCCAGAGGTGGTAGTCAGCATCTTTACTTGCTGAGCTACCCAGGCCCCCATGAGATGTCCTGCCTTTAAAATGCTGATTTTTTTAAATCACTATGTCAATTTGAATGAGAATCACTTCAGCATTGAGAATGAAAGTAAGGCATACAATCTCTAGAGTAAAATGTACTGTAAAAGCACATTATAGTAATAAGAATTCAGTGGGGGAAGTGCATAATTGTCATGAAAATAATGTAAAAATTCTGAAAAATCTTAATGGTCTATTTACTTGAAATATGACCTCATATTTTCCCCCAAAATGAAAAAATAAATAAAATTAAATATTTATTTATCTTAAAGGAAATTAAGAATATTTAAATCTTTATTTATTTATTTGCATTGTAACATTATTTTCCTGTGAATTAAATGCCCACCAAGTTCTCATTACTGTTATGCAAAAAATAAAGATATAGTGCTATATAAAAATTAGACATAAACTAATTTATAAATCATTGTAGTATGTGTTATACTGCCTTTAATATGTTATCTAATCTAAATAAAAATGTACTGTAAACCTGTAATAAGAATTGGTGGGGATGTGCTAATTTGTCTTGAAAATAATCAGGTAAAATATAATTTGTTATGGTTTTTTTCGGGGATAAAATATACCCGAGACATGTTCTTCTTGAGATACACCCATTCAGTGATTAACAGCCAACCAACACGAAGAGGTTAAAATTCCATACCGCCCATCTAGACAGGAATATACAGGTTCCTTATCAACTTTCCCAATGGAGTAAATATGCCATCAAATACTGACAGCCAGTATATTATCATCTCTATTCATCTTATTCAGCCCCACCCCTTTTACATGCTCCAGTCTCCCGAATTTTGTCATCTAACTTCCTGTTTGTATTGAAGCTACTGAGAAGAGTCGATCAAAATGGATTACGTGTGGGAGCACAGAACGTTTTTTCCCCAAGAGTTGATGTGTGAGTCTACATCACCCTTTCACTACGTGAAAATGCTAGTGAGGTGTTTTTCTCTCACTCTAAATGTTCATTTTACCGACACCCACGGAGGAAAATTGGACCTACAGATCACATTCAGACAGTTATGACACACTGCACTTTTTCATAATACAAGCGTTTAATTGATATCCTTCAATTCTGCTTAATTTTCAGGTTTAAACTTGTTAATAGTTTGTGTTCAAATGTGTAGCTGATATGAAATTTCCAACAGTGACACCTTAATATGTGTAATATTATTACACATGGAAGTTCAACATTAAAGAAAATGACAATTGTACTTTTTAAAATTGATTTGTCACCCTACATTTTTTAGAGGCCTAAATGTGATAAAAAAAAATAGTTGTAAACGGAATATTAAATAAAACAAACACTTTCACGCGTGTGTGCGTGTGTGTGTGCGTGTGTGCGCGCATGTGTAAATACAGTGATACCCCTCCTCCCTTCCCGGTTTAATGCTCAATAAATCTGATTACCTAAACTATTATGCGATGTGTGAATGACAGGAGAAGATGGTCAGAGGTGTCGTACAGAGATATTTTAAATGACTGTGTTGTCTTTTAGAGTTTTATGAGCACAGAGGTACATCAGCACATTCACAGCTTGAATGTAGGATCTTTATTTATGAATGAAGCACTCTTGAATCTCCCCGCTCTGCTTCCAGTTCTAAGGTAAATAATATCTGATTCTTGCCATATCCTACTAATGGAGTTAACTATCTTCAGGAACACATCAGACATTGTATGATGACAATGAGCTCTTATCAGTCTAAAGTGAATGAGACTTATATGGGAATAAAATGTATATATACATTATGTATGAGAGAAAATGATCAGAAAGAGATGAAAAAAAGAGAGTCACTCACTTTAACAGCTTTTGCAGTCTCTAGTGACTGTTCTGGTGGAATCCCCACCTCTCTCTCTCTGAGCAGCTGTTGAATGAAGTAGGTGATATCTCTGCCTGCTATAGGGATGTGCTTTATACAGCTGCCAATCACATAACCTTCTGCCTGAGAGACACAAAATCTCTTTAATAACTCACTGTATATTTGACTCAGGACATGTGGTTTGAGGATACTGTAAACAAGACATACTGATTCAAACTCCAATGACCAATTCTAGACACTTGTAGATTACTAAATAAAGTTGCATGCTTCAGTCTGATACTGTGGCAGTTCACCAGTACTACATTAATGTTCACTGTAAACCCTAATGTTGCCATTACTGGAACAAATCAAGTTGTCTAAATTCAACATTACTTTAAAATGTCAAGTCTTAGATTCATAACACAAATATTTAATCTATCCTTGAACTTTTTTCTTTTAAATCCAGAGACTTAGGATTTTAAGTGTTAATAGCAATGCTCAATTATTTAGGATGTATTACTGCGTGACTCAAATTTGAGTCCATTTATCAAAATTATTATTAAGTTAATAACAACAAAATTGAAATAGCAAATCTGAGTTAAGACAACTTGCATCTAGTTCCACCTAACTTGTATAGTTATGTTCATTCTTAATAAACACCAGATTAAGTGAAGTTAATTTTACAAGTTTTGTAGCCGCCATTACTCAATTCATCAGAGGGAACGACTTTACACAATCAATTGAGTAAAGTCAACTGATTAGGGTTTTCAGTGTTCCCTTTGTTAAGGGTTTATAAAGGGGTTAATTAATATGTAGTAAGTAATTTACAAATGCATTATAAATCATTGATAGGCAGTTATAACATGAACATAAATTGTGACTTTCATGCATTAAGGATTTTTACATACATGTTATAAATGCTTAATAAATACACTACATTAATGTTAACTTTGCTTAGTAAAGGGGTTCATAAATGACCATCATTTACTGAATAAATACTTGTCTTTTATGCAATACTTGCAAATAGTGAGTATTTTAACGTACATGTTATAAATGCTTAACAAATATACTTATCCATACAAATATTAATCAAAAACTTTATTAATGATTTGTCAGAATGCACCAAAAACAGACTGTTATAGTGAGATTAAATGTGTCATTTTGTCTTTTTGTTCATTACTGTAGTGTCTTGACTCACTTGTGTTGTCACTTTCCTTGTCACGCTGATGTCAAAATAATGGTGCTACTCTGAGTGCTGTCCCAACTTACCTAGACCTAGTTACTTCTGCAAAAACACTTCTCAGCTCTTCATGTTCATTCACAGCATATGTCATATAATAAGGCCTGATGACCATTAAATCATACTGAACTGTATGTGCATAGGTTTATAATGTCGCCAGCTCCTTAAGCAATGCTTCATATGTATTCACTTTACATTAAGGCACATTTTCATAGATTATGTGTTATTACATATTTATAACATGTGAGGAAATGTGGCTCAGTATTTGGCTATTATAAGTATTGCATGAAAGCTTCCATTATTATTTATGTTGTTATAACCAATATCAATTATTTACAATGCATTTCTAAATTATTTATTACTCATTAATAAACCCCTTTATTTTTGGTGTTATTGAAACATGTTCATAGTTCCACCTGTGGTTACTCCGCTAAGAGAACAGACTGCCACTAATATTTTTAGGCCCCCCAAATATTTTGGGGCACTGAATGAATGTGTGTGTTGTTTACCACTGGTATGGCATGAGTAACTCCATCACCGCTGTCAATCACAATCCCTGTTAGCGTTCGTTCTCCAACTTGCCTTGAAGTCCATGATGCTGCCAGAGCCAAAACAGCCTGAGATTTGGCCATACAAATAAATATATTTAGCTTTCTAGGATTTTCCATGCAAAGGAAAGCTTATGGCTTGTTTAACTGTGGTTATATTTGTTATAGTGAATCAAACATAGATTCTCTGATATATTATCCACCAATCTAATTGAATGTATTTCAAGATAAACGTTTGCCTGAACAGCGATGTATAGGCCTGGAACGTTGAACGTTTCAAACATGATCTCTGCTAAGTATTCTCTGTTCTCTGGGGTATTCAGAGGCGGCTCTGTCTGAGAGGAAACATGGGAATATAAGATAAGGATAAACCAAAACAAAAGGCCCTTTGAATAAACAAAATGTGCTCTTTTGTAATGTAAAATTTCAGGTACATATAAAAGGTGTTTGTCATCATCAAATGAAACAGGAAGATAAAAGCACACACACAAATGACCCATACTGGAAACATCCTGTTTGTGACATAAAACACTATGGCACTCTACAAGACAAAGCAGCTTAATCTATCATTATGCAAACAATAAATATTTCTGCTGAGAGCTTTATTTATGTATATGTTTTCCTCATTTCACTATGGAAAGAATCTGTTTTATAAATGACTTAAACTGAGCCAAACATTCCATACACCTGTTTTAGGTTTGAAAATGTACCGTCCACATCAACGTACCATGAGGAAATGATGGTCTTCTGGCTCAGCTCTGAGATATTTGAATATGACCTGCTCCATGAACTTCTCCATGAGGTCCCAGTCTTCAACAATACCATGCCTGATGGGCCACTAGATTACACAGAGAAAAAGAGTTTAAATTCATATTGTAAATTATTCTAGTCTAATAGAGATTTTCTTGAAAATGTATTAACCATAATTCTCTGAATTAACTGTTTTAATGTAAAAAGATTTAAGAAAATATTCTCATCACAAAAGATATTGAAATATGCTGGTCACATAGTTACACAATCAGACATTTTATCATTTTGCTGCAGCAATAAATCAATCTATGAAACATTACTTTTGCTAAGTTCTTCCATGGCAGTTTCCAGGTGAAATAACCTCTAGAGGCACTAAAACAACTATGACTTTTATTCAGTAAAACGGCAGATTATCAGTTCATAAACACTTTTTATCCTGTTCCTCACACAATGCTATTTTATGGCATCTAAACACTTTTACTATAGTGCATGATTTGTTAGCCAATACAATGTAACATATGTATTACAAAACCACCTACATTTACAAGCTTGTTCGATTGAGATAAAATTGTGCAATAGCTCAACTGATAGGGCGCTGCACTTGCAATAAAGTCCTGAAAAGCATGGGTCGATACGTGAGCCGAAAGTGTCGTACAGGCCCCACACAATGATGTGGTTGTTCAGCAATTGTGTTTTTCACCTCACATTTGCTTTTATGACACTATTGGTTAGGTTTAAGGTTTAGGGTAGAGAGTTAGGTTTTGTTGATTTTAAAACTCAATACAGCATTAACCTTAAAAATCTTGCAAATATCTCATCTGATTAAGAGAACATTTAACTCGCTTTTAGCGACAAACAGTGTCCATTTCACCTAAGAACTGCCCCGATACATGTAACAAACCATGTAATATCATTTAGCAATAATGTTGCCACACTACCACTGCTCCACTGGGTACAACATATTTTGACTAATATAAAACTATTATCTCCAACAATTATCTAGAATCATACACTTATTTTTAAATAGGTAATATCAAAAAGATCCATATAATGCAAAAAGTCAAATATCTCCCAAAATAAATAAAAACAACAACAAAAACAAGAAGACGCATAGACAGTGGCCAGATGGACCTGGTGTTTCACATATGAAATATGATTGTTAGTATCTGTAATGTAGCAGAGAGTGAGAATGTGGATCCAAGTGCAGATTTATGAAACAAAAGAGAACATAAAATCAAAGCAAAGTAAAGCAAGGTACAGACAAGGCGAAAACAATAACTAAAAACATGCTACAAAACATCCAGTACAGGACAAGAACAAGAGGGCATTAAATTCACAAAAGCTGCATCTGAATATCCATACTTCTTTACTGTATAGTATGCCAAAAACAGTATGCCAATGGAGTAGTATGTCAGAATCCACAGTATTCATGAAGCAGTAAGTGAGAAACACTGTCACGTTTATGTGTTTTGTTCATGTTTAGTGTTCATGTCTTTTATTTTGAAAGTTTAATTCCTGTTTCATTGCCATGTCATGTGATCTGTTCCCTCATGTGATCCTCTCTTGTTCCATGTGTTTTGTTCTCATTGGTTTGAGTTCAAGAGTCTTGTTATCAGTTCTGTTATGTCATTGGTTCATGTTTCATTGTTTTATTATTAGTTCAGTCTTGTGATTAGTTGTCTCGTTTACTTGTTACCCATGTCTGTGTATTTAAACCCTTATGTTTGCCATGGTCCTTTGTCAGTTATTGTTAATGTAACGTTGTTTGGATGTCAGTTCAAGTTAATTCAAGTCAAGTCAACTTATGTCAAGTCAAGTTAAGTCAAGTCTAGTTTAGTTCATGTTTATGTTTCTGTTCACGGTTTTTGGGATCTTCACATACTCATCTTCTTCATCTGCCTCTCATTGCTGAGCGAATGTTACAGAATACCTGACCTACTATGAGCCCAGCAGTTCAGCTCCTACGCCTACGTCAGGGGAATCGTTACCTGGAGGAGGAATTCTGCGCTCTGGCCTGCAGGGTTGACTTTAATGATATTGCCCTCAAGGGCTTTTTCCATTTTGGAATGAATGAGGTGGTCTCCTCCCTGATGCCTGATGGTCATATTACCCTCAATCTGGCTCAGTTCATTGATTTAGCCAACTGACAGTCTTTCACTGTAGTGGCTGAGGAGGAACTATGCACTCCTACAGTGACTGCCATGTCAGAACCATCCACCGGCATGGCTGACGAGTCAGAGTTCCTCATCATGGCCGCTGAGCCAGAGTTCCCCGTCATGGTCGATGATCCAGTGTCCCACGTCATAGCCGATGATCCAGAGTCCCACGTCATGGTCGATGATCGAGTGTCCCACGTCATAGCTGATGATCCAGAGTCCCACGTCATGGTTGATGAGCCAGAGTCCCACATCATGGTCCATGCCATGTCAAAGCCATGCCTCGGCCTGCTCCATGCCATGTCACAGCCATGCCGGAGTCTTATGAATAAACTGCACTTTTGTTCTTCACATCATCATCATCTTCGCCTGCCTGTCATTGCTGAGCGAACATTACAAATACCTGGATGACATAATATTTCCGGTGAGATTTTGAAGTGAGTATCGACTGGACACTTAACAATCCCATAATCTCTCAGGAGCTGAGGTGACGTCACATTCAAAATGCTGGATTTAAAAGAACGGCGGTGAACTGCGTGTCAGATGGCTCTTCTCAACTGTAAGTGCTACATACTGTATACCAAGATAATTGTTCCTTGCACTTAAACTGAGCTTATTTAACAAAGCCAAAGCAGATCATTTTCGTGTTTTTTTTCTAGTGGCCGCAAGGGAAAATGTCCCATAAATATTACAAATCATTATTTTATATTAAAGTATCTAAAAAAACATTCCACAGCATTCAGTGGGTCTGTCAAATACACTGATATCCTCTAAATAACCTGACCTACCAAAGTGGTGCCAATGGAGGATGAATGCATAGGATATAGTTTTCCAGTTTTTCAGAATGTAGTTTTTGAAGTATATTATAGTATAATTTCACCATCAAACACATTTTCTGTCTAGTGTAAAGGACTAGTTCACCCAAAAATGAAAATTCTGTCACCATCACACTCATGTCATTCCAATCCCGTATGACTTTATTTTTTCCATGAAACATAAGATGTAAGACCAATGTTAAAGCTTCTGTTTTCAAAAGGAATGTCCTTTCATGGTTTTTTAAGCTACAAAAATAACAAAAAAGCACATTAAAAGATGTTCATATGGCTTATTCCATTCACTATATTCACTAAATAAGTCTTCTGAAGTTACACAACAGCTTAGTGTGAGGAACATACTGAAATTTAAGTAGACTTCCCTGATAGTCTTCGCCTGAGCTCTGATTTTTAATTGGGTTCAGATTGGCTTGGACTATAAGTAAAATATGATAGAGTTATCGTAACGGGCTCACCTGTACAGGTACTCGCCCCTGCGACATCTGTGAGCCCGTGGCATCGCTCTCTCCTTTTCCTCCCTCAAGGCACCTTCCTCCAAACTGGGCTGAGATAAGAGGCTACTACTGGTTTTTAAATGGGCACCCTCCTTACTCGATGTTTGTTGATTTAAGCTCATGACATCCACGGTTGAACCAGCGTACTGATACTACCCCACTGTCCACCGCTCAACACTATGATGTTGTTAGCCCATCACCAGGTTGGCTCTAACATCGCTCATTCTGCTTTATCCAGATACACCGGGATGTCGCCTCTGCCTGCTTGGTGATGGTGGCTACCAGCCGATTCCTAGCTGGGGCTTAAATACCAAGCAGTCCAAGAGCTCTCCAGAGTGACTGCCCTGTGAGGCCCCTGCAGCTGACTTCCATTGGCTCTTGAGGATGAGGGCCTGATATTTCTTTAGCTTACCCTCATGTGCCTCCTCCGTCCTCTTTTCCCAGGGTACTGTAAGCTTGATAAGTACCACCTGCTTGGTACCTTTAGACCAGAAACCAATATTGGATCTGAGGCTAGTGTGGGTTATCTCTTCTGGGAATTTGAGCTGCTTCTCAAGGTCTGCCAGCATCTCCCAGTCATTTGCCGTGGCCAGGACCCCTTTGCTACTCGTCTCTGCTGATGCACTCTCCCCAGACCTAAAGTATTTAATGAAACAGGGCCCCTTAGAAAGTTGTTTTGGCTTCTTTCTTGCCTGCTCCACACCAGCAGCCAACTGAGTTAGAATCTGGTTGTGTCACAACTGAAATTACCCATCTGCCAATCTTGACAGACACGAGGAGAGGACATGCTCAAGATTGGCTGGCCTTCCACAGAGTGTGCAGTTGGGACTCTTTACCAGCCCCCATGTATGAAGGTTTGATAGAGTAGGCAGGACATCATACACGGAACACAACAGAAACTTTATCCGGTGTCCTTCCATGCTCCAGATGTCCTGCCAGGTCTCCCACTTCATCCAGCTGCCTTGCTTGTTCATTTGCTACGGCCTTGACATGTCGACTTTCTTCCTCTGCTTTGTGGACCTCACTCTGTACCATGTCACACTGGCGCTTAGGATAAACCTTATTCCAGCTTGCCCTAATAGTGCAATCTAGGCCTTGCCTGCCCTGGGCCACTGACTCTGACGATGTCAGCATGATGCAGGAGATCCCCCACCTCCCTCAGTGCTCTGCCGGCTGACCACTTTCGACCTGTTCTGACCTCAATGTCTGCCTGACATACACTTGCATCATTGCTGTCTTGCTGCATCATAGCCTGGCATGTTTTTGTTGCCTTGTACGCCAATGGAGCAGAAGCTTCTGGGGACACCCAGCCATCTCCTCAGGTAGGTGTTCATCTTCCTCTCCAACCTCTCTACAATGGGGATGGGTAACTTGTGACTGGCATTGGCCAGAGCAGTCTGGGAAACACCCCATGTTGGTATTCCCAGGCCTTATCCTTGCCGGTATCGTTCCATAGGCATTGGTGAGATCAAGTCACAGATCTGACAGGTCACCATGGTTCCTCTTCGCATCCTTAATTATCTTAGAGATTACACTGGACAACCGCTCAAGACAACCAGGTACTCCCGGAACTCCCCCTTTTTGAACTGACGTGTTCATATACTCATTGTCCAACATGAAAGTGGTCAGCCTCCTTGCCAGAATCCCAAAGAATATTTTGCCTTCCACATTGAGGAGTGAGATGGTACGGAATTGTTTGATATCTGTAGAGTTTTCTGTCTTAGGGATGAAACATCCCACAGCAACCAACCAACCATCCACAAGGAAGTTCTTCCTCCACACCACCTTCAGTAACCTCCAAAGTCATCTCCTGAGCCTTTCGCAATAATTGTACCCCTTATATGGAATGCTATTCGGTCCTAGGGCTGCATCTGGCTTTCTTGAGAAAGTTGTTAGCTTCCTGCAAGCTTGGTTCCTTTACTCCAAAGGAAATAGCTGGTTCGGCTGGTTTGATGAGTTTCTCCATCTCCTCCAAGCTGTCCTCCCTTCTGGGGTCCCTGTGGACTTGACGAAGGTGCTCCTCCACCTCCTCCTTTATTGCCTTCAACGCCTCTGATCTTTTGTCACCCAGATGTTTTGACAGATACTTGAATGGATTCTAGGTGAAGCCCACCCTTTCCTTCATTCGTCGCTTCCTGTTCTTGCGGTGGCACTCAGCTCGGCGCAAGATCTTAATGAGCTCCCTTAGGTTGTCTCTGATTTCAATGAGTGCTGGCTTCTCATCCTCTGTTGCTTCATGCAAAGCCTTCTTCACCCTCCGCAGATCGCCTCTTAGGACTGAGCCATTGTAGGACATTTGCCCTTTGCTGCTAATGTTCATTTGACCTCATAAAAGACCTTCTTAAAAGTTTTTGTTTTTTGGCATACTGACTTCTCTTGCAGTATGTGCCTGTATTTTGATACTCAATCTCTGGTGATGAAAAGCCACCCCACAGCATGACATTTCCACCATACTTCACTTGGGTGTTTTTTATGTGTAGCAGGGCAGGAGTAGTGCCCTACATGCCCAGGGCGCAGACCCGCATGGACCCAAATCAGTGAGTTTCCTTCTGTTTCCTTTCAGTCATTGCAATTTCTTTTTTGTCCATCTTTGTTATCAGAATCATTAACCTTACAGGTATCACACAGCATTTTGCCAACTGCAGGCTGGATGTCTTCTCTCACACACAAGCACGGGCAAGATTATTCCACCATGTTCATTATTCTTTTAGTTTAATTCGTTTTTCAAACACTGTTTTTAGTTTTATATTTCTTCATGCAGTAATAATTTAGAGACACCATGAAATGAAAATGAGAGTTTTGTGATTATAAATCCATGTGTGTTAGTTTTTACACACTAAGCCAAATTAAATATATTTCACATTTTGCTTTGGTAACAATATAAGAACTGATCACCTTGGTTGAATAGTTGGGTTTATCAATGGCTTCATCTCCGATGAAGAAATCAAGATCATCTACGCCTTTCATGAGACGTCTCTGTGCCTGATCTCCCACACTCGCCGTCTCTCTGATCGCAATACCTGCCGTGACAACACTATATTCAGCTCTGTGAAGTCAACAAGCACATTTACTACAAGCTCAACATACTTTTGAATATGTCAGTAATGGTTCTCAAATGGCTTTGATTCCAGATTTAACATTGGTCATCAAGAGGCAACCCAACACATTACCAAAATAGTTTATTATACAAAAGTTAACAATTTTGGTCTCTAAATGGTTTTATACTCTCAGCAGACATACTGTAGTTGGAACAAATCATGTTAATCTTCAGTGCAAGTGAACCCGAATTCATAATCTAGGTCATATTTATTTTTAATGTGCATTGTTTTATACATGGTTATCAAAATTGTCCATGTTGCCTAATTTGGCTAGTTTCTACCAGGTTCAAACAAGACAGATGAATTTGCAGCAAAATACTGTGGAGATTGATTGATGTCAACAACAAAAGATAAAGGAAGCATTTTCTCCTCCTTTATAAAAGTTAATAGGCTGATTTATTTTGCAGTTCTAACTCTGCCTGAAAATGTAGTTAGCTGCATTAAATAATTTATATTTCATTGTTGTTCTGTGCTGTGCTTTCCACGACGAGGGCAGTTTAGTGATAAAGACGTCACCTTTGCGACTTGCTTCTTTAGCCGTTCTCACCTCAGTTCAGAGGATTTAGTCGAAGATTTATTGTTTTGGTTAAACTGCAATGTTTCATTATACTTATAAATAAATATAAAGTAACTTTATACTATCAAATTGATATTTTTTATTTAAACCTATTTTAGATCTAGACCCAACCCAACCCCTCCCAACCCCAAAACCTGACCACTTATGAACAACATAAAACAAGTAATAGACAGTCACACAAGTACAATTTATATATATATATATATATATATATATATATACAGTATATATATATATATAAAAGTTTAAATCGCTGAAAATCTTCCTCTCCTTTAAGGCACTAAAATCTCATTCAAACTTATACATTTGAATATTCGCATGCCCCAATCAGTTACATGACATGCAAGGACCAACGGTATTTGACATCACTGATGTCAAAGCAGTCAAACTGCTTGTTGAGGTGGCAAATTTATGAATCTTTAAATAAGAGCTGGTCGGGATCTGACTGTTATGGCAGATGGGAATACAGATCATTAAATAAAGACTTCAGGTTGGATCTGTTCATGACACAAAGTGGTCACACAGCATTGTAAGATCTGGAATACAGTGTACAAATATACAGATCATTTTCATGGTCATTTCTCAGTACAGAACTGTGACTTACTTGTGTAAATGTTAGTATTAGTATCCTTTGACAAAAGTAATAAAACCAAAAAGAGTTATTATAAAGGAAAGACTACTCTTAAGAGGCTCTGAGCAGTTATTGAGGTTACAGAAATGGTGAATTGAGAGTTTTATAATAGCTTTAAGTAGAGGTTCCCTGAGGCAAAGTTTAATTAAAATCCTGATCCAAATATCATATCCTGAAACTGAGTGCTGGACAGCATGCAGTATTATTCTGGTCTGATCGGCCCAGCTGTGCTATTAAATCTTAAAGTGTCAGACAGCTCACAGGACGGCATGATGAACTGCGGCTCTGTGTTTCCTGCATAACCAATCTTAGTGTACCTGAAGAAGAGAAAAGAACCACATAATAATACATTTGATATATGAGGATGACCGTGTTACAGTTTATTTGTATTTTTCAGCATTTCCAGTAATTACACATTTATCTATCTATCTGTCCGTCCGTCCGTCCGTCCGTCAATCTATCATCTGTCTATCTATCTATCTATCTATCTGTCTGTCTATCTATCTATCTATCTATCTATCTATCTGTCTGTCAGTCTGTCAGTCTATCTATCTGTCTATCTATCTATCTGTCTGTCTGTCTGTCTGTCTGTCTATCTATCTATCTGTCTATCTATCTATCTGTCTATCTGTCTGTCAGTCTGTCAGTCTATCTATCTGTCTATCTATCTATCTATCTATCTATCTATCTGTCTGTCTGTCTTTCAATCTGTCTGTCTCTCTGTCTGTCTGATTATCTATCTATCTATCTGTCTGTCTGTCTGTCTGTCAGTCTGTCAGTCTATCTATCAGTCTATCTATCTATCTATCTGTCTGTCAGTCTATCTATCTGTCTATCTATGTATCTGTCTGTCAGTCTGTCTGTCTGTCAGTCTATCTATCTATCTATCTATCTATCTATCTATCTATCTATCTATCTATCTCTCTGTTGGTCTGTCTGTCAGTCTATCTATCTATCTGTCTTTCTGTCTATCTATCTATCTATCTATCTATCTATCTATCTATCTATCTATCTATCTATCTATCTATCGTCATTCTGTCTGTTTATTGTCTGTCAATCTATCTGTATTACGTCCGTTTGCCTGCCTGTCTGTCTGTCTTTCGATTGTGTCTGTCTGTCTGTTTATCACTACGCGCATGCTTTCATCTTAATCCATGACACATAAGTGGAACATACATAGGCTAATAGCTGTGACAAATTACACAGATGAGCAAAACTTTTTTTTTAAGATTTATTGTTGTTTCCATTTATAGATACAAAAGGGCTGAAAACCGCAACAACCACGATGTATGATCATTTCTAAAGCTTTATTTTTTATAAGTGTATGAAACTGCAAGAATGTGAATGTTGTCAGTGAGTGACAGAAAATAAACTCACCCTGTCCCGCAGTCGATCACACAGGGAGGCGGTCGCACTGCCATTCCAAACACTTCACTGCATACACAAACACAACCGCATGTCACAACGAAAACAACGTCACCTACATACGAAACATGTGTCGTTTGTAGGCCTGTCAGGTTTACCTTTACTGCAGGGTTAAAAACGCCCTCCTTTATGTCATGCGCCGTTATTTTTCGCGTCTACTTCCCGAGTCAAAGGAGATTCAAAAATAGAAACATATGCTGGAGTGGATCCACTCGCGCTGCCTCATCACAGTCCATGAGCTGTCAGCGATTTTAACAATCCTACTATGGTTAAGAAATTAGTTAATATTCATGAACCAAACGTTCGCAATAGGAGGATTATAAGGCAGCATACGCATGACCTACTTAATAATCATGAGTCAAGCCTTTGCCATTGGAAGATTATCGGGCAATGACAGCATCGTACAATTAATAATTATGAGCCAAGCCTTCTCCACGTGAAAATCAGCAACGTCAATATGTCATTGTTCATAGTTTTGAGCTGAATGACTTTGCCATAGTAGGATTCGTAATTTCGTGAGCTGGAAAAGTGTTTGTAAGGTCGTGGCGCATTATTGTTTACTTTCTTACTTTTTTACGTAGGGGATCATTTGTTCAGATTCAGCTCAAGACATCGCTCTCTATATAAATATACATTTGTATTTATTCGCTCCAAGTTAATGTTGAAGAATTTGTAATTAACGTTCGGATTGTTCAGTATGAAATAAAGCTTTCCTAATATGTGGGGTATGTGACGTATATTCATAAATTGAATATATTATCAATGAGATTTGAGAAGTATACTGTAATATCTGGAGAGTCAGTTGATCTCAGTATAAACTATAAAGAGAGTGCATTAAGTGAGACTCTAGATGGCAGTCTATCATAACTTTGTAGTCACACTCTTGTTTTTAAAGGATTGTGTACATGTTACATGATGTGTACATTAATTGTTAATTAAATATTGCTGTTACCTCTTTAATTCTATTAGTTATTTCAGGTCCATGCTGTGAAACAAACAATAAACAAAAACTATTTTTTTTTTTTTTTTTAATTTTGAAGTTTGACAGAGTTCGCGTCAGGGACGTGGTGGCCCAAGCCACTGCCCCTTTGCCCTCCTGGGCTGAGGTGCCCTCTGGAGAAAGTAATGTAATTTACAAATGTTCATTTTTCATCAAGCGTTTTGCAGACGCTTTTTATTCACAGTATTAACGCAATTAATACATGATGAAACACTTTTTATTTCTATTGTATTGTTTATGTAAACATCCGCTAGGCTAGACTGTTTTGCAAGGCAGCGGATTCAGTGCGAGCGGGTCCAAACGTGTCAAAAATGTGCATTAATTAGTAGCCTATTGACATTGCTTGAGCAGACCCAAATGCATTAAAAACGTTTATTCATAAGGTGAACGATCAGATGCTGCATAGCTAAATCATAAAGTTATAGCATAAATGATAAAGAATGATAAAGTGAGCCCTTCAACTGTTGCTAAACTGAATATATAAAGCAAGATGTATTTTACATTTTACTGTAAATTAAAGTATACATACATATATAAAGCCTAGGTAAGAATAACAACAGTGAAGTGATAATAACACTTAAGTAGCCATGGAGTTTAACTGCATAATGTTAAATGTATGTATTACATTTCAACGCCATTAATCCGCGCGATAGATTAAAGCCACGCGAGGAAAAAGTAAGAAAACCCTCGCGCGCATTATTGACACAAGTGGGACAGTAGTCCCATATTATTGACATATTTGCAGACAGTAGTTTATCGCTGCACGAGGAAACGGGAAGATCCCGCGCGCGCATGACATCTCCTGCGCGCCCAATACAAGATGCCTGACAACACGCGCAAGACAATTTCCCAAAGTCCCCTGTTCTATCTAATCTCATCTGCTGCTTTTTCTCTCTTAAACCACTTTTATTTTTGGCAGTCTTGGGGTGGGCTTTGCTCTTTTGTTTGTAAACAAAAATGTCATTGGTTACTAACCTTTTTCAGGAAGTCTATTTAAAAAAAAAAAATTATTCTTCATATGGGGGGATCACCAAACTAGATCGCACAGCCTTAAAGCCCAGGGCAACCCCAGGAGTCAAGGGCCCCTGGGCACTGGACCCATTGGCCCGGTCGGTAATCCGTCCGTGCTCCTAGGGTAAGATGTGCCCCCCTAGGGAGTTGATGCCCTACACAGACTGCAGTCTGCTTATAGGGAGCGGCGGTACTGCATCCACGCACAACTCACCAAGCGCCCCACCAAGAGTAAGAACCACATTATAGCAACCACAAGGAGAATACCCCATGTGACTCTACCTTCCCTAGCAACCGTGCCAGTTTGGTTGCTTAGGAGACCTGGCTGAGTTATCATAGACTTTGTCAGTTCAAACCAGTCTGGCCATTCTCTGTTGACCTCTCTTATCAAAAACACATTTCCATCTGCAGAACTGCCCCTCATTGGATGTTTTTTGTTTTGGGCATCATTCAGAGTAAATTCTAGAGACTGTTGTATGTGAAAATCCCAGGAGATGAGCAGTTAAAGAAATATTCAAACCAGCCCATCTGGCACCAACTATCCTCCATGCCATTATCTAAAAGCCAATTGTGTGTCAGCCATGCAGTTCATAAAATCATGCAGATATGGGTCAGGAGCTTCAGTTAATGTTCACATCAGAGGACTCCAGTCTATGACTAAAATGGTTGCAAATGTGACCAAAAATAATTGAATGCAACAATCATTTTAAATCTAGTCGCCATTAGCGACAGTCTGGTTGTGTGCATTCATATGCAGTTTTATCAGATCTTTAGAGCGCCACTGTGTCTTGTGCCACGTTTCCTTCTTTTGATGATATGAGCTCGCTGCTCGCAACAACAAACACAACACAAGAGAGTCATGACCAAATGACTATTTTGAACCAGGTCTTTTTCATGAATCATCCAAAAAGAACTGAGAGTGTAATATCAGGAGCTCAGGTTAGCAGTTTGAATCAGAGTCACTTTCTCAGTGAATCATCCGTCATGTGTTCACAACTAGGAGCGCAGACATTTCAAAATATAAGTCCCATGTGTATTTCGGGCTTCTTTATAAATAAAAGTCTGCACCACTTTATATATATATGTATTTTTTTACAAATATACAAATACATTTATTTAAACAAATTTACTAATAAATGAATTTATTTGTGATGTGAGATCCAGCTTTTGATATTTGGGACCACTGAGTGACTCATAGGCAACACACTACAATATGCATACTATGTTTTATGTAAATATCTGCTTATGTAGATTCTGAAGGGCAGTTCTAAAAAAAAAAAATGTATCTCTTATATTTGTATAAATTATGAAAGGGGTTTGCCATGGGAGGCCATTACTTCCTTCCATGGATTGATGAACATATCTTCTCAACTATATTCACTCACCTAAAGGATTATTAGGAACACCATACTAATACTGTGTTTGACCCCCTTTCGCCTTCAGAACTGCCTTAATTCTACATGGCATTGATTCAACAAGGTGCTGAAAGCATTCTTTAGAAATGTTGGCCCATATTGATAGGATAGCATCTTGCAGTTGATGGAGATTTGTGGGATGCACATCCAGGGCACGAAGCTCCCATTCCACCACATCCCAAAGATGCTCTATTGGGTTGAGATCTGGTGACTGTGGGGGCCATTTTAGTACCGTGAACTCATTGTCATGTTCAAGAAACTACTTTGAAATGATTCGAGCTTTGTGACATGGTGCATTATCCTGCTGGAAGTAGCCATCAGAGGATGGGTACATGGTGGCCATAAAGGGATGGACATGGTCAGAAACAATGCTCAGGTAGGCCGTGGCATTTAAACGATGCCCAATTGGCACTAAGGGGCCTAAAGTGTGCCAAGAAAACATCCCCCACACCATTACACCACCACCACCAGCCTGCACAGTGGTAACAAGGCATGATGGATCCATGTTCTCATTCTGTTTACGCCAAATTCTGACTCTACCATCTGAATGTCTCAACAGAAATCGAGACTCATCAGACCAGGCAACATTTTTCCAGTCTTCAACTGTCCAATTTTGGTGAGCTCTTGCAAATTGTAGCCTCTTTTTCCATTTGTAGTGGAGATGAGTGGTACCCGGTGGGGTCTTCTGCTGTTGTAGCCCATCCGCCTCAAGGTTGTGCGTGTTGTGGCTTCACAAATGCTTTGCTGCATACCTCGGTTGTAACGAGTGGTTATTTCAGGCAAAGTTGCTCTTCTATCAGCTTGAATCAGTCGGCCCATTCTCCTCTAACCTCTAGCATCAACAAGGCATTTTCGCCCACAGGACTGCCGCATACTGGATGTTTTTCCCTTTTCACACCATTCTTTGTAAACCCTAGAAATGGTTGTGCGTGAAAATCCCAGTAACTGAGCAGATTGTGAAATACTCAGACCGGCCCGTCTGGCACCAACAACCATGCCACGCTCAAAATTGCTTAAATCAACTTTCTTTCCCATTCTGACATTCAGTTTGGAGTTCAGGAGATTGTCTTGACCAGGACCACACCCCTAAATGCATTGAAGCAACTGCCATGTGATTGGTTGATTAGATAATTGCATTAATGAGAAATTGAACAGGTGTTCCTAATAATCCTTTAGGTGAGTGTATACTATTTATTAAACCTCTGATTAATGGGTCTTCCTTTTCTTCTGCTTTTATCTTGTTTTTGAACAACAATCTAAATCGAGCAATTATATTATTTGGCAACTAAAAACAGCCTTTTGGCTCCTTAATGTTTCAGTTCAGTTACTAAAAAAATTACTTGCTATTGGCTCCTAAGTATTTTTTATTTTTTTGTCTGGAGCCCTGCGTCAACCATCAGCATGGGGGGAAAATGTGAACTCAGTGATTTGGACCGTGGCATGATTGTTGGTGCCAGACGGGCTGGTTTGAGTATTTCTGTAACTGCTGATCTTCTGGGATTTTCACGCACAACAGTTTCTAGAATTTACTCTGAATGGTGCCAAAAACAAAAAACATCCAGTGAGCAGCAGTTCTCTGGATGGAAATGTCTTGTTGATGAGAGAGGTCAACAGAGAATGGCCATACTGGTTCAAACTGAAAAATTGCTAAGGTAACTCAGATAACCGCTCTGTACAATTGTGGTGAGAAGAGAATATCTCTGAATGCTATTCTGAGATGCGTGTTGGTGCTGTTTTGGTTGCACGAGGGGACCTACACAATATTAGGCAGGTGGTTTTTATGCTGTGGCTGATCGTTGTAATATTGACTAAAAGAGCCACTTGCATAATACGTGTCTTTCTAAAAATGTCATTTCACAAGTGTTTTCTAAGCGAGAGCTTTGTTCACTGTCTGGGCTGCACCCAAGCACGAGCAGCTCTCATGGAGACAGACTACCCTCACACTGCGAGGTCATGAATCTCCAGACTTTGCGCTCTAGGATCGACCTCGTTCTGAGGGAAGGTCCTGCCTCTCATGCCCTCACCTGCCCCTTCTGTGTTAAGTCCCTAGGGACCACATGAGGAGGCACGGCGGGGCAGTGAGATTGAGCTGGAAGCCTTAATGGAGGATCTTGTGCCGGCGCAAGCCCTGCGATCTAACATTCTCGCTTGTGCAATATGCACGTGATGAGCTCCAGAGTGACTCACAGAGGATCTTTATGTCTCTTTCCTCAGCGAGCTTGAAGAGCATGCACACACCATGTACAAGTAGCTTCTTCGTATCAGCGTTTGAAGAGCTTGAGAGGTCTCCTCCAAAAAGAGCCAGAAAATCTCACCTGGATGTATGTTTTTTTCAAACCGGCCGTCGTCACAGGTGGTTCCGAGGAGCACACCATTCTTCCATGCGGAAGAATCCATGGTGGTTCATGCAGAGCTCAAAAAGACCTGGTGTACACCTTACTCTTTACGCTTTCAGGTCTGAGGTGCTGCCGTCCTCACTAAAGTGGACCACGCGATTAAAAAAGGCTATTCAAATCTTCCTCCTGTAGAACAGGCAGTTGCAGCTCACCTCTGCCATACAGTGCATCCGGAAAGTATTCAGAGCGCTTCACTTTTTCTACATTTTGTTATGTTACAGCCTTATTTCAAAATGGATTAAATTCATTATGTTCCTAAAAATTCTACAAACAATACCCCATAATGACAAGGTGAAAGAAGTTTGTTTGAAATCTTTGCAAATTTGTTAAAAATAAAAAAAAATAAAAAAATCACATGTACATTAGTATTCACAGCTTTTGCCATGACACACAAAATTGAACTTGGGTGCATCCTGTTTCCACTGATAATCTTTGAGATGTTTCTACAATTTGATTGGAGTCCACCTGTGGTAAATTCAGTTGATTGGACATGATTTGGAATGAAATACACCTGTCTATATAAGGTCCCACAGTTAACAGTGCATGTCAGAGCACAAACCAAGCCATGAAGTCCAAGGAATTGTCTGCAGACCTCCGAGACAGGATTGTATCGAGGCACCGATATGGGGAAGGGTACAGAAACATTTCTGCAGCATTGAAGGTCCCAATGAGCACAAGCACCTCCATCATCCGTAAAGGGAAGAAGTTTGGAACCACCAGGACTCTTCCTAGAGCTGGCCGCCCGGCCAAACTGAGCGATCGAGAGAAGGGCCGTAGTCAGGGAGGTGACCAAGAACTCGATGGTCACTCTGACAGATCTCCAGCATTTGTCTGTGGAGAGAGGAGGACCTTCCAGAAGAACAACCATCTCTGCAGCACTCCACTAATCAGGCCTGTATGGTAGCGTGGCCAGACGGAAGCCACTCCTCAGTAAAAGGCACATGACAGCCCACCTGGGGTTTGCCAAAAGGCACCTGAAGGACTCTCAGATCATCAGAAACAAAATTATCTGGTCTGATGGAACAAAGATTAAACTCTTTGGCCTGAATGGCAAGCGTCATGTCTGGAGGAAACCAGGCACCGCTCATCACCTGGGCAAAACCATCCCTACAGTGAAGCATGGTGGTGGCAGCATCATGCTGTGGGGATGTTTTTCAGTGACAGGAACTGGGAGACTAGTCAGGATCGAGGGAAAGATGAATGCAGCAATGTACAGAGACATCCTTGATGAAAACCTGCTCCAGAGCACTCTGGACCTCAGACTGGGGCAAAGGTTAATTTTTCCAACAGGACAACGACCCTAAGCACATAGCCAAGATAACGTAGGTGTGGCTACGGGACAACTCTGTCAATGTTCTTGAGTGTCACAGCCAGAGCCCAGACTTGAACCCGATTGAACATCTCTGGAGAGATCTGAAAATGGCTGTGCACCGACGCTCCCCATCCAACCTGATTGAGCTTCAGAGGTTATGCAAAGAAGAATGGGAGAAACTGCCCAAAAATATGTGTGCCAAGCTTGTAGCATCATACACAAAAAGACTTGAGGCTGTAAAAGGTGCTTCAACAAAGAATTGAGCTAAGGCTGTGAATACTTAAGTAAATGTGATTTTTTGGTTTTTTATTTTTAATAAATTTGCAAACAAACTTCTTTCACGTTGTCATTATGTGCTATGGGGTCATTATGAGTATATATATATATATGGGGAAAATAGCTAATTTATTCCGTTTTGGAATAAGGCTGTAACATAACAAAATGTGAAAAAAGTGAAGCGCTGTGAATACTTTCCGGATGCACTGTAATACTGCCATGGGATGGAAATCCCGATCTGCCCACACTTCCATGCCATATCGATTGATGTCCGCACTGGCTGAAAGAGCTTAAACGGCAGCAGGCCAAGCTGGTTCAGCACTCCACAATATGTTGGTGCTCCTGGTTTTTTAAGTAAAGCTTCTTCAACAAATGAATGAGCAAGAATCCAGAGCTGTTCAAAGAGCTCTGCACCGCTTCAGATTTGGCACTGCGATTCACAAAAGCTACCGATCAGGCCATTGGAAAAACGATGAGCAACCTGGTGGTTTTGTATCTGCATATTTAGCTAACTCTTACAGAGATGCGTGATGCAGAGAAAGCCGCCCTCCTCAACACCCCGGTATTGCCAAACTCCAAACAGCTTCAGGTGATGTAGATTGCAAAGTATGAGGAAATTATACAAAAATAAAAAATATCTAAATACAGAAGCACTCTCATTGTGAAATACAGTGGAGCTGGAGCTGCCGTTCCACTAAAGCAAAACTTGCATGTCAGAGTGTCTTTAAAGGAAACACTTAACCGTTATATTTTTAATCCATCCTTTATTAAAGTTAAAATAATAAGGAAGCATGTCATGTAAGTATAAATCCGATCTAAGGGGGAGAGATTGAAACTGAACCCAGCAGATGTACACTCTGGCGCGGGCACGCTCATCCCTCATGCACGCTTGCTCCAGTTAGATTATAACATGATGGCTCGCCACAAAGGGAATCATAATACATATGTGTTGTGGTGTGCATCTTATCTTGAAGAAAATATGTGATATGCAGCTCAATTACTGTAAAAGAGAGAGTTTGTTTTTTGTGAGTTGAAGATGGATCTATTTAAACAAAAAGGTGGGAGGGTGGTCTTCGCCCATTATCTACACTGCAACTATATACATTTTTGATTTGTTGTTGCTTTCAGAGAATAGATCTATTTTGACTTTTCTGCATTGGCAGATGAATAAACAAGTAAAAAATTACAAGATTTTAGAATATTAGAAAGATACATTGTCTGAAAGTAAATCTAAATATATTATATGTTGTTTGTCAGGTAAATGAATCTTGTCTTAAGGATTTGTAGAAGGAAAACACTTTATTACAATATTATTTTTTGCAGTGATTTTTTTTTTACTGAATTAAACTTAATAAAAAGTCATTTTTGTCCCTTTAATTCAATGAATGTCATTTAGAGGTATTTTTAAAATATGATTTTGTCCTCTTTATTATTAGTAAGCACATTTATTACAACCTTTTAAGTTGGGGCACAAGCTGAATAATCGGATAAGAGCTAATGATTCATTGTTGCAATAATTGGCTGAATAGTCGAATAATCATTCTAATAATCATTAGATTAATCGATTATCAAAACAATCATTCGTTGCAGCCCTAGTCCTTTTTAAGTATGGGCTTCCCCATCATTTTACACAACCACCTGCATACAGACAGTTGTAAATTTCCCATAAAGTCATAAGTGCTTTCATTGTAATAAAACTTCCTTCCCGACTGGGCTCGTGAAGTAGTTCATTCATACTAAATGACTAAATAGTTAATATATCCATTCTAAGTGCTCCCGTCCTGGCTCACCATGATGGTTATTCACTTGCGGTATACGCATGTCGGTCGCCGTCCCACAGGACTGCTGCGTCATTCTCTTTCAAGTACCATTAGAAATAAAAACCTTCCAACTATGTTGTGAAAGGGATAATAAAACTGTGTATGTCTATATGGTTCATATAAAAACCAGACTGCGTTAATTCCACATGGCATCCGCCATGTGGGACTATTCATATCCACTATAATATGACTTATAATTATAAGTCATGTTATAACTCTGGAAGTTTAATGTCATAGTGCGGTGTGTGAACTGAATGGATAGGGAACGTCTACAGTTACACATGTAACCTCGGTTCTCTGAGATGAAGGGAACGAGGCTTTGCCAAATCTGGCCACACTACTACTTCAGAGTTTCATAATTTCACTCTTGTCCAGCTGTCAGAACATTCTGAAGAAATGGTAACTGAGCGCCCCCTTTTTTAGGTGTAATGTGCCCTTAAAGGAGCGGGGCTCAAACACCATAGCCAATCTGAGGATTGGTGTGATTGTATAAGGGATTCAATAAGGTCGTGTAAGGATACTTCCTCTTAGTGTGTGAAACTTCCTCCAAGTGAAACCCAGGGCAGACAACAAGGGAATCGTGACATAGCCCCCTCTCAAAGGAGCGGCTTCCAGACGCTCCTCAGAGAAAAAAAATAAATGAAAAAAAAATCGTCCAAGGAGTGAGGGGGGGAGGGGGGGGAGGGGGGGGGAGCAAACAGACAGACCAGAGGAGCACAAGGGGCAAACAGACAGACCAAGGGAGTACAAGGGGAAAACAGGCAGTCCAAGGGGCACAAAGGGCAGACAGGCCGTCCAAGGAGGCACAGGGAGCAGACAGGCAGTCCAAGGAGGCACAGGGGGCAGACAGGAAGTCCAAGGGGGCACAAAGGGTAAGGACAGGTTCAGGTGGTCTGGGAGCTGGCCACCGGGCAAGGATAGGTTCAGGAGGCCTGGGAGCTGGCCACAGGGCAAGGACAGGTTTGGGGAACCTGGGAGGAGGCCACAGGACGGGAACAGGGTCAGGTGGTCTGGGAGCTGGCCACCGGGCAAGAACAGGGTCAGGAGGCCTGGGAGCTGGCCACAGGGAAAGGACAGGTTCAGGAGGCCTGGAAGGCAGCCACAGGGCAAGGACAGGTTCAGGAGGCCGAACCGTGGGAGGTGGAGCCGTTGCAGGCGGTGGCGTGGAAGTAGGCGCCATAGGAGGCTCTAGAGGCGGAGACCAGGAAGGCTCTGGAAGCGGCGCCGACGGAGGTGGCACCGTAGGACGCTCCAGAAGCGAAGCCCTGGAAGGCTCGAGAGGCGGAGCCCTGGAAGGCTCGAGAGGCTTGAGAGGAGGAGCCCTGGAAGGCTCGAGAGGCTTGAGAGGAGGAGCCCTGGGAGGCTCGAGAGGCTTGAGAGGCGGAGCCCTGGGAGGCTCGAGAGGCGGAGCCCTGGGAGGCTCGAGAGGCGAAGCCAAGGGAGGCTCAGGGGTGGAGCCGAAGGAGGCTCGAGAGGCGGAGCTGCAGGTGGAGCTCTGGAAAGCTCGGGAGGCGAAGCGTTGGAAAGCTCGGGAGGCGGAGCTCTGGAAAGCTCGGGAGGCGGAGCTCTGGAAAGCTCAGGAAACTCGGGAGGCGGAGCTCTGGAAAGCTCGGGAAACTCGGAAGGCGGAGCTCTGGAAAGCTCGGAAGGCGGAGCTCTGGAAAGCTCGGAAGGCGGAGCTCTGGAAAGCTCGGGGGGTACTGGCTCTTGGACGGTCGAGGCTACAGGCGCTGGCTCAGGGACGGTCGAGGCTACAGGCGCTGTCTCACTGACATCGGAGGCTACAGGCGCTGGCTCACTGACATCGGAGGCTACAGGCGCTGGCTCACTGACATCGGAGGCTACAGGCGCTGGCTCACTGACATCGGAGGCTACAGGCGCTGGTTCACTGACCTTCGGGGCTGCAGGCATTGGCTGGTTGGCCGTGGTTAGCGGAGGCTGGAGAGCAGAGGCCTTTCTTCTCCTCCTCCTCCGGGCGGATGAAGTTAGCAGCGCTGGTTCGTTGACCACGGCAGGCGTGGGGGTTGGCTCACTCACCGTGGCTGGAGAGGAAAGCCCAGAGGCGGGAGCTGGGATCTGGAGAGGTGGTTCCCCGGCAGCGAACTCCTCCAAGATGAGTCCCACGTACTCCCGCCAGGTGCAGTCTCCGGGAGTTCCCACCACCGGTGTTTGGGAACACCGAACCGGTACGCCACCTTCAGAGTGTGGTCATCCCAGCCGGTGCAACTGGCCACGTTGGTGAAAAAGTAGGAGAACTCCCGGACAGTCAAGTCCGCCTGTGTCAGCTCCATGAGGAACCCTGCTAGATCCATAGTTGGTCGTTCGTTCTGTTAGGAATGAGGCAGCGAGGAGAGAGGATCTAAATGCAGGCTTCTTTATTTATTAACAAAATACAAAACAAACACAAAGGAAAAAACCCTCGATGGGGAAACAAACATAAACTAAGAACTCAGGCAGGGAAACACAGATCAGGCTTGACAACATTCAACGAACGACAAGGAGTGAACAAATTTGCAGGGCTTAAATAACCAGGGAGTGATGACTGAATTAGACACAGGTGAGAACAATGAACAAAATGGCAGTGGTGATGGCAGGTGGATTCTGGGAAGTGTAGTACATTTAACAATGACAAGTGAAACCCAGGGCAGACAACAAGGGAATCGTGACAATGTGCAATGTACGGTAATATCTCGTTCCCGTCATCTCAGGGAACCGAGGTTACATGTGTAACCGGAGATTATATTTTAAGAGGAACATGACAATACTTGCATTCCTTAAGTGTATTAATGTAAATTATATTTAAACAATAAGCTACATGCACATATTATTCATATGTTCAGATATTCATTATTAGTCCTCCACATTTTTTTGCGATATTAACGTTAACGATTAATCAATTAATTGATAGTTAATTTCCACAACAATCGATTATGACAATGTCTGAAAATTGACATCCCTACTTTGAAGCCTAACAGCTGAAAGCTGGACCGTGATGAAGAGGAGGGTGTGGCTTGGTCATGAGGATGCTCGCCTGGCACAGCGTTTCCCACTCAGCGGGAGAGAGATAAGGGAGGAGCCGGGGTCATCAGAGGGAGAGAGATACACACACAGCTGCTGCATGTCTGAATGTTTTATGTTATGTTTAAGTTCCTTTGTATCTTTAAAGTTTACATTGAATCCTCTGCCATTTTTTCTGCCTCATCCTTTCCCATACTTGAACAGCGTTACAAGGACATTTTAAGTGAATCTTCAGGCCACCGGGACACACTTCACAAAACTGGGACTATTTCAGGTAATTCAGAACATCTGGTCAGTCTGTTACATTGGTTTTTGTATTTATTTATTTTTTTGTAGGTAGTAAGCAGACTTGTGGGGCGGCAGTCACTGATGGACATTGAACCAAATGAATTTCCTGTTGTATGGTGGTCCAGGACAAAGTGCAGTAAAAACACACTTTAATGTAATAAATGGTGATTGAGTTTATACAGTTCATTAACACAGTAGTGTCCAAGACAATATTAGAAGGCTAAGTTATTTTCTCTAGTACTTCTAGCAATAACATCAATACTGAAAACATTGTGCTTCTTTAACTTTTAGATTACATTAAAAAAATCTATTTTCCTGGCTTTTATAGCTAATGTGCATGCATGTTCTTGGGATGATTGACAGGTGATGTCTGTATATGAAAAGGTTATTGGCTCTTTTACCTGTAAATTGGGACTTGCTTTCTACATCCGTTGACCTTTCGGCACTTAGAGATCCTTGGTTGAGCATTCCAATTTCTCCCATTCATTTTAATAGAAGCGGCCCGATTCTATTAAATAATCTCTTACCCCGTCCCCCTGGATGAGAACCACTGTCTTAAACCTTATGTTCTGTTTGTGGTCTATATGACCACGCACCCACTTCAAATAGTAAAAAAACATATGCATCATTATTTTTAATCATGATATTTCATGAAGTTTCCTAGTTACATGAGATCTTTTCAGAAATGTACTTTTTACTTAATGGCAATGTTTCTGATATCAGCTATGACATGATTACACACATGTGATGTTTGACCCCAGTCATAAATGTTATTGAGAGCAAAGTATTTTCACATGCTTTGAATCTATTTGGTACCTAAGGTGCAATTTCTCAATACAAAACACTCTCTCTCTCTCTCTCTCTCTCTCTCTCACACACGCACACACACACACACACATGTTGTGTTTCCATGTTTTATGGGGACTTTCCATAGACATAATGGTTTTTATACTGTACAAACTTTATATTCTATCCCCTAAACCTAACCCTACCCCTAAACCTAACCCTCACAGAAAACTTTCTGCATTTTTACATTTTCAAAAAACATAATTTA
Organism: Xyrauchen texanus; assembly: GCF_025860055.1. NCBI lineage: Eukaryota > Metazoa > Chordata > Actinopteri > Cypriniformes > Catostomidae > Xyrauchen > Xyrauchen texanus. The sequence continues at coordinate 4,626,501 of NC_068317.1, forward strand.
GTATGATTTATAAGCTGTTTTCCTCATGGGGGCCGACAAAATGTCCCCACAAGGTCAAACATTTCGGGTTTTACTATCCTTATGGGGACATTTGGTCCCCATAAAGTGATAAATACACGCTCACACACACACACACACACACACACACACACACACACACACACACACACACACTCTCTCTCTCTCTCTCTCTCTCTCACACACATACACACTCTCTCACACACACACACACATACACGCTCTCACTATCTCTCTCTCTCTCACACACACACACACACACACATACACGCTCTCACTATCTCTCTCTCACACACACAAACACACACACACTCTGATGAGCACATTGCACAGAGATGCATCTTTGAGCACCAGAGATGACAAAAAACAGACATGGTGTTTGGTTACAATAACACAAAAGGAGGGGTAGACAACCTAGACAAAGTGGTTGCCACATACAGCTGTCAAAGAAAGACCGCTTGTTGGCCTCAGGTAATATTCTTCAACATCCTGGATATCAGTGCATACAATGCGTTTGTGATATGGTGTGCCATCAACAATGAGAGGTGTGGTGGCAAAATGAACCGGAGGAGAATATTCTTGGAGCAGCTAGGATAAGCCTTGGTGAGGCCTCACATTGATAGGAGAGAGTGCCTTTCTAGGTCACTTTTTGCTGCATCCACTGTGAGGGAGATTCAAAGTTGGCCTGAAGCCGGCAGCAGCTGCTGGAAAACTTGGACAATACCAGGTCTGCTCCAGAAAAATCTGAAATGTCACAAGTATTTGTGTACAGCACACCAACAAATGATCTGTTCCTCATGCATCTGAAGTTAGTCTTTTTTGGTTTTCACCATTAGCATAATACAGTATCAGGAATTTTGAGGTGTGACAGGAGTTTAGGAGAAAAGTGTTTGGTCATGCTTTTTGTGTATTTTATGTTATATATGTATATAGAGGGAATAAAAGAAAAACTCTTTGATTATCAGCAGTTCAAGTCATATTGGTAATGGCAAAATCTATTACAGAGAACTCATCAGTTATCTAGCTTTGGAAATGTTCTGTTTGAAAAACTAACAGTATTTGTCATCAGCAAAAGTGTTTGTCTTAGGTAACAGTAATGTGTGCCTATTATTTTTTCACTAGCACTAGGGAACTGTTATGAAGGCAGACGAGGAGTAAGGATCTAAATGCGGTTTATTGAAAATAATAAGACAAACAAGACTGGAACAAACAAAACATCCACGACGGTCTC